>NC_007201.1:822538-1159400 GCF_000002655.1 Aspergillus fumigatus Af293
TATTGATTATTTATTCCTAACTTATTATAAAGACTAAATATAATAGTATATTAATAAGATATTTATATAAAGCCTCTATCTCTAGCTATAATATAATAAATAGTAGACTATATAGTAGTAACTTTTTATTAAGTAATTATATTTTATAGACTATTTAATTTAAGTGTAGGGTACTAGCCTTCTTTTTTAAAAATATCTTTATATATTTCTAATACTATAGGGGTATTTCTAGATTAGGGGCCTTATATCTAGCTTAATTAATTATAAAGAGAAAAAATCTCTACTCTACAACTTTTTAAGAAACGTTCTTAGAGTTCTATAAAAAATGATTGAATATACCTCCTACACTAGAACTATAATAGCTAATATATAGTAGTATTCTAGTAGTCCCCATATGGCTTAATATAGTCTTATAGAAATTCTTTAATCTTTATTAGTTATTTATAGTAAGTATTAAATAATAGAGTATCTAGATTAAGCTTATTAAGCTATTGTATAAAATCTAGTATCACTAAGAATTCTTTTCTTAACTTATGTAGGTCTAAATATTTATCTAGTTTCTTAATAAAGTATTCTTTCTTAAGCTCTTAATTTACTTTCTTTAAGGATCTAAGTATTACAAATAATACTATTTTTTATAAAGGATAGTAAGGGGTTGATACTTGGTAGTATATATAATATATAGTTATAGTTCTATAGCTAATTAGCTATCTAAGTAGTCTTTTAACTATATAGCTAAGTACTATACCTATAACTTAGCTAGTTAGTATATATAGGGATAACTAGTATATTATTAATTATTACTAATTCATTAAATTTAATAAAAGTAGATATTAATTTATTAATTATGTCTCCTAAATTAAGTCCTAAATAACTAAGGATATACTACTATTTAATAGGGCTACATTTATATAATAAGGAAGATAGTATCATAGTGTCTGATTCTTATCTATTATATATTGTTTATAGTTCCATGGTTATATAATATACCAGAAATCTAAGTATATAATAATTATACTTTCTCTAATTACTTTATTTACTTATTATTATATTATATTACTCTTGTTTTACTACTTTACTCTTATATTCTTTATTTATTACTTTATCTTATCTTACTAGAATGCCTTATTTTACTAGACTACTATATACTTTTTTATCTTTTTTTTCTTCTAATCTCTAGGGGGGACTATTATATATAAGATTATATACTTATATACTTATTAATAATAGCTTAAAATATAATAGAGAGCCATCTTCCCTATCATACAGACTAATAAGCAAGTGCCACTACCACTATAGCTATTAGCCTATTAGCCAACTAACTTAGTTACTCTACTAGTTTAATAAATATAGAACATGTACTATAATATTAATTACTATTGATTAATTGATTGTATATAATTAGATATCTAATTAATTGATTAATGATTAAGTATTTGTAAACTGATTACTAGATAGTTAAGGACATGCTACTAAATGGCAGGGCTTAATATTTAAATACTAGGGAGATAATTATTAAGTCATGCTCTTATTATCATTAACAAGTAATATATATAATATATAATAAATTAACTAATACATAACAGTATCCAACATTATCTAATTCAATTGCTCTGTTATCTAGTTTATATACTATTATGCCGAAGTTAAGGAGGTATAAACCGCCACCATAGAAGCATACATATCTGGAAAAGAAGGCACATGATAAAATATAGAACTTATTGAATAGTAGGATCTATCTCCATAACATCATCATCGACATTACACACAGGATTCGACTTAACTTCCTTCACAATTTTTTCTGCAGATCTGCACTGAGTCTGCGCTGCTCTCGCTCGTCTCCGGGACTCAAGGATGGCTCTCCGCACATAATCATCCTCCTCTGGAAGGGTTAGAGATTTGGGATCCCTGTAGAGGACCAATTCCTTGTTCTGAGGTTGTGTATCAACAGTCAATAACTTCGGCAAGGTCCCCAACTTGGCCCCGATGTCGGGCAAAAAGGTGATTGAGTACTCCTGAGCATCAGAATCTGCTAGCTCAGAATCAAGATCATGAATGTATATTGTATGCTTAGTGTCATCCAACATCATCCGCTCAGTCGTATCAAACGAATTTGACTGAATTGAAGATGTACCCCCACCACATATCTGAGGTGTGCCAAACAAACGCGGTTCTAGATGAGATGAGAGTTTTAGTCCAAGACTATAAATCGAAATTTGAGCGCTGATATTGATTGATGATGACTCGAATGCTACTGACGAACATACCTAGTTGCAGCCGCCCGAACTTCTTTGCCAGAGGTTGGTCACCCTCAGGATCACTTTCTGCGGGTCGCTTTTTCCCGTGCTGGGGTGCGTCACTCATTAGGAACTCACACCACCCACCACCACCAAGATACGACATGCGCAAAAGAATATGATCAGCCAAGTATTCTTTTGGAAATTGAGATCAATCATTAGTATCCACTGTCTTTAGTCTGAAAAAAATCAAGAAATCATCGACATTCACTTGATGCGAATTTCCAGAATTCTGAGAAATGGGGATATGACCTTGAGTCATCCGCCATTACCGTTTAGGTCAAACCCCAGAAGATTCTACCACTTTCACACTACTCATACCACAGAACAAAATCAACTCCATACGAACTATCGACACTACAGAATGTCCTCAGACTCTGAAGGCAGTCCATTTTGGACTGCCAAACGCGTTCGCGACACATTTCTTGATTATTTCAGACAAAATGGCCATACATTTGGTACGTTTTTGGGGCTTTTGACGGCTCTTTATCAGTCAACTGACAATGTTAAGTTCCGTCTTCTCCTGTCGTACCCCTCTCGGATCCCACACTGCTGTTCACAAATGCTGGAATGAATCAATTCAAATCCATCTTCCTGGGCACTGTGGATCCGCAATCTGATTTTGCGAAACTGAAAAGTGCAGTAAATTCTCAGAAGGTCACTCTCTAACCCTATTTGATGTCAAACTGGTCACTAAAATGGACGGCAGTGCATTCGTGCTGGCGGAAAACACAATGTAAGTTAGATATGTGGTCGAGAGGCAAGGTAACAGAGTCTGACAGGTGAATATAGGATTTGGACGACGTGGGAAAGGACAGTTACCACCATGTGAGTCAAATTTGCCATGGCCAAGTCAAGGACGCAGACGCTAACGAGGGACTTCAATGAATGAGTAGACTTTCTTCGAGATGCTTGGAAATTGGAGTTTTGGCGACTATTTCAAGGAAGATGCAATCCGATACTCATGGGAACTTTTGACGAAGGTTTACGGTTTGGACCCACAACGCCTCTATGTTACCTACTTTGAGGGTCACGAAGAGGGTGGACTCGAACCTGACCTAGAGGCAAAAGCTCTATGGAGAGCTGCGGGTGTTCCAGAGGATCATATCCTTCCAGGAAACATGAAGGACAATTTTTGGGAAATGGGCGACCAGGGCCCTTGTGGGCCCTGTAGTGAGATTCATTATGATCGGATTGGCGGCCGCAATGCTGCTCATCTTGTCAATCAAGATGATCCTAACGTTCTTGAAATATGGAACAACGTGTTCATTCAGTATAATCGCGAGTCTGATCGGTCTCTGAGGCCTCTGCCGAATAAGCACGTCGACACCGGAATGGGATTTGAAAGATTAGTCTCAGTGCTTCAGGACAAATCATCCAATTATGATACGGACGTGTTCTCTCCGCTGTTCAATGCTATCAAAAACATCACCGGAGCCCGGGAATATCGAGGAAGGTTTGGTGCCGATGATTCCGATGGCATCGACACGGCTTATCGTGTTGTCGCGGACCATGTCCGAACATTGACTTTTGCCATCTCAGATGGCGTGACGCCAAACAGTGATGGTCGTGGATATGTTGTTCGACGTGTTTTGCGCCGAGGTGCTCGCTATGCTCGAAAATACTTCCAGGTTGAGATTGGAAATTTCTTCTCAAAAATTGTTCCAACACTCGTTGAACAACTCGGAGACATGTTTCCCGAGTTGAAGAAAAAGCAGCACGATGTCATGGAAATATTGGATGAGGAAGAGATTTCGTTTGCCAAAACTTTAGATCGCGGTGAGCGACAGTTCGAGAACTATGCTCAGCAAGCAAAGATCAAAGGCGATGACAAACTTCATGGTGCTGATGTCTGGCGCCTGTATGACACATTCGGTTTTCCGGTCGACCTAACCCGTCTCATGGCGGAAGAACGTGGGTTGAATATTGATGACCTCGAATTCGAGGAAGCGCGTTTGAGAGCCAAGGAGGCTAGTAAAGGACAGAAGAAGTCGGCGACAGGAACCGTCAAACTGGACGTTCACGACCTGGGAAAGCTGGAGAAAATGAATGTCGTTCCCAAAACAGACGACAGCGCCAAATTTGGAAAGGGTAACATTACCGCTGAAATCAAAGCCATATACCACGGGAAGAACTTCCATTCATCGACGGCGCAGATACCAGATGGGGAACAGATAGGCATCATTCTGGACCGCACGAATTTTTACGCTGAACAAGGTGGACAAGAGAACGACACTGGCAGAATCATCATCGACGGACGGGCTGAGCTAGAAGTTGGTGATGTTCAGCTTTACGCTGGCTATGTCCTCCATACCGGCTTCATGAAGTACGGTTCTTTCTCAATAGGTGACGCCGTCCTGTGTGAATACGATGAGCTTCGTCGCTGGCCCATCCGAAATAATCATACGGGCACACACATCCTCAACTTTGCGCTCAGAAGAGTTCTTGGAGATTCTGTCGAGCAAAAAGGCTCTCTTGTTGCTGCTGAAAAACTCAGATTTGATTTCTCTCACAAGTCTGCAGTCACAGAGAAAGAATTAGAGAAAATCGAGGAAATATCAACCGAGTATATCCGCCAAAACTGTGATGTCTACTCCCAAGAAGTTCCTCTTGCAACTGCTCGCCGGATCTCCGGTGTTAGAGCTGTCTTCGGCGAGACGTACCCTGATCCTGTCCGAGTCGTTTCTGTTGGGGTGGAGGTGGAGGAGATATTGAAGAATGTGGAAGATCCTCGCTGGCTTGAAGTCAGCATAGAATTTTGTGGCGGAACTCACGTCCAGAAGACGGGGGACATTAAGGACTTAATCATTCTAGAAGAAAACGGCATTGCTAAGGGGATTCGTCGGATCATCGCTGTGACTGGGGAGGACGCCCATGAAGTACAGCGAGTTGCCAAAGAGTTCGAGAAGCGGCTAGATCGCCTGGATGCAATGGCTTTGGGGCCGCAGAAAGAACAGGAAGCCAAGCAGATACAGGTTGAACTAAACCAACTCTCGATCTCTGCTGTCCAGAAATCTCGTTTCCGAGAGCGTTTTGCGTCCATCAACAAGCAAGTCATTGACGGACAAAAAGCGCAACAAAAACTCGAGACAAAGAAGGCGCTTGAGGCTATCATTTCTTACTTCGAATCCCCGACGAACGAAGGAAAGACCTGTTTGGTTACCAGACTTCCTATTTCTGCGAACCCAAAAGCCGTGAGCGAGTCTCTAAACTATGTTAAGTCTAAGCTGCAAGACAAGACCGTCTATGTTCTAGCCGCCGATTTGGAACAGGGCCGCGTTGCCCATGGTTGCTACGTTTCAAAGGTGAGCCTTCCCTCTTTTTTCACATATGGCTTGGGGTGAAGTCTCACGAGATCTTCTATTGTAGGCATTGCTTGACCAAGGGGCTTCGGCCAACGACTTGGCTGCGGTTGTTTCTAGCGTTGTCGGAGGGAAAGCCGGTGGGAAGGGTTCGACGTCTATCGGCAATGGCGTGCATCCGGACAAGACCGAGGATGCAATTGCATTGGCTTCGGATTACTTGGCAAAGTTCAAGCTTTGAGGGTTCTGTGCGACTGAGTTTCGCTGGCTGGTTTTACCCTGCAATCATTGGCGAACCTGACCCTTGAGGTTTAGCTGCCATTACCCTCGAGTTGAAACAAACTGTATTTGACAATAGGTCGTGTTCGAGCTAATCATCTTTATGGTTATCCATCCTACTTTAGGATCGGAAAAAAGCACGGACTTAGACCAGAACACCCTCACATCTCTCCGCATTGTGTAATGATCACATCTTGGCTTGGCTTGTCCCTAATCGTGCGTGTATTTTCGATCATCCGCACGATATCCATGCCATCCACTACCTGCCCAAACACGACATGCTTCCCATTCAAGAAGGGGGTCGCTGTAGTTGTTATGAAGAACTGGCAGCCATTTGTATTTGGCCCAGAGTTCTGTAGCACTCAGCACCGTCCACAACTCAACAATACCCGGGTTAACTTACGGCCATGCTTAAGACACCTGCGCGGTCGTGCTTCAAGACAAAGTTCTCATCTGCAAATTTGGGAGTGCCATATATGGTACAAGAACCTGTTCCATCCCCGTTGACAAAATCGCCTCCTTGTATCATAAAATCTTTGATCTTGAAAGCGGTTTTGGATCAGCTTTCTGCGCCGATACGAAGGGCTGTAGACGTACTACTCGGTGAAACTTGCTATTCTTGTATCCTTGTGGCTTTCCTTGGGAGTTTTTGCTTTCACCTGTGCAGAATCTGCGAAAATTTTCGGCTGTCCGAGGAGTGACATCTGCAAATAACTCCATTTTAATGCGACCTAGCGGCACGCCTATTGCGACTGAATGTCAGTAACGGGGTCATGATAGACAGAAATCTTGAACCTGGACCGAGATAATCTAAATATGCTAGCAAACATGTCCAAGGGGGACAATGGCTGGAGTAAGTAATAACACGCCCACAATCTGGTATGGGCTGAGATAAAAGATCAAGTACTGGAAGCTCACCTCCTAGAGCTATGTCAAAAAAAACGATTGGATTGGTGTTCGTCGCTGGGCCTGAGTGAATATCTTCCATTTTGATGTGACAGAAAAGGGACTTGTGAATAATAGACAATTACTGATATTTCTGTTTTTAAAGTAGTTAACACTTCTACATACTTTTCTGTTGGTGGCTTTAGAAGTATGGATTAGGGATGGCGGAAGTAACCTGTATCCAGTATTCCTATAGACTACTCCACCAAAAGAGGGAAGGGGAAAAAAAGAAGGGAAAACAAGACAGAAACAAAGAGAAGAGGAAGGAAAAGACTCCACCCTCTTGAACGGGGAAGCGTAGTTAATATTCTCCAAATCACTGTAGAGCGAGAGTGGTTATGCATACCTGACTATGTTATCACTCTGTAGCTGAGGTGCCTCAAGCATCTATCTCTTCTCCGTAGTATTGGCCACTTCTGGTTAGCAGCCTCCCCCGCCTCTATCTCTATCATCCCGCCTCCAAGTTGGGGCACTTCTATGTAGGTGATAATGGCATGGCACCACTGTATGAAGTCTGATTGATATAAAGGTCTACTACCGAATTGATCCTTTACAGTAGTAACAATGAGATGCGGAACATGGCTTAAGAAATGTATAATCAACAACACATACTAAGTATTATTCCTTTTGATAATTTCTCCTGTGCCGGAAAGAATGTTTCCATCATTATTTCCTTAAGCTTAATATATGTAACTAAGACCCCGTGACCCAATCTATATTCGATTAGCATCTCCGTTTCTGTGGGACATGGTACCCTTCAACATCTCAACATTGGATCCGGGACAACCTTGGAGAGTATGAGAACATACAGAGGGACTCAGTGCCAAACAGAGAAGGGCAAGAAGGAAGATAGAGAACCCTTCAGCAAGTTGACCTAAACACACATCATGTTGAGTGATGACTCCCCAGATGCACATCTCTAAGTATAATTGGAGTCATACGCTTCCCCCAGATGAGTGGATATTCACAATCGTCATCTATAAAAGCATCGCTACCTTTAAAGGTCTCCATACACTCTCGAACTGTCTGGAAAGAACTGAAATCTTACTCGCAGTGATCTACCTATCCTCTCTCGGTCAATGAACAAACAATCGGAGTGGTCCCTTCCACCTTTCAATACGTTCATTTTCTTTTATTAGTAACTGATACTGCATTGAAAACATCAGTCCTGCAACTGTGGCCTCTTTACCCGAAGATGTCATCCACGAGCCCTGTTCCTCCCTCGGGCTCTACAAACGGCGATCGAGCTGCAGATTCCAGTTCGAGCCCTACGAGCTCACCGTTATTGTTCTTTGTTGCGCTTGGTTTCGGGGTCGTCTTCACGAATCTATGGTATGTTCAGAGAGGCATTGTCTGCACTCGTGCGCATCGATTCATATCTAAGGTTTGATGCTAGGATCATCGTTGGTGTCAAGTATTGCTTTCGATATAATCAACGGAATCGCCAGCTACGAAACGAAGAAACGGGAGAACCGATAGATCTGGTTACTTTGCCCCGTACGCATAGACGAAGAAGGGAAAAGAAATTGATGACTATGGATGAGGTTAATTCACGGTTTCCACTCACAAAGTACAAGGCATGGAGGTCGACGCGGGCAAACGCCAGCATTCCGACCGCAGAGGTGATATCTACAGCCGACAGCAGTCTACACAGTCCAAACATCAAGAACGGCACATTGGTTGTAGATACCAGTGTATCGCCATCCTTGGTGAAATCGGCATCGACGGATAGTCAACGGCAGATGGGGCCCACCATCGCGCAAACTTCAACAGTCGCACCGGATGCTGGAGCACAATTCGCTCAGTTGGACGAAAAGTCCAATGGTCGTCCAATTTTTGCTGATTGCATTCATGCTCGAGACGTTTCGAAGTACACCAACGATGAGATGAAAGACATACATAATCAGGACAGTTGTGAATGTCATGGGTTGGAAGACATCGGAGACGCCGATCATCCCATCCGGACTGCACCACTGGCCGAGCTTCTTCCCACTCCCGCAGACTCCTGTGCAATATGCCTTGACGTGATCGAGGATGACGATGACATACGTGGGCTGACATGTGGTCATGCTTTCCATGCATCCTGCGTTGACCCGTGGTTGACAAGCCGGAGGGCCTGCTGTCCACTCTGCAAAGCAGATTATTTCACTCCTAAACCTCGCTCTGATCCGGTGGTGGAGCGTGCGAGCACAGATCGCCGTAGTATGGTGGGAATGTATGCTCCCAGCCGACCTCGGCCTGTCTTTATAGGATGGCGATCAAATCCGTTTCGTCGAACAACAATATTGCCCCAGCGACTCATGCGACGCGATGGAATCCCGCCATCGCAGCTGTCGGGTGCACTCAATGTCGATTCGTACATGGCGCACAATGCATCTGACACAAGGTCAGAAATCTCCAGACCTCAACCCAGGGGATCAATGCGGTTGTTCCCTCGTCTTCGCAACTCTCTCCGACTTCCGTCCTCAAGTTTGCATCGTGCACCGAGGAATGCGGGTTCGGCCATGGGTGCTTCTCAGCCGAGTGACAGTCGGAGTACTGCAGATGTCGAAGCAGGCTTACGTCCTTAAAAAGTAGCTAGTCATACCACGTGCAGATGTAATGGCTCCTCGACTCTCCTTGATTGATAAATGTCTTTGCTTGAATTATAGCGAGCCGCAAATTTGGCCCCAATGTGGTCAATTGCACCCGTTATGGTATATTCCATGAGCGGACTCAGAGTCACCCAGATATTCTTTCTGCCTTCTCTTGCAGGACCCCATATCTATATCCGTCCGCCCTGGATGGCGTCGATGAACTTCTCGCCTCAAGAAACTTGGCCCGTTCCCAGGGCCGCTCAGATTTGCTTCAACGAGACAATTGCTCGCGTTCGAGGGATTATTTCTCCTTTACGCCTTTGTTCTTACCAGATAATGTTGGTAGTCTTCAATGTAGGTATAAGCAGGTCAGAGCCTGAGGATCTCGGATAATCTGACCGTTTAGTTTCAGAAAGAGGGGGAAAAAAATAAATAAAAAATACAAAAAATAAAACAAAAACGCCACGATAGATTTTCAAAGCCACATCGTATCAAAACATGACAGCACCACCCTGCGACTGCAGCTTTGTGTAGTGGATAGTGAAACAGCATCGCCCTCAACCAAATACCTCACAGCAACCCTCATTGGGTTAACTTCAAAGAGGTTCTTATCCCTGTGCTTTGGTAGGCCCAACACCAGCGCTGATGACGCCCGGCAGGTCGTCTTGCCCAACCCTGAATAACATTCCAATGGCACCGCCCAGCGCTATTATTACCACGACGCTAGCCGTTGCTAAAAGGAAAAAGGGGGAACTGATGTCTTGCTTCTCACAAGCAGCGCCGCCCCATCGGATAATCTGAGTCGTACCATCCTCTTTTCTGATGGTTGTTGCCTGGCATTTGCATGCAAAACAGTCATTGTTGGTAAGTCCACTCTTTGACTCCGACTTCCTGTAACAGAACCCATGCCCTGAACAACCGCTGGTTTCTTCGTTACAAGATGAATTGGTGACATAGCAGGTTGGATTCAGAGACGTTGAACCAGGCGATTGCCTTCTCAACAGTGACGGGGATGCCATGTCCATTTGTAAGGTTTTGGCTTGATGGTTACCACGACGCCTCAGGCTTTGCGGCACTCGGGAATCCTGGGAATCCGGGATGAATATAACAGTCACTGCTGTACCATTCAGAGACAGCGAATGAAGATCACTCATAAGAGATTTCACCAAGCCAAGCAGTACCATGTCATGTACTGATCCGGAGAAAGACTACAATGTCTGTCAAATACAAGAGAACTGATTGGTATAGAAGGAGTACTACCTTGAATGATAGCCTCAAGATCAAGGGCTCTTGATCATTAACCCATGATTCCACAATATCGACGTACTCAGGTAATTGCTGACCAAATGCCTGCGCCACTGGCTTAAAAGCCGACGCGTTAGGTAGGCAAGATAAGAGTGTCTAGGGTAAATCACAAGTCAGCCCGAATAGTTTCTAATACAACCTGCGCTAGCAATTGTCCGATTTCGGCTACCTGAACATTCTCCCGATTCCCTTGCTCCCTGTCAAGGTACTTCAGGCAATGACTATCTGCTGTTCCAGCATCATCTTCCGATTCGCCATCGATGTTCCAGTTGAGGGGATTACTATGCAGAAACGTAGCTCGAGAGTCACAATGGACTAAGCTTTGCTTGTATTCCTTTCGAATAGAAGATTCTACAGACATCACAATGAAAAATGAGTGGCTCCGTCACAATATAAGCATCTGGAAAGGCCTACCAATGACAGGGTCTAGCCCATGCAGAATGATCAGACTGGATCTCAAGTCTTGGTTGTCATTTGAAATGCCGAACAACGATGGCTGCATTCCTCCATATCTGTCCAAAATCTCGACAATATCTCGATCAACTGTCATGAGGTCCGTTGTGGTCGAGGATCTCATCCGATAATTCAAGAGTCGTTGAGCGGTACCATTTGATAGAAACGGAATCTCTGAGCCAGCTGCATTGGAGCTCGAATCTAGTGCGAAGATGGATGCATCTAAATTGATGACAGCCGATGTGAATGTCGCTGATAGAGCGAAAAAGCTAAGATATTTGTGCATGTTGGTAGATAAACTTGGACAAAAGATCATGGGCTGGTTCCTTCCCAGTCCGCTACCTGGATCAGCATACTCCGTAATTTGGCAGGCATATCCAGCTAGCTAGGACGACTTGGGTAATCCATGTGACGAGACAATCACGTGTATAAGTGATAAGACACTCATTGAACAATGAAATGATCTTCAAGTCCCTGGCCAGAGCCCCCACGGCTGACATTGACAACTTCTCGCTCTAATTGACGTAGCAGTCTATGTAAACCCTCAGTATTTATCCTCTTGTTTTGCTTTGTCTTCTCATTTACCTCTTAACCCCACCTTCCACTCCTCTATTTCTTTGTTGAGGGACGTATTTGGCAAAACAGCTTCATGACGTTTCTGTCAAAATCGAAGACCACGATCAGCCGCCATCTTTGAGTATGATCTTCGGCTTAGAGAGGCCACTGCAAAGCCACACCAGATGTTCCGAATGAGACAACGGCTCTTTCTGTTTCAGATACCCTTTCGTGCCAGCCATTCTCTTTGCCAAAGCGATGCCAACAACGTAAATGTTCGCCATGTGAGATTCAAACGACCTTGGTTTAAGTGTGTAGTCCGCCACTCCTTTGTGCTGCCTTGCACGGCATACAACTTGTTTTTTTATTTGCTCAAATTGACCCAAGTCGCCAGAAAATTTGTTACCACATGTCTGATATATGGGACCGCATTTCATATATGGGGTTCTTTTGTCCTCGGGGAATACGATAAGATGCTTGAAACCGCATCAGATGAGGCTCTTCCTGAGAAAGGCTTTCCAGAAAAGAATGTTATGGCCACTGAACGAACTGTCCGCCGTCGGGAGGAAGTTGCAGCCTCAGATCCTTTTTTCATTCCTCTGGGTTGGCCGCGTCTGCGCGAAGGCAAGTTCTATTCCTCGTTGGACCCGGAGTGGAGAGAATTCGTTCGTATCTCTCGGGATAGCAAGAAGCTTGAGTCGCTGAAAGGTATCTCCCAGCTAGTATAAGAACCTTTCCGAAGTAATGCTTACTGGCCCAGATGACCTAGCAACCATAGCTCTGCGCAATGCCTCCGCATCAAATATACTTCTCCAACTTCTCGGTAGACCGCTGACCATAACTGGCTTCTGGCTCGTTCACCATTTCCCGTCTCGTGCTCCACCTGAATATGCATTGCCAGGGTATGTCGTCAAAGACAGCGTCTTGCCATATACTAATATGCTCACAATTATCAGGTTAGAAGTAGCTGATACTGAAATTTCGTGGGCCGTGAGACCGGTGTCCTCAGATACCGGTGATTGCATCCAAAAATGCATGAAGCCTCTCTTTGTGGCACTTGCTGCAAGAGACGCATACCTTGTCTTAATGAAAAGGCAACTTTCACGCATGGGTTTCGAGGTGTCTGATAAAATTCAATTCGGTACTGATTCACTGGTCATGCCACCATCCGGGACCGTGTTTACAGGGCTCGAGCCCCACGAGAAAGTAACACAGCAAAACCAACCATGGTTGAATCCCTCGTCAGTACTATCCTCCCTTCGATGGCTACCACTGCCGAAATTAGGTCCCGAGTCGGATTTACGTGCGGCTGCAGTAGCTTTCAAATGGCGGTTGAATGATTGCTGGGCTCGCGAGTTGCGCACCCCCCGCCCCGGCACCTTCTTAATTGTCGGTCCAGTTGGTGTCAAAGGCCCCAAAGGATTCTGTAGGATTGAGGTACGGGGCGAATACGATCCGTTGACTTCTCGATGGACGCATGTCTCTATGCAACTCAAAGACTTGAATGTATTCAAGCAGAGAGCTCTTGGTAACCGATGAAAAGTTTCTGAAAACTTGTCACTCTAGCCGAGACGCTCATAGAATTACTTGAGCTGTTAAGTATGGACTGAAAGTGGTCACGCAGGCCAATCAGATTCAGACGTACAGAAATGACTCTTGTGACCCAAGGTGTTTATGAGTTTTTTTACCTAACCTTCCAGATGATTAAGGGTCCTCTTTCTTGGAAGTGGCCGAAGGCACAATATAAGGAAAACAAAGGCCATTGAGGAGCATAAGTACTATTAGAAAATTTGGGAGCACAGCTGTTTAATAGATACAGTGTAGTACAAGCAGCTGGTTTCGTAGGACTTGCAAGGGTCCTAATAATGCTGCGTTTAGATATTCCAGCAAAAAAATCTCACGTCTTTCGCATTCTCAGGGGGTCAGTTACATGCGTACGAAGACAATGACGGTTTTAATTATTCACGGTTCTCCTTGCTTCCAGGAGTTGTAGCGTTCGGAACTAAGCCCTTCGTCAAGTTTCAGCGCTATACCCGGCAGTGTCGTTTCTAAAAACCTATGGACCAGCTGCCATAGCTTTGACGATCGAGTTCAAGACTTACGGGGTTTAAACCACCGCAATTTAGGTTGTACGCGAATTGGATGCGCGAGCGCACACAGAAGCACTCGCAACCGAGACGGGGCATTGAACAAGCAGAGAGAGTGTGTATGTGAAGGAACAAGTCGGATATTTTGGGCAATCGAAAGTCGAATATGTCACTGGTAGTATGAGGTTGCTCATGGGGCAAAGGTAATTCATTATGCCGGACCCATCTGCAAAGGTCTAATGCGATAACATATAGACTGATCGTGCGACTGATATCTATTTCTCCAACCGAAGATGTAAAGGTAAGGAGACTCCAGCTGTATTCCATAAGCTCGAAAGGGTCTGATATCATGAACTAGGTGATTGGGAAGCCCAGAATCAGCAGCAAATTCGGGACTACCCGGAGGGAGCAGTGATCGCCCAGAAATGTAGTTGAGATTTCTTGCAATCACACGAAGTCAAGACGCGCATCACAGGCATTCTACTGGGACATTAATGGACAAGGAGAAAAAGAAAAAGAAAAGCAAAAGGTTTCAGCGTACGTTGGTATCAATAATCTCACTCATGTGCAACAGCCAGAGCAACTCTTCATTTCCACGGCTTGAACGGCATATAATCATTGTTGCCCTGCCTTGGAAAAACCTCCCTTGTTGTAATACCCATAACTTAAATAGGACTGTGCGCCCGTCAGTGCTTAAAGTGAAATCAATTGGGCTCGCAATATGTATCTATCAATCACCATAGTTACTGGGAAACCGGAGGTTGATAATTCAGGGGCCGCCTAAAAAGCCATCAGTTCATCGTAGAATACTTCATACATCATCAAGTGCTTACTTGAAAAGGAGGATATGTGGCTCTGGCTCATGGACCTCGTAATGTTCCCACCCCAGACTCTAGAGCATCAAGATTAGCCACAGGCTGATAGACGCGAGTTTTCGCAGTCCACTTCGTAGTACCTGAGTGATACCGAGTGCCCTCCATTCTTCCTCCCATAGCAATTTCAGCGTTCCTTTTGAGCTATCGAAATAGTCGGCGGGAATCTTCTTCAGCATGTTTTTGGGAAGCTGAACATGTCGGTACTCAAACTGGTCATCAGAATATCTGTGCCTGTCAATTCAGCCCTTGTGTACGTTAGTCAGATGCTCATACCTCGCTGAGTAGTGTATAGAATCAATGAATTCCTCAAGTCTCTCTCTTTCAGATTCCAACAGAAGGCGGGGCTTTTTGTTCCTCCTGCTTAGATCGATATCCATCTGGAAAAGTGTGGGGTTTGGATCGTTTCGATTGGGATTTCAGAATACCTGCCGACCGTCATTTAGCACCTTGCTCGGGATCTGCCTTTGCTTCAGAGATGCCATATGTCATAAAGTTATTGAGTGAAGATTCTGATGGGGTGAGCAGGGGACACGTACAAATCTGGTCTTCTAAACTTTGATTGGAGTGAGCCTGATAAAGCTCGTGTGCTGATAATAATTGTAAGGTAGCGAGAGTTGACTCTTAATTTCCAGTAGTGACTGTGGTCAAGAAGCTGCTGCTCAGGTTTCAAAACCACAGGTGGTATGGATCTGGCAAATTTGTTCTAGTTAATATATTACTACTGACAAGGTTAGAGAAAATTCCAGTTATGATAACGGAGGACAATTACTTGGTTGCTTGGTGTGGGACCACTTCGCAACTTGTCTAGGTACATACCTTAGGTACTCAGCTCTGAGAGGTACCATTCTGATAGTGCACTTGCTATTGTGCGTTAGCATCAAAGTGCGGTACGTGACTTAGAAAAACTACAGAACTGCAATTTACTTACATCCTCCCTGGCAGGATTCTCTGTATCTTCCTTCGAGTAGTACACATCTTAAGTACTAGTGGCTGTAACGGCGCCGATAGGAGATAGTTAGTTACATCTTGAAAATTATGTCACTTTCTGAAAGATTTTAGCTCTATTCAAGATATCGCAGAAAACAATGGGGATGGAATATTTTCCGTTATTAGCTTTTATTTCCCCAACCAAGCCTATCCACTCATCCTAGGTTGGAGGACTTGGTCATGCCTTGGTTACCTCCGAGGGGTGCTAGGTATAATGATATCGTGCTCTAGAAGTGCGAACCACTGCTATAGTACAATATACACGATATAGAAGTGGTAATTGATATACCTACTTCTGTAGTTACCTAGCTAACAGCCAAGACTTTATACTACGACTTCTAGAGCACAGTCAATACCATTAGTCCTAAGAACGATGCCTAAGTTGATTCCTATCGGTTATTTCTCCTCTCATTAGGGAAGACGTCCACTGCAGATATCTTCTTTTCTTCGTATAATGTACTTGCACGCTCTGTATTATACTTGTATCCGTGTTTAAAACACCGCCCCTATAATGATATTGACCACATAATAAAAGAATGATTTTTTCATTAGACTTACACACAGTCTTATACTCCAATCTTCGAGCAGGAGGTTTTGGTAGGGAGTAAGAGAAGTTGTGTAGTGATCTGGATGGTCACAAGTTGAAGAGGACATTGGAGGAAGGAACTAGACCATATATGTGACCAGACGAATCATTTTAGTAGACATCGAATCTATCCAGGTGCTAGAGTATGTACTAGAACAACACTCCAGATCTCAATGAGTATTTGCCATGCTACTAGACAAATGACTGAAGAACTTTTATAATCTCAGTGACGGTTGAGATTACCATAACCATGGTGTTGACATTGGAAACCTTCTCCAACCATGGGGCTGAATTGGGGGGGAAAACGAGACGGGAGGCGAAGTAAAAAAGAAAATTGAAAAAAAAAAGTGAAAAAAAAGGCGAAGTGGGTTCGGATTTAAAAGATCAACCGCTCCCACACTGACCCTTCGTTCAATTTTCTTGCCCTCCATCTCCCCCAACTCTTCCACCTCCTTTCAGGTGCTCTCACTTTATAGTCTGCATCTTTCTTCAATTTTTCTTTGTTCATATTCAGTGCAAATTGAAGCAATATGTCGGACGAAGTCTACGAAGGCGCCATCGGCATTGACCTTGGTAAGGAACCTGCATTCTTTCTTTTATTTTTTAAAAATTTATTCTTTCTTTAAGAAAAAGGGCTATCACATATACCATAACACGATTTTCACAAAGAAATTGAGTTTCGCTAAGACATCAATCCAGGCACAACCTACTCCTGCGTTGCCAACTATGAAGGCACCAACGTTGAGATCAGTATGTTTCTTGAAGGCATCACATTCGGCAGGAATAGGCCCTGACTTGGATCCTTCGTACAGTTGCCAACGAGCAGGGTAGTTACACAACCCCGTCATTCGTTTCTTTCACCGAGAAAGAGCGCTTGATTGGTGAGGCAGCCAAAAACCAGGCGGCGATGAACCCCAAGAACACCATTTTCGACATCAAGTGAGTGAGGACCAAGCAAGTCTCTTGCCATGTCTACCTCTCCCATTCAAGAAGTTCTCTTACTGACCAACCTAGGCGTCTCATTGGTCGACGTTATGAAGATCCTATCGTGAAGAAGGATATTGAGTCGTGGCCTTTCAAGGTAGTTGACCAGGGCGGAAACCCCGTTGTCGAGGTTGAATATTTGGGTGAAACCAAGACATTTTCTCCCCAGGAAATCTCTTCTATGGTCTTGATGAAGGTATATCACGAACTACCTGGTATATTATCGATCGTGCATAGTTGACCTGTTTCGATCCGATAGATGAAAGAAGTCGCAGAGACCAAGCTTGGAAAGAAGGTTGAGAAGGCTGTCATCACCGTACCAGCTTATTTCAACGATAATCAACGTCAGGCGACGAAGGACGCAGGTGCCATTGCCGGTTTAAATGTTCTCCGCATCATCAATGAGCCCACTGCCGCCGCTATCGCCTATGGACTCGGCTCCGGAAAATCCGAAAAAGAGCGTAATGTCCTGATCTATGATCTTGGTGGAGGTACTTTCGATGTGTCTCTTCTCAACATCCAAGGAGGTGTTTTCACTGTCAAGGCCACAGCCGGTGATACTCATCTCGGTGGACAAGATTTTGACACCAACCTCCTTGAACACTTCAAGAAGGAATTCCAGAAGAAGACTGGAAAGGATCTCTCAGGCGATGCCAGAGCTCTTCGCCGTTTGAGAACGGCCTGCGAGCGTGCCAAGCGTACACTGTCCAACGCTACACAGACAACTGTTGAGATTGACTCTTTGTTCGATGGAGAGGATTTCAACTCGTCTATCACTCGTGCCCGCTTTGAGGATCTCAACGCCAAGGCTTTCTCTGGCACGCTCGAGCCAGTACAGCAAGTTCTCAAGGACTCTGGCCTTGAGAAGAGCCAGGTCGATGAGATTGTGCTCGTTGGTGGCTCCACTCGTATCCCTCGAATCCAGAAGCTGCTCAGTGACTTTTTCGATGGTAAGAAGCTTGAGAAGGTTAGTTGGCATCAATCCTCCAACGTCTCCGGTCATGTCCTCAAGCTAATTATGGCGTAGAGCATTAACCCAGATGAAGCTGTAGCTTATGGTGCCGCCGTGCAAGCTGGCATCCTTTCTGGTAAGGCCACCTCGGCTGAAACTCAGGACTTGCTGCTTCTGGATGTCGTTCCCCTTTCCCTTGGAGTTGCCATGGAAGGCAATATTTTCGCCCCGGTTGTTCCCCGCGGTCAAACTGTTCCCACCATCAAGAAGCGCACCTTTACGACTGTTGTAGACAACCAGACGACCGTTCAGTTCCCAGTTTATCAGGGTGAGCGCACAAACTGTGCTGACAACACCTCCCTGGGCGAGTTTACTCTCGCTCCTATCCCTCCCATGAAGGCTGGCGAGGCCGCTCTTGAAGTTGTTTTCGAGGTCGATGTCAATGGTATCCTTAAGGTCACCGCTACGGAGAAGTCTTCTGGCCGTTCCGCCAATATTACTATCTCCAACGCTGTTGGCAAGCTCTCCACCACTGAAATCGAACAGATGATTAATGGTACGTCTACTGCGTTGTCTCACTGTGTTCTTACAAGGAAACAAACCTAACGCTGTTATAGACGCCGCCAAGTTCAAGTCGAGCGACGAGGCCTTTACCAAGAAATTCGAGTCTCGTCAGCAGCTCGAATCTTATATCTCTCGCGTCGAAGAGATCATCTCAGACCCCACCATGTCTCTGAAGCTCAAGCGGGGCAACAAGGAAAAGATCGAGTCTGCTCTAAGTGACGCTATGGCTCAACTTGAGATCGAAGACTCTGCCCCTGAGGATTACAAGAAGAAGGAACTCGCCCTCAAGAGACTCATCACCAAAGCTATGGCCACCCGGTAATCTGAATGCAACGAACTTTTTTGAGTTGCTATCACTTAGTCACTCCACGTCTCATTCTCTACTTGAGCATTACCGTTCCCTGCGGATGTGTATTTGCTTGCAATCTGGAGAGATTGAAACATGTCTCTAGGGCTTGTTATAACCATTCCCAAAGATCCATGTACGGATATGTCGGAAATGTGCTCTTTTTCTCCTCTGGTCTCATTTTGTCCCTTTTCATGTCTTGTTTCCCTTGATTTGGTTCACATTATCTAAAAGTTCATTCTAGACTAGACGAAATTCGTCGGGGGAAGAAATTAATGATTTGATGAGCCTCGTCCATTCTATCTCTTACTTTCGGCTCAAACATATGGCAGACGTCATAGTGATTTTAAAAAGCTATGATTCGCGACGTGTGCGACGTTGAGGCAGGGAATTAGGGAAATTTACTCCCCTTTATACAAACCATATGCTCCTCTGCTATTCATTCAGTAAGGGAAGTAATATTAGTAATATTAAAGGCCTGTTAAGCTTATTTCTCGGAAAAATTGCTCTGTGCTTAAGGTATCGTGATCTGATTGGTTTTGTGCTGCACAGTAGTATTTAATAAATGCATGGATGTTTTTGATTCCTGATAACCCCAACCTTTTTGGTCCAAATAATACTTCCAATTGCTAGGTCATCATCTATGCAATTTAAAGAAAATGCAGCGGATACAACGACTCTCAATTCTTTCTGACATTCCTCGATCTTTCTATTCTGCGAATTCCAGCCCAATTGTGCTTGACGCACGTCAACCCTGGAGGTTCCTGCCTCCCTCTGAACGATTCAACCTCACAACTCGAAGCTTCTCTAGCTCTCCCTCGCTGTGCAAGAAAAAAGACAAATCTCGAAAACTCACTGGCGCAAACACAGAGTTGAGCATTCCGTCGGAGGACCCCTATGATCTTTCTTCGCTGGAAAACGGCATTGTGGCTGCGGTGGCCCGACTTAAAGATGAGCTCTCCAAATTGCGCATGGGCGGGCGTTTCAACACGGAATCACTTGAGGATTTGAGAGTGTCCTTGGGCAAAGGAGGCAAGGAAATAGTAAGACTGGGTGAGCTGGCACAGGTTGTCCCCAAGGGAGGGCGGACGGTGACTATATTGGCTTCAGAGGAAGAGGTAGGACTTCGTTCTTATCCAAGCGGATTGTTCTCAAGGCAATTGCATGCAGCAAGTCGTATACTCAGGGTTATACTCAGGGTTGCTAATGATATTTTCGTCCCAGCACGTGAAGCCGATCACCTCAGCGATCCTTTCTTCCGATTTGTCTTTAACGCCACAACCTGACCCTCATAATATTCTTCAACTGAATATATCGATCCCGCCACCCACGAAAGAATTACGGGAACAGACAGTGGTTGCTGCTAGAGCGGCCATGGAAAAGGCAGCTGGTGCAGTTCGCGAATCGAGGAGTGTTAGTCATAAGCGCCTTCAAGATATGCAGAAGAAGAAGCTAGCCAGGCCAGATGACGTTCGCAAAGCTCAGGACCATATGGAACGGCTGACAGAGAAGGGACAGAAAGAGGTGAAAGAATTGTTTGATGCTGCAAAAAGGGCATTAGAACGAGTATAGTCAGATTATCATTTTGTTGAATATGCCTCCTATACTAGTTACCAATATATTTAGCCTAATATTTCCCCCTAAAAATACAGAAGATAGGTACAAGCGAAGCAAAAAAAAGGAAGGGTAGGTACTGGTGATGGGAGTTAAACAGGAGAAATCAGTTCAATTAGGAGCCTTCCTTCATCAGCGCACTCTCAGACTCTTTTCGCGGATGCAGGGCGACCTGAAGCAAGAAGTGATTCAACTTTTGAGATAAATTGTGAACTCTTTCCGGCAATGCGGTACGTCTCATTATTATTGAGGTTCTTCACAATCTCAGTAAGGACAGTTGGCTTATCGGCCAATGCTGTCTCCAGCTTTGGGTAGTTTCCTTGAACAAGCTTTTCAATCAAGGCTCTCTTGTTCAGTGCACTCATCTGCTGAAAACCCACATCTTCAGGTTCCACAAGATCTCCTTTTCTCTGTGAGAGGGTATCGGCACGTTTTCGTGCAAGCTTTTGCGCCTCCGACAAAGCATTATCCTTTTCAACTTGATTAAGAAACTGGACGCTTCGTCCTTCGAAAAGTCGCTTGCCCAGCTCATAAGGGGGCACATAGCCATTCGGGAAGCGGTCGCTCAGCCAAGAAAGCTTTTCAACAACTCCTGCAGTCCTGGCTGTGACGCCTGTCGGTAAAGATGGCCAAGTCTCCGTCAAGTTAGACTCAGGGGGTTGCGGCGTATAGCGAACAGGAACAACAGCGGATGCCTTGGACAGTTGGACATATGCTTCATCAACTTCAGCCTGCGAGATTTCGTCCACCTCCTCAACGTCTGTGCGCTTTCGCTGTGTCCTCCCATTACCCTGTTTACGCCCCTTGGGTACGGCAGTCTGAGTCCGATGTATAGTCCCAGATCTACGACCGTGAGTTTGCGCTCCAGCCCTAGATCTCTGGAAACGGGGGCTCCGAATGATATTGGACGGTAGACTGCCGGCTTTAGGAACAGCGAGCGATCTGGCGTCAACAACGCGCCGGGGTGGATTCCGACGAGAAGTGACATTCACGTTTGAATCACTGACTCTCCCAGAGGCAGCGGATGAGGGTGAAGAAACCCGAGAAACAGATTGAGTTGCTGCATTGCGAGGATCTGTACAGTCAATGATATAGAGATTAGTAAAGGTACATAGGCGATACCGTACTGGGAAACAGTGCATCATGCATATTCCTCACATACTTTGATGATTTGACTGAATAACTGCCGGCTGATGGGAGAGCGTAAAGAACCGTACGGAGGTAATGATTCCATCAACTGGCGTCCTACGGTCACGGCAGCTCGCCAGAAACCTCAACTTCGTTTGGATCATATTCCTTGCTGTATATGGCGGAGATGATCAGAAATTTATTGAGTATTGTCCTTAATCACAAACAGGTAATTGGGGTACTGAAAAAGCATCACGTGTCAATCACGTGACTGGTTTATACCTGTTCTGAGGTAGATCCGAGTTCCCTTTTGACATGCTTGAGTGTATATTTCAAAATGCTACGTCAAAAGCCTACAGCTATCGCAATCACTTCGGAAGATATCGCAAAGCTTGAAGACATGCGCCTTCGCAAGCGCTGTGAAGAGCTTCAAGGCCACGCGTATGAATCCGTCAAAAGCACCTTGAGTCATAGTGCCATCGACCCGAATGATGAATTGAAACCATTACCTGGTGACAGAGCAAGAATTGTCCGCTCTCGGGAGGAACGTATTGGCATCGGTCGGCGCAACTAAGTGCACTTACTTAGTAAGCTAAATCCGTTTTGTCGGCCCAATTCGATATACTGACACCTTTTTCCTCACTTATACGAGCTGGATGGCAGTTGGTTATTATCTCATGTCAGGGCTTTGCTTCTGATGACTGTCCCGTCTAGCCCCTCATGACGTGAGCATGAAGGGTTATTGATGATCTGTTCTGGCTTGTCTCCCTATACGCAGGCATTCTTTGTAGTGCAATTTGGCGACTTTCTCGATGGAGGCAATATTCCTAAGCTTGTGCACTGAGAGTTTTCTCCTAAGAGTAGTGGTCGACGCAGATTTTGATCGCGATAGGCTTCTTGATATGTTATCAGGCAGTTTGTAGATGGGTATGCCAGCTGCCACCATGCCATCCATATATCTTTTGTATTACATGAAATATCATGGAACTAGACATAAACTACATTGTTGACTATGAGGCTGGCAAGTCGAAGCATTGATCTCTGGAGATCTGACCCTCTCGAGCTCGTATGGGGAGCCGTGGCCCTACAATTAGCATGGCCTAGAAGTGAAAGAGAGACTAATTCAATAGTGAGAGAACGAGACCAACAAGTCCAAGATTCTCTATGATATTTAGGCTCAAATATAACGTTTGCAGATAATGAGCCAATGAGGTGGAGTGAAGCATAGTGAACATGAACACAGTAATTTTTTACCGCTGACGTTTGGTGTTACTCTGCTCGGTAGTGTCGATGGAGTGTGCCCACCTCCGTTTCAAGCCATTAGGATCATATACACTAGCAACACTCTGTTGCCAGTCACGTGCTGTAAATAGGACTGTGTGTCCATTGAACTGAGTTTGAGGAAGAGGTTGGGTAGTTGCGATCGATGACATTTTCGGTGCCTCATAGTGAACGGGAAACTGGTTTGATACACCAGTGGTTCCTTGTGTAGACTGGCCTATGCCCATGGGCGGCGAGTTTGTATTCACATTTGAAGGGGCGACAGGGAATGCCAGGTCCCACTGGCTGATGAGGACGTTAGCAAACAACTCTGTCACAATGGAACAGCCAGGGAAGTGCATACTTTATGATTCGAGTGGGATCCCAGTTATTTTCGTCAACTAACGGACCATCTACCGAATGACTGTGATGTGGGTGCGGTGCAAGCATGCCCATAGGTTGAAGCTGACATGAGTCAGACTTTGAGTCCTCAGTGCCAGCCGATATGGGCGGCGTCATTGGGTAAGCATAACACACTCTATTCTGCACGTTACTCGGAACCTGGTCCAATTGAGCATGGTAACTTGACCCAAGTGGTGGGCTCGGATGGTACGGTTCTGAGGGACTCCCGTAAGGAAATGTAGATTTTAGTTCGAAAGGGCGATTGATGTCAGCGGAGAACGCGAGTCGCAGGGAGTCAATCTGTGCCTGTATTTCAGGCATAGGCCAAGCCGAAGAACATTTCTCAAGGATACGCATGTGACGTGTGAAGTAGTCCCTCGCATCGGTATGAAAATGAGGATCAGGGGAGGTAATAGCAATCTTAGAAGAGTTAATCCAGTACCAGACAGCACAAACTCGTTACACTTACCAGATGCAGCATAGTGCATGTCAGAATGCAGTATATTGCGAAATTGATACCTCTTTGCATGAACAGAAGACCGCGCAGACCGAAACGCTCTAATATACCTTCCTGAAGCCTACACAGGCTTTTTGCGGAGGAATAGCACAACGCCATGTGAATCTTCCATCCTCCACCGGCCGCAAAGGACTTGGATGCCAACAATTGTGGTCGATGTAGTAAGATGATGCCAAGATGGCAATGCGAGTGCATATTTCCAACAAAATGTGAGGGTATCCATGGCGGCGAACCATCGCTAGGATAATTAATCTGTAAGTCTTGAGGGAGGCTTTGGAGCCAATCGGTAAAAAGGGGGTTTTTTTCAACAAATCTGGGATTCGCTCCCCAGTCTTTCTGTTTCTTGATTTTGTGATATATATCGGTGATCAAACGGATATGATAGGCGTTTCTGACAAAGTATGCATATTGCCTCGAGCGGTCGATTTCGAACTGGTCGAGACCATCGATATCTAGAGTCGGCCGCATATCGACAGTCTCCGGGTCTACCCCGTAATCCGATCGACCTAACAAGATAACGCAATCAACCAAAGCAGTCAAAGCCAACGAAGCAGATATCGACATACCTTGTGGTGCACCGATCATCACTTCGACAACCAAGAGGGCTTGCCATATTCTTGTCTGCACAAGACATTCCACTGAATCCAACTCACAAGGCCTGCCCTCTGCGTGGGTATTGTAATGTTCATGGATGTCTAAGTCCTTCGACATCGACACGATTGTCTTCACAGTTTGCCATGAACGATAATAATAACCCTTCTTTGGCAGTGACTCTCGAGCTTTCAATAGCAAAAGCAAAGCTTGAATGGTGCTTAAGCGTGGTACATCCATGAAACTGGACTCATGTCCTATCATTGTATGACCATTCGTTATTGACTGTTCGTGCTCCATGCAACGCATACAAAGCGACCAACTTACTGTTTGCCAATGCGAGCCACTGTGCGCCCTGAGCCGGATCGTCTGATAACCTTCCGGAACAAGCGAAAAGTGCTTCGAGGAGTAGAGGAGATATGGAATTCCGTTCATTCTGCCATTGGTAGTAAAGATGAGATCGATGAACCACGGGAATGTAAGGATGTATATCGTCAAAGTAAATCTTGAAGTAATTCATCACTTCGTCATCGGAGGGCATTAGCTCCGGGGGAATACGGATGGTGGAGCCTGCCCCGGTGCTTAGAGGTGGCAGTCTTTCCTCAATTTCATCCTGAACTGGAGCTTCCGCTTCCAATCGCTCTTTCCGTTGTTGTCGAATATAGGGTGCTTTAATTGCAATATCAGCATTCTTCTCTTACCGCCAAAGGACTGACGCTATTGATCTTACCGATACCAGTTTCATCGATTTTCAATTCACCCAAAACTTCGCTAAGGTTCTCGGCAGTAGATTGATCATCGTCCGGGAAAATGCCAGTATTCGAGTTATCAAGACCGTGATTTGGAGTGGTAGGAAATACTTGGGCGTGCTGGTAGGCATGGCCTGTTACGGGTAAATGCGATGACCGTACTTCATAGATATTGTGTTGGGTGGGACCATTTGGGGCGTATTGAGGCATGATTCCGGCACCGTCGCTATAGGGCTGACTATTTCCAGCAGTAGGCTGGATTCCAGCGCCGAAGCTCTGAGGCACTGAATAGGAATAATGCGAGGCTGAATTCGCTTGAGAAGCTCCTAAGGCGCCCATTGAAGTTGCCTCAAGACCTTGCTCCGATTGGAAGTCGCTATCCTGTCCAATGGTAGGAGGGACACATACGAGCTTCAAGCGAGTGCAAGCTGAGCAGGGCCAGGTATTCGTTGTGGCAGCGTCACACTTTATTTTCCGTTTTCTGCAGCCATTGCAGGCTCGCATTACTAGCAACGCATGAGTCAACCACAGGACCAAACAATGCTCGACCTTAATAATTCAGGATTTAAGTAGGGAACGGAGGGGAAAAGAGGGCACAAAATATGAAGAGAAGAACGACAAACCTTTCAGCCTCTTGTGCCTATTATGCTCATCAACAAATACGTAGTCTACATTGTAGGCAAGTTATTAACCTGAATTGACGAAAGATCCAATAAAGGGCGACTTACTCTTGTGCCCCTCCCTTGGGGGACCATTTGAAGGCGAGAAAGCGTGGCCTTGCATTGTGATGCTTGTTTTATGCGGATCAATGAGGCCGTAAAGGTGGAGGCGACTCAGCCCGGTAGCCGCAGGGTCTACGCTCGTGACCAAGCTGTAAAAAACTATTGTGAGTATTTATTCGCAAAGACCCGCCTTGCTTGGATCCATCAGCAAAAGATAAAGAGATCACCAATGGCCTCAGTTTCGCCAGGTGAGACTGTAGCTTATGGAAGAGTATGACTAGTTTGACGAAGTCCCACAGTCACATTCGATGTAGAAGAGCTTGAACCATGTGTATCGGGTGTAGAACGAGGGAATCGATATAGCCAGGAACCGACTAGCGCACAACGAGAGCACGTCAGCAAAAGCATAACCTGGAGGATTCGGCCCGTGTGAGCAGACTCACGATTGAGTTCAGTGACCATCTGGTGAAGAAACGTAGGTCTCTCCGAAGCCTGTATCGATATAATGGACGCCGCAAATTCGCCGACAACTATGCATAAACAGTGGCCAATGATTGTGTGAGTTTCCGAAGGCGACGGCTTCTCAACAATTATGCCTGGCGATTAATCTGCTATTTTGGGAACTGCGGGACGCGTTGCAAGGTCTGAAGAAATGATAAACCTTCTTTCTCCTTATCTGGTATAGGATACCATCAGAGCTCGAGGAAATAATTGCGGACATTAAGGCGCTGACGTGGTAGTGAATGGTATAATAGTAGCTGAGATTTGCACTGCAGGTGCCCTCATTTAGTCGTTAGTCATTGTCCAACTGGAAGAAATTTGAAAAAGGCGAAAGGATAAAGATGCCAGATTGCAGTCACAAGTCTGAATTCAAATGACGAAACAAAATCATTGCCTTCTTGTCTAGAAGAAAAGGGTGAAGAAATAGATGGAGGCTCGTGGGACTTCAATGGCGCAGGCATATGCCAGGAGACGCCGATGCATTGGGCAGGAGGAATATTGTGGCGACTAACCAGATGGCTGATGCTGAGATTGCTCTTTGGGAAACGAGTAGAGAGATGTAGGAAGTCAGGCCGCTCAATGAAAGACAGAGGATGGCATGGGCCTACTCAGCTCCCGTCGTTGTCCAAAACAATCAGCGTATCATTGAGGGTTCCTTGATAATAGATGACAAAGGGGGTGCACGAGCCTGACTTAAAACACCGCACCCAATTGAAGATGGTCTCCCAGAGTGGACAAGTTTCAAGGCAGCAAAGATCGAGGTTGGGATCAACGCTAACCAATACAGTCAGGTGGCCAAGAAATACAAAAGCCACAAGGGATTGCACAGTAGAATTTAGGCAATGAGGGGCAATGGGATAGAGATCAGAGGATTAGACAAGGGGATCGGTGACAATGCGAATTTCCACATGGAGGGATTGGTAAGGTACTCTGACTATTATGTAGATGATGAAAGGACAACTCCACTACTTGCCTGCACTTGAACTTCAGCTAATAACTCTTGGCCGCACACGCTAAATATTTCTGGGGTTATATCAATTTTCTGTGGGGTGCTGCAGACAGAGGCAGAACTCGGGAGGTACTCCGTAGACAAATCCTAAGATAGATACCTTCGTCTACTAGAGATTGGTCAAATGACCATCTGTGATGAGAGTGGTGAGTGCATCAGAGATGGGTGGGCGGAAAATGAGCCTATTAAGTAATTCAAGTCTACCCAAGAAATTTAAGGTATTGGAGGGGTTAAGGGTAATGCTGATTATTCTGATAAGTCGAGATATTAAAGATCTTGCGTAACGTAGATTTCACAGTACCTACCTAGTACTCTGTACTAGAAACCTCATACCCATTCTTTCAAGACCACTTCTCATTACTTAGGTAGATAATAGCAATGCCTAAAGTAAGATACTAGGCGCCCTGAACTCCGCTCTGCTTCTATACGGTCGAGTTCTGCGCATCGATTTTTACTCCTCTTTCTAAAAGTAAGCTAGATCTATCTAAACATGCATCGAGATTATCCTCTCGCAGCAGATAGCCATCCTATCGGGTTAAAAACAACTGTTAGAATTTTTGGCAGAAGAGGTTCAATAGTAATATGATTATATTGGAGAAGCATCCACATGCGCATCCTCTGGTACATAACCTGATGAACAGTCGTTGGTAATGTATGTGTTGAATTGAGTAACTATTACAGTATATCCTTGTCAGGGTTACCAATTCATGAGTCCCACGGTTCTGATTGGTACCGGGGTCCCTGTGTCGCTGGTAAACTAATAGATGGTGTCTGTTTTGGTGTGGTAGCCTCCTCGGCTCTATATCTATCCAAGTACTATTTGGTGGGGTGGAGCTTTGCATGGAAGCATGCCTAGACTACATAAAATATTGCCTCCCCCCACTCTTCTGTAAGAAATGCTGACGTTTAGCATACTCTCTCAACGCTACAAAACCGCCGACTCTCAGTCTTGCCAATACAAAATGGCCTCTGAAATGCAGAACTCGAATCCGATAATCTTGAATGCCGCTGATCTGCCAACTCGGATACCAAAGGCGCCACAGAAGCCCTATGCTTATGGAACTGATATCTTCAGTTCCACACTTCAGTCTCTTGGGCAGTCAGGCGATTCCTTCTCCCTGATTCCACACCCAGACTCTGAAGAGGATGATGACATGTCAGATGAGCCAATAGACGAACAAGAGATTTTTGGTAAGAAAGTGAATGATTTCTTTCTGATTAGTCTTGTGGTGGCTGCACTCGGAAGAAGAACTAAGTCATCTTAGACCTCGTCTCAACCATATCTGACCCAGAACATCCAATTTCGCTCGGATCACTAGCTGTTGTCTCACTTGCAGATATTATGATCAAGCCATCTCTTCCCCATGTACCCGGATCCCCTCTTCGCACCGTCACAGTTCTCATAACCCCGACAATCACACACTGTAGCCTGGCTACCGTTATTGGTCTTGGTGTACGTGTGCGGCTTGAACAGTCACTTCCGCCCAGGTTCCGTGTGGACGTGCGAATCAAGGAGGGAACGCATAGTACCGCCGATGAGGTTAATAAGCAACTGGGTGATAAGGAAAGAGTGGCAGCTGCACTCGAAAATGGAACATTGATGGGCGTTATCGCCAAGATGCTGGAAACATGCCAATAACCAGAAGCTAGCTGCGTGACCAGCTCAGACTTCAAACGCAGTGTCACCAGACTGTGACGTTCGCAGGTATATTCTTTGACTCGACAATACGTTGCTTCATTCATGACATTACGTCTACATGATAGATCGACATTTGTGGCATGCCCTTCTCATTCGGTTTGAGCAGGGGATGAGCCCGTCATGAATCCAAGACGCCACTTTCCTTCAGGCCTCTCCAGAGCTCCGGTTCCAGAAATTTACTCACTGTCACATCTTCTGCCAAACCTTTCCGTCTCCTTGTTTTCAATACAAAATCCCTCGCTGTGGCCATCGCGGGCGCCATCTCGAGTGGCTTTGTCTTGACTTCGCGATCTAGCGGATCGCCTGGAACGACGCTCCATCGATCGAACACAAGACTGACCGCAGCTTGACCTTGAGTATGAATTCTGAGATCCGTTTCGAACCCGAAAGAGTCAATAACGGGAATCAAGCCTTGCACCGTATACAGCGGTGTCCCGGCAATTGGCCCGTCTGACAGAACATGGCCCCTTCTGCGTGAAAGCACTGTATATACCGAAGCCACAGCATTTGCAGGCCCTGTCATGGTGCAAGAATATATGGGTTCCATCAAGCGAGGTGATGCCATGAGAAAGGAGGAATAAACAGCACGTCGGGCCGTAGGGATTATCTGACCACCTCCCCTATAAATGGCCTGGTCAGCAAGAGATACATCTGTGAGCCTGAACTTCGTGTTTCGTATTGCTGTTTCAAAATTAGTCTCCTTATTTAGTCATAGTTTGAAGATATAGGAAGTGCCTCGACAGGAAAAAACGTTATAGGGTTCGAGAGGGGAGGAGAAATGATGGAGGAGATCGTTGGAAAGAAAGGAAACGGACTGGGCAATCGAAAAACAACCAGAAGACTTACGTTCCTCGCAAAGTGGGCCTTCCCGTGTGCCCCAGCTGAAACCTTGTGTGATGGAATCCCTGACATTTCCAAGTAGCTTCTTGTCCACTTGCGACGGTAGCGTGTCGTCTTGTAGGATATTGGGGCCCATCTCGTCAGGGCCGAAAGCCCAGATACTTCTAGCTGCGAGCTTGTCCCAATCGTATTTGTCTTCAAAGAACCTCGCGACTTTGCGGATTGGATCTTTGATACTGACTCTGCCGCTTTCAATGTCTTCAGCAATCCCATCATCCAAGGGCTCCGCAATCATGGTAATCTTATTCTTCTTATTTGGCGTGATAGAATAGCACATGATAGCCGAAGTCTCAACGACAGTTTCGCAGAAACGGGTGACAGGGTCGGACACCTTGATCTCCATCTCCGAATAAAGTCTTCGAAGATCGTGGAGCACACAATCCATGTAAAGCTCTCCGGTTCCCAACACCACATGCTCACCGGATTCTTCTACTTTCGTTGAGATGAGAGGGTAGCTTTTATTAATCTTCCGCAGCCCGTCAAGCATTTTGGGAAGTTCTGATGGGTTTACTGGCTCAACAGCAACCTTGAAAACAGACTCTGTCATGTGTCGAATAGGTTTGAAGATGTATGCTTCCTCGTCATCCTCCAGCCTCAGTGGGACAATCGTAGCAGTCTTGACGATGGAATTGTCCACACCACCTAACAGAACGAAGTTTCCCGCAGGAACACCACTGGTTGGGATGCTATAGCAGGTTTCTGCAATCCATGTATCCGATATAGTCGCTGTGGCCATGTCTTCTTCATCCTCAGGTGTATAGCCCTCGCCCAACACTCTGACCGGTTGACCAGGGCGCGCCGTCCCGCTCATGACTCTTCCAAACGCATGGAACTTGGTAGCATCCGTGCTGGTAAAGAGCTTTGTGACATGGACAACAAGCGGCCCGTCCGGGTCACAGGCTGCCATGGCGGCTGCAACTTTCGTATCAAGGGGGCCAGTATAGTACCTGTCGAGTGTTCTCTGGGATCCTTCTACTGGGGAGGGAATATGCTGTACGATCATGTCCACAAAGCCAGTGGCAGGACCAAAGAATTCATGGCAGACCATGTTGAGTAGCACCCTCGCATCTGACTTGAGTTGCGACGGCTTCAAGTTGATACCGACACCCGCAAGCGTTTCTTTCAGGTCATCTGGACTTTCACTTATAGTGTGAGAGTAGAGTTTATAAATAGGCTCCAGGACGAATTGAACGAATGTCCGTTTGGAATTCTCTTCCACTCCTTTTCGAGTGAACTTTCGGCTCCCTGGGTTGAAGAAAATATCCCCCCAAAGACGTAAGGCGAAGTCAGACGTTTCGACTTGAGGATAAGTCTCGGCATACATTTTTGCGAAAGATTGTAGGGTAAAACACCATTCCATAGAGGCACATGCAAAGGCAACGTTACCCTTTTCAGGGCTCAGCCGATACCTTTCCCCTTGCCCTGGCAGAGTCCTCTCGATAATAGTGTTTACCTCTTCGACCACGTGTTTTAACTTGAAGTAAGCATCATTTGGCGGAATCTTCAACTCCAAAATCAGCCGGTCCATCTTGTTCACGACCATCGTTATGGGGAGACCTTCCAGCACGGCGTGCTTGATGATCTGTTCTGTGTTCGCTTGCACACCTTCGACGACATCCACGACAAGCACTATTCCGTCGACGAGCCGAGACGATGTGGCCACCTCGTCCACGAAATTCACATGGCCGGGAGTATCAATAATATTGAAAAGATGAGATTTTCCTTTGGTGTTTTGGAGTACCAAAGTCATAGGCGCCGACTTTATAGAGAGACCCCGCTCTCGTTCTAAGAAGTGAATATCGGTATAGCGGAGCTGTTCCTCCTTCCGCTTGCCTACTCGCTTCTCCAGACGCTCTGTCAAATCATGCGTCTCCGTCACAAGCATGTCCATAAACGCTGTTTTCCCATGATGAAGATGGCCAACAAGCGCGATGTTCCTTATTTGACTAGGAAAACTGAGCAAGTCTGTCATAAACTCTCGCGAGAAATGAACGGGTGGCAGATCGGCCTCCTCGATCGAAAACTTCTTCTGCTGGACGGGAGCGATAATGGGTTGCGAAAGTGGCTGCGAGTCCTCCTCTTGAACCAGGGTCTCAACCTCGTCACCGTAGACTTGCTTTGCACTAGGATAATATTGTTTGTCTTCATGTAGGACGACGGCATTTGAAGGGCCTTCTGCATACGAGGTCAGAACGGGTGTGAGGTAGTAATGCTTGGATAAATATGAAATACCGTCAACCTCCATCAATTGATCTGCATTTTGGTTTTCATCTTCTTCCTCTCCAAATGCTTCGTCAAAAGCAAATGTCTGCGGTTTGAGCTCTTCATCTTGGTTTTCCTCCTCAGAGTCCACAGGCTCTCCAATGTAATTGCCGAACCTAGAGCCAGATCAGTTAAGCTTTACTTGTATAAGTTTATTTTCATATGGCATACTCATCATAAAGATCCTCCATTGCGCGAATGAATTCTAAATCTGGACAGACCTGGCTCCAGACGTTGGAGCGTATGCCTCCTTTGCTCAAACCAAAAAAAGCTGTCTGAACTTCGGAAGGTCCGAGTTAGGTACTCGCCGAGTGGCCGGCGGCTTGGCCAACCACTGAGAGTTACCACACGCAAAAGTCGGTCCCCCCGCTTTGCTCTAAAAGGGAGGTTGACCTCTGTGCTTATATTTTCCTACAAACCCCCACCCTGGATCCGTCTGATTCTTCATCTGGCATCGTTTGGAGACATTCTCTCTTAAATCAGTCTAGATCTCAGACAAAAGAGCTCGAGGTTGACGCTTAGCGAATTGTTATTGTCGCGGTGCCTGCCCTCTTCAAGGCTTGGATCAAACTCTTTGTTACTTAGAAAGTCTGAACACAACAAATGACTACTATGTCTTCGCTTCCAGCTGTCTATATTGTTTCTTCGGCCCGAACACCGGTGGGATCTTTCTTGGGGTAGGATTTCGTAATTCGTGGTTTATTTCACTTGAAGAATGAGGTTGACCTTTTCTCATCTGCATAGTTCGCTCTCAAGCTTGACTGCCCCGCAGCTTGGCGCCCATGCCATCAAGGGTATGTTGTAATTTCATGGCGCGTTTTCTAAAAGGTTCTCCTAATGGGTTCGATCTTTCTAATGGTAGTATACAGCTGCTCTTGCCAAAGTTGACGGGCTTAAGCCTTCGGACGTGCAGGAGGTTTTCTTCGGTAATGTCATTTCTGCAAAGTGAGCTGGCCTTGTTTGAGTGTTCTGAACCTATCAAAGGCAGGTACTGATGGCATCTTGTAGTGTCGGACAGAATCCTGCTAGACAATGTGCGCTTGGTGCTGGGCTTGAAGAGTCGACCATTTGTACCACCGTCAACAAGGTTTGCGCGTCCGGGTTGAAGGCGATCATACTCGGTGCCCAGACTATCATGACCGGAAATGCTGACGTCGTTGTGGCTGGCGGCACGGAATCGATGTCAAACGCACCACACTATCTCCCAAACCTGCGTACAGGTGCTAAATACGGCCATCAAAGTCTGGTGGATGGCATCATGAAGGATGGCTTGACTGACGCAGGCAAGCAGGAACTCATGGGATTACAAGCGGAGGAGTGCGCCCAAGATCATGGTTTTAGCAGGGAACAACAGGATGAATATGCTATCCGCACCTATGAAAAAGCTCAGGCGGCTCAGAAGGCTGGGCTTTTCGACGAAGAGATTGCCCCTATCCAGCTTCCTGGATTTAGGGGAAAACCAGATGTGACCGTGACGCAAGATGAAGAACCGAAGAATGTGAGCACCTCCATCAGACGCACTATGTTCATGTCAGACTGATCATTGAGTTTTTAGCTCAACCCGGAGAAACTTCGAGCCATCAAGCCTGCGTTTATACCTGGTTCTGGGACCGTGACGGCGCCTAACTCTTCTCCTCTCAACGACGGCGCTGCTGCTGTTGTCCTTGTCTCAGAGGCTAAGTTAAAGGAGCTCAATTTGAAGCCGGTTGCGAAGATCCTTGGATGGGGAGACGCTGCTCAGCAACCCAGCAAATTCACGACTGCTCCAGCTCTTGCAATTCCGAAAGCGCTCAAACATGCTGGTGTAGGCCAGGATGCCATTGATGCTTTTGAGATCAACGAGGCTTTCAGCGTTGTTGCTCTTGCCAATATGAAGTTACTTGGCATTCCTGAGGAAAAGGTTAACCTTCATGGTGGAGCTGTTGCTATCGGTCACCCTATCGGTGCTAGTGGTGCGCGTATTTTGACCACCTTGCTCGGTGTTTTGAAGGCCAAGAAAGGAAAACTTGGCTGTGCTGGCATCTGTAACGGCGGCGGCGGAGCTAGTGCTCTGGTGGTTGAGCTACTTTAGATGGACCTTTGGCCTTTTCCACTATATGTGTCGACTAAATATATCATAGCGTGCACATGTTCTGTGGTCCTAGGACTGTTTGCGTGAACGTGTTCATATTTCCTAGCTCATGAAGGATCAACTTTGGTCATTACGCTCCGTGCTGGAATATACATATGCCAGGCTTGTTCAGGAATTGACTAGAAACGTCTACTAAACTATTTGTGCTGGCAATATGTGAGCTTAGAGTGTTGTAATTCACTCTATCTTTGTGTGGAGTGTGATCTCTGAAGTTAATCGATAGCGTCAAGGCATGCATACTTGGCCAATATGCGCCCTTTTGATGGAAAGGAAAGCAGCATGATGGAGATTTTCAACTATTCACACGAAGCCCTCGGTTCTGACGCCGGCATTTATCTTAAGAGAGCGTTTGACTCGAGCATTGGACATTTACGTAAAACTATGAGACAGTTATACGAATACGTAGAACCAAGTTTGCGCAATGTATCGTACATGGCGGAGAGCAGCTGTAAGCAGTCTATATAAATCAATATCTACAAAAAGATACAAGACAAATTCCGACTAAAGTTTAGGCAAAGGCGCCAACAAATGCCATCAGCAGAGCCCCGCTCGCGACGGCTATACAGGCCTCAATACGCCGCCGACCCCTGAGTGTCGCGTAGCTAGACTCACTTAGAAAGTCCTCCGCTAAGAGTTCCACAAGTCCAGCAAAAAGTAATAACCCGCTGCTGACTGCATTGGTGATGCCAACCATGAGCAGGCCCGTGGTGCTTGCAGGGTCATAGAGATTGTGCAAAACTAAGCCGATAGCTTGTCCAACAGGTGTTGTAGTTCCGTAGGCAAGCGACATAAGCCAGGGCTTCGGCGACGACGGTGAAAAAAGGTCTGGTATCAAGGATGCAATACGCGATCCAAGGGCGAACCCTTCGAAAGTTTGGTGGAAGCAGATAGCCACAAGAAGAACAACAAATGACGTACCAGTGGCGACGCTGAGGGCCATACCGATAAAGATACTGTGGAAGAGGATACCAGCCTCGAGGAGAAGACATTGCAGCAACTGACGCTGCGGGCTTTGCATTGGTAACACAGGACTCGATTTTGGATGCAAATCACGCTGCTGGGATGGCAGGTAGCGAGGATGCGAGTCAGAGACCGGAGAATGACTGTGATTGTCCAGAGAATCGATACCTCCAAATTCAGCGTCGCCAGTTTCACCGTAAGGCTCCATTTTCTTAGACCGCGATTGTTCAACACCATCTGTTGACATCCGGGACAATGAACTGGATTGCTCCTGCGCCCCATCCGCGTAAATATTTGCTTGAATGAGATTAAGGCGCAGGTTTTCCGTCGAGTGATGACGGCCAAGCCTCAGATAATTTGCGTCATCACGAACAGATTCGCTAGAACCCCGCCCAACACTGCCAATTAAATGATCGTACTCGCTCCCATGAACATGACCAGCACCTTTCGTAGCGAAAAACATTTCTACAACAACAACCAGAAAAACCGATATCATGGCTACAAATCCAGCCATTGCACGATAGGTCTCCGACCAAAAACGAGGGAGGCAAGGATCCGTAAGAGAAACGAATGCCGTGGGTAGCAAGTGAACGAAAGCTGTGGCAATCAAGACCCCCGTTCCAAAATGCCTGGAGATGAAAAGAAAGTGGCGCGGTATCGGTAGCCGAGGAAATCGTCGTGCAAGAACTGGAAATGAACATGCTATACATGATCAGTATATTCGAGACAATTTCATGCGTTTCCAATAGTAAACATTACCTAATGTGCTCAAAACCAGAATAAGGAACAATGCCAGCACATGTATTTGGGTGTTGTAGGCACCTTTCTCCTTCGAACCACAAGCTACTCGATCGCTGGTCGATCCCCGAATTTCATTCCTCCGACTAAGCTCTGCCCGGAGAATGGAATCAGGGAAGTCTGAGACTAGAGGCATACCTCGATTGAGGGCTGCAACAAAGATGGAGTATTAGTCGATATAATCATTACCACACCGAAGTTGTAGCGACCAGAGAATCGTTATCAATGCAAATGAGCTCTTTAGGTGATATAAGTATGAAATTCGTGAATTAGAAAATACTTACCAGAAGCTGCCATGTTTGGCTGTAGCCATTGCGTGAGCTGGCCCATCTTGAACTGAGCCTTTCTTTAAGATTTGATCAATGCCATGACCCGAACAGAGTGAGGTTGACACGCTATTTGGACAGCAGGCCTCTCTGTATTGACTGCCGAGATTGAGTGTTAACACTATAGAGCAGGAGAGTCTGCTTGGGAACAGGAACCATCGTCAAAACAATAAATAAGGCAGGAGTTGCGAGCCAGAATGGAAGGACGAAATCTTACCTGTCTTTGTATGGAGTAGAGTAGGTAGCAATTATGCGGATTGGAGGAGGACGGAGTAGTCAGAGGTGAAAGGATAATCCGGGTGTAGATGCTTGTTATCTTATCAATCATGAGATCTTCCAGTCTACTGAAAGCACACATATCATTCAGCGTTCTAGGTTAATTTTTTTTTTCTAAATCTTCTCTTTTGGGCTGAGAAGACCATCTACATTGCTAAACAATATTGCAAGCTGTATATCGTGCCTCAACACCAATAGTAGCCAGCTTTTTTTCTATCCAAGTCTCTCATGAAAGGCTATTCGTTAAATGGGTGATGGTTAGGATCACAAGTACAGTAACGATTTCCCGTTATCGACTTCTCAATTTAGTCCAGCCACTACTTCCCCGTGGGCGGCTAGTGCTATCTAAATCATTACGAACACCACTAGCTGATGCCATATGGCTGACATGATTCTTGTCCGGCATTACGTCGTCTTCAGGCTGCGACCTTGATCCTTGGGCAAGCACTCTCGTCGAACTCTGTTCACTATCATTCCACTCTTTCTCCTCGAGAACTTCCCATTCCGCGCTCGCCATCTCTCCCAGGAGTGTTGATTTCAATTTGTCAACAACCTTGAGCGGTATCGGCAGTCTCCACGTCCTAACGAACTCCGTACCTTCCGAAGCACCGAGGAATGAATGCACAGTGCCATGTGAGTAATGCCCCATCATGGGGAACGATATGGTCTTTTGAAGAGAAGTTTTAGGAAGGTCTCTTAAGGGCTTCATAGGTTTCGTTTCTCGAACAGCAAATGCCCTCATCAGAGTTGCCTCCTCCAACGGAGGAGCAACAAGTAGCTGCCACATGTTCTTCCCAATATTGCAGATCTCTTCCCAAGAGTCCGACGCGATATTGAGTCCTTGCGTACGACATAACCAGGACACGTTCCAAGCCAACAATGTAACTCCTTCTAGGAAAAGGACGTATGACTCTGGGTCTTCCCTCGCGAGCTTTGGTAAACTTCTATCGATAGTGAGAGGCCGAGGTTGGTAATGATTAGACTGAAAGCCCAATGGGTGCGTAGTAGATGAAGCAAGGTTATGCGGCTGCGTTGAGGTGGCTGTCAAGATCGACTCCCGTGAGATATACGACGCAATAGGTGCATGAATCGTGGGAACGGGATGGTCTTTATGAGGAAGGGTAATCTCCGCTGGAAGCCTCAAAGATAAGTAATGTGAAACGAGGACTAGAAGATGAGCAATATTAGAGAATGATGTTGATATTTGAACCGCAGTGGCACCTATTTGGGCATTAATACTGGGTGCTGGCATATCCAGGAGGAGGGGGCAGTTTTGGGACTTCCCGTTGAGGTCTCGGAGATCAACGATAGGGACACCACCAATTACGTATGTCTCCTTCATTTCACTGCCATCCTGCTTCATCCACTGTCTTAGGCTGTAAAGATTCGCAACCTCCCGGCAAAGAAAGATCCGAGCCTCAACTGTCTTGCTGTGCAAGGAATGCCAGAGACGCTCCGTCCTTTTGATGGTATTCTGGACACCACATATCAGAGCTACCTCACGACTTTCCAGCTGAAACTTTGACGACTCAGCATCTGAACGTCGTCGGGCTAATGTCAGCCTCCGCTGAGAAATGCCAAGTTGTCTGTCTTTGATCTCTGATTTCAGTTGCTGGATCTGAAGCGCAAGCTCTTTCCTCCTAATGGAAGACTCGGCCTTTGCGGTTATAATTTGCAGAACATCCTGAGGACTGGGCACCTTATCTGGCGACTGCGTCGAGCATTCTTCGAAGCGATGATAAGAGAGAGTAGGAGATGTCTGATGCAGAAGTGCTTTCTCGACCTGCCGTCCTAGGGTTTCCTTCTCCAGGAGAGCCCTGGCATTATCGATACGTAGTGTGTAGATTTGATTACAGGCACAGGTGGGGCAGTAAAAGCGTAGGCGCGAGCTTGAGACTCGAGAGCAAATAGGACAATTCATCTCAAACGTACTGTCTATTGTGTTATCGTGCCTTCAGCAGATACCTCACATTCTTGCGCCCTCCTATTAGTCTATGAATCTCGGTCTGTCTGCTAGGCAACTCATAAAACATCAAGAAGTGTATAAATTCGAAGAATGATGGGTCAGGACCCCCCAGCAGTTAAATTTTTCCTTGTAACAGGCCAAGTTGGAGGTGCGGTATGTGCTTGAACGTTGACGTCACATGATCTCACACTGGATGCCTCAGGCAACTACGCAGTCTGGTATCTGGCAGAACTGGAGACTCCCATGAACTGTTCAATGCTGAAGCACGTTATTAGCGAGGAGGGAGTGACAGCATGGTAAAACAAGCTGTTTAAAATTTAGATCCTGCGAGCAAACAATCATCCATTCGATTTCAGAACTTCTGTCTTTCGCTCTAATTATACAACGTTTGAGAAGTAGTGCCGTGATAAGGCACTGCATGTAAAGATGGATTCACTGGATGGAACTGACGTCAAAGCTTCTACTGACTACGGCGATCATGGATCCGGACCGGATCAGCAGAAAGGTTTGGATGAGCATCGTAATGTTCCCCAAGTCAGACGGCAGTTGGCAGACGACTTGTCACAATGCCACTGGACAAGACTTCAACAACTATACTCAGATATTATGAAACAACATGGGAATGCCGAGGAAGAGTTGCGGGCTCGATCTTTGAGGCTTCTCGAGGTACCTTGTACATTTCTAAGCCATGACTCATATCTCTGACATTGCTGGTCTAGATATTTACGGCCTGGTCACAGTCTGCTGTTCTTCGTGATGAAAGTAGAGCGCTGAAAAGGTCTCGGCCTGTACCCTTACAGCTAGCCGACAGTACAGCTGACTTATGTCTAGGTTCAAAACCCAGTCCCAGCATGTGCAGACCTCCGAAGAGGATTTAGAGAGCAGGAGAAAACATTGTGCGAGAGTACAACAATTGCCGCCATCCAAGCCGTGCTGACATATCCATGCAGATGCCGACGTTGTTAAGGCTTTCGAAAGTGCTCTCGCTCTCCTGAACAATGCCCCAAAGTCTTAGGTATAACAAGTTGAAGGACACTGCCAGAGAGGCTCCCTTGAAGTTCAGACCAGCCCGCTTGAAAGTTACCGTGAGACTCGACGACGGCATCTCGCAAACTGCGACCCTAGAGGTACTAATGCAAATCACGTGACACAAGGTTATAATCCTTCGGCGAAAATCACCATATCCGCTGTCTCTTCCTTATTATCGCCTCTTGAATATAAAAAAACCTTCTTTAAATAATCGTTCATAATTCGAAGTAGCGGGCTCTCTGGAAGCGATAGGACATCCCCTCATGTAGGATTGCCGCTTCTTCTGGTGCTTGCTAACAGACTCTCTTCCTCGGCCTCTTCGACGTCCTCCTCCAGCTGGCGTTCGTCGAGTCTCGGCGAGCGGACGAGAGATGCCACAAGGACGATCAAGTAGGTACCTAGTTTTGCACAATTGTTAGCCTCAAGTTTGCAACATAAGAAACAAAGTGCCTTGGGACAGGTCTGCCATATACCAAGGAAAAGAAAGTGTGCCCAAAGCAGCAAGGCACCGAAAAGTGGAAAATTCAGCGCCACCCGATTTAAAATGGTGCTTGCGACGCTGGGTGTGCAGGTCTTATCTGCAGCTGTGCTATCGGCCTTCTCTGAACATGGCTTGACCAAATGCCTGTGGTTTGAGCAATCTGACTGCTCTTCTGAAGACGTCGGGGCTAAATCGCAGAAAGTTTGCGGTCCAAATGTTGCATACCCGGGTACAAGCATCATGACAATCGAGTAATTCAAGCCCAGGGTTATCAACGTCAGCACGGCTGTCGCCAGCAACATGGCTTGGGGTGACGTGTGACCTTTCCTAATTTGGAAAATTCGTATCCAAAGAAACCGAATGCCCACTGCGACAACGCCGACTACCGAGCCCCAAAAGAAAAAGAAGACAATAAGCGCAAAAATGATATAGTCAGTTGGAAAAGCCCTGGAAGATTGAATAAAAATCCAACTGATAGGGTTGAAGTTGGTACGGCTGAGTACATAACCACAGTGGTGCTTGCAAGGCGAATTAATCAATTTATCAACAACGGTCATGAGCAATGAGATCCAGGTCGAAAGCCCAACGAGGAATAGACAGAAGCCGCCCAGAAGCCTAAATGGACGGAGGATAGTCTTCAGTTTGGAGTAAACGGTGACTGGCCAGCTTTGGTCTTCTTCTTGGCGTCCTTCAATCAAACGCTGCCGGCGGATGAGAGTCCTCTCTTCTCGCACCAAAGTGTCCAATTCTCTTCGGTCTTTTGCAGATAGAAGCGCCGAATTACCCCCGCAGCGACCTTCCAATTGGCGCTGCCGTTCACGATTGAAATTCAGTTCCATGGCTGTAGAACCTCCCAATGTTTGGGTTGCGAAAGAACTTGATTTTCTGAGGAAAAGCGCTGGAAGCATTGCTAGCCCTGAAGGTGTATAGAACGCATATAGACAAGAGCCAATGATTGTTACGAACCCGAGGAGAAATGTGAAAGCATGTTCACCTTCTGTAGGACATCATGAGCGTTCTGATAAGAAAGTCGCCATCCGAAAAGGCGTCAAACTCACGGTTCTCGATCAAATATCCCCGCCAATACCCCAGATCGTGGCCAGGTTGACTCTCCATCATAGGAGCGAAGAAGCCAACAAGAACCAACGCAATGACTACTGCAATGAAAGTCAGAGTGTATTTGGTAGCAGCCCAAAACCGCTTGCAGGCTGTCTGATCCCCCGCCTCGAAGGCTACTTCATCATATTCCTCGTGCCAGAAGTAGGCAAAGGGGATTCCAACAAAGCAGAGCAGAGCATCCAAGAAATATAGCGAGTAATAGATAATTGTTAAGGAGTAGGTAATTTTATCGACCTCTTCTTGGGTGGCCCACTCTTCTCGCTGACCCAGAGCGGATGATATCGTTGAGGAAACCAAAGCGACATCAACTGGTAGTAACATTACAGTCGCAAGGAGAGCGGCAATGGAAAAGACGCAGATGAAGGTCACGAATGAGGATCGATCCCGAGGCGTCTGATATACATGTATAAAGACTGAGGCAACAACAATCAGAACAAATATCACTATTAGATACGCAAACCAAATCACGGAGATCCATGGAAGAGGCATGGTGGCATATTTGCGAAGCCTTCAAGGAGTCCAACTAAGCAAAACTCAAGGGTGACGAGGCTATCATATATGTTAGCTTTAACGAAATGAATAGTCCCACAGGCTTTGCGGAGCAGAGCAAACTACTATAGTTCAGGGGTTCTCTGATCAGCCCTTGTGATAAAGGTGGTAACAACAGTGAGAACGATGAGCGATCATGGTGTGTCGGGTGCATGAGTTACCACTCTGGGTAATGGATAGTTTAGCTGATTGTTATCAATTACATCATCAACATAATAAGCAGACTGTATCACGTGACCTATCACACAGGAATGGCAAAATACTCAAAACACAGCAGACTTAGTTGTATAGATCATCAGCCTATGGCCACCCTTCATTCATCCTTTAAATCCCAAGTCTTGCCCTTGACATTGCAATGTATTGCCTTCTTGATTGTTTTGGACTGTATTAGGTTGATAAAGGTTTCTAGCAGGAAAAACCATAGCAATCAGCCGCCCAAAAAATGCAGTGCTATACAGAATTGTTATCCCCTTCCGGGGTCACTCATGCCCTGGCAATCCCATTTCTCTCAGCATCGGCGGAAAATCTGGTCGTCGTGAAGACCTCTGTTCTCCAGATCTTCTCTTTGCTTAAGGTTCAACATCACTCGAGAGGTGAAACCATTGAGACTAAGTCTGCGCGGCCAGACCAGGTAGAGACAACGAAGCTCGTCCTGGAGCGAGAATATCCGCTTTCTGGAACAGTAGTCGACATCTGTCGGGTCAAAATCCTGAATTCTAAGAGCGGTGGTGAAGCTCTTTTACTTGCTTTCCGCAATGCCAAACTTAGCTTGGTGGAATGGGACCCAGAGCGTCATGGGATCTCAACCATTTCAATCCATTACTATGAGCGGGACGATCTAACCCGTAGTCCATGGGTACCCGATCTGAGCAGTTGTGGCAGTATCCTGAGTGTGGATCCGAGCAGTAGATGCGCAGTCTTCAACTTCGGGATTCGGAATCTTGCAATTTTACCCTTTCATCAACCAGGAGATGACCTAGCCATGGACGATTACGAATTTCATCTTCATCAAGACGATCTCAACCAAGTATCGGATCACGTTGGCAATGGGTTGAAGAGCAAAGACTCCACCGTGTATCAGACCCCATATGCCTCGTCCTTCGTGCTTCCCTTAACTGCGTTGGATCCCTCTATACTTCACCCTGTCAGTCTTGCATTCCTTTATGAATATAGGGAGCCGACATTCGGCATCCTGTACTCGCAGATTGCAACCTCACATGCTTTGCTCTCTGAAAGAAAAGATTCTATTTTTTATACTGTGTTTACACTAGATTTGGAACAGCGAGCTTCCACGACTTTACTTTCGGTACCAAAATTGCCTAGCGACTTGTTCAAAGTGGTTGCCCTTCCACCTCCAGTTGGAGGCGCGTTACTTATCGGGTCCAACGAATTAGTGCACGTCGATCAGGCAGGCAAAACCAATGCGGTTGGAGTCAATGAGTTCGCCAGACAAGTCTCGGCATTCTCCATGGTTGATCAGTCAGACCTCGCACTCCGGCTAGAAGGATGCGTTGTGGAGCATATTTCTGATAGCACCGGGGATCTCCTTCTTGTTCTTTCGTCGGGCAATATGGTGCTTGTCCATTTCCAATTGGACGGAAGGTCAGTGTCAGGCATCTCACTCCGCCCTCTACCTACACAGGCTGGGGGTACTATCATGAAATCTGCTGCATCATCCTCAGCTTTTCTTGGAAGCGGCAGAGTTTTTTTTGGTAGCGAGGATGCAGATTCTGTGCTTCTCAGCTGGTCCTCAATGCCAAATCCAAAAAAATCTCGACCAAGAATGAGTAATGTGGCAGAAGATCGTGAAGAAGCCTCAGACGATAGTCAGAGTGAAGAAGACGCTTATGAAGACGATCTTTATACTGCGGAGCCTGAAACACCAGCCCTTGGTCGCCGTCCATCTGCTGAAACGACCGGAGTCGGGGCGTATATATTTCAGACACTCGACAGACTGCCAAATATTGGCCCCCTGAGAGATATAACCCTAGGAAAGCCTGCTTCGACTGTTGAAAACACAGGTCGTCTGATTAAGAATGCCTGCTCCGAGCTTGAGTTAGTGGCTGCTCAAGGCTCTGGCAGAAATGGTGGGTTGGTACTGATGAAGCGCGAAATCGAACCGGATGTTACGGCTTCTTTTGACGCTCAATCTGTACAAGAGGTTTGGACAGCAGTTGTAGCTCTTGGCAGCGGTGCACCATTGGTTCTTGATGAGCAGCAAATCAATCAAGAATACCGCCAATATGTTATACTGTCGAAGCCAGAAACTCCAGACAAGGAAACGTCAGAAGTTTTCATTGCGGACACACAAGACTTGAAACCCTTCAGAGCTCCTGAGTTTAATCCAAACAACGATGTGACCATAGAGATTGGGACGCTGTCGTGCAAAAAACGAGTTGTTCAGGTCCTGAGGAACGAGGTCCGTAGCTACGATATTGGTGAGCCTCTAACCCTGAAGATCAAGGACCATATAAGCAAACTAATAATGACAGACTTGGGCCTGGCCCAGATCTATCCGGTCTGGGACGAAGACACCAGCGATGAGCGCATGGCTGTTAGCGCCAGTTTGGCTGATCCATACATAGCAATCCTTCGGGATGATTCAACGTTGATGATTCTTCAAGCAGATGATAGTGGAGACCTTGATGAGGTGGAATTGAACGAGGCTGCGAGGGCGGGCAAATGGCGCTCTTGTTGCTTATATTGGGACAAAGCTGAGTTTTTCTCGTCTACGGGGCCTGCTTTGAAGCAGGGGACTCGTTGCGAATTGTTTCTCTTCCTACTTAGCATAGATTGCAGACTTTACGTAAGTCATTGTGACTCCAGTCACACCAGCATCTTTCTCAAGTTTGCCAATGCTAACAATCGTCAGGTTTATCGATTGCCTGATCAGCAACTGATATCAGTTATCGAGGGTATTGACTGCTTACCACCGATACTATCAACTGAGCTCCCTAAGCGCTCTACTACGCGGGAGGTCTTATCCGAGGCTGTCATTGCAGATCTTGGCGAATCCTGGAACCCTTCACCTCATCTGATTGTACGTCGCCGGGTCTTTTCCTTCCACTTCACCTTCCTTGGCCCCCGAGGTAGGACCGTGTACTAATATTCTAGGCAGTTACGCACTGAAAGCGATGACCTTGTGATATATAAGGCATTTGCGTCGTATATCAAGGGCGAAAGTCATACTCGCCTAAGCTTCGTTAAAGAATCTAATCACACATTGCCTAGGGTCACTACTTCAGAGAAGGAAATGCAGTCCAACGAGAAGCTATCGAGGCCCAGGTCACTGCGGATTTTGCCCAATATATCAAATTTTAGTGCCGTTTTCATGCCTGGACGGCCTGCAAGCTTCATTCTCAAAACGGCCAAAAGCTGCCCCCACGTTTTTCGTTTGAGAGGGGAATTCGTGCGGAGCCTGAGCATTTTCGACTTAGCCAGCCCTTCGCTTGATACAGGCTTCATATATGTGGACTCGAAGGTTTTTCCCACTTCACCACCTTCATGCGGCACATACTGAATCATTTCCTAGGACGTGCTTCGCATCTGTCGGTTCCCATCAGAGACCCTATTCGATTATACATGGGCCTTGAGAAAAATCAGTATCGGGGAGCAAGTGGATCATTTGGCCTATGCTACTTCCTCTGAAACGTACGTTCTGGGTACCAGTCATAGCGCAGATTTCAAGTTGCCTGACGATGATGAATTGCACCCGGACTGGCGAAACGAAGGTATGACTTTTGTCATCACATATATGCGCATGTTAACAGGTCTAGTAATTTCATTCCTCCCCGAGCTTCGCCAATGCTCGCTCAAAGTCGTGAGTCCGAGAACATGGACGGTTATCGATAGGTATGCACCTAAACCAACTTGCAAATTAGTTTTCCAATACTTACACTTTTCTTCTTCTTCTTCTTCGTGAAGCTACTCACTAGGTCCCGATGAATATGTAATGGCGGTAAAGAATATGGACCTTGAAGTTTCCGAAAACACCCACGAGCGCAGGAATATGATTGTTGTCGGAACGGCATTTGCTCGGGGCGAGGACATCCCCTCTCGCGGCTGTATTTACGTGTTCGAAGTGATCAAAGTGGTTCCGGACCCGGAGAAACCAGAGACGGACCGCAAACTGAAACTAATAGGCAAGGAGCTGGTCAAAGGTGCCGTGACTGCGCTATCACAGATTGGCGGTCAAGGATTCCTAATTGCTGCGCAAGGGCAGAAATGCATGGTTAGGGGGCTGAAAGAGGATGGCAGTCTGCTCCCCGTTGCTTTCATGGATATGCAGTGTTATGTCAACGTGCTGAAAGAGCTCAAGGGTACTGGAATGTGTATAATGGGGGATGCTGTCAAAGGGCTTTGGTTCGCGGGCTACTCGGTATGATCCCCTACATCCACACATACAGGTGGATCAGTCAAGCTAACGGGTGGTTTAGGAGGAACCATACAAGATGAGCCTCTTTGGCAAAGACCAAGGGTACCTTGAAGTGGTTGCTGCCGAGTTTCTTCCTGATGGTGATAAGCTGTTCATTCTGGTTGCTGACAGTGATTGCAACCTCCATGTCTTGCAGTATGACCCGGAAGGTGAGATCTTGTAACATCGATAGACTACGGAGGAAGGCAAACGCTGATTTCAAATAGATCCAAAATCATCTAACGGTGATAGATTGCTGGCCCGCAGCAAATTTCACATGGGTCACTTTGCCACAACAATGACTCTGTTGCCACGTACCATGGTCTCCTCAGAGAAAGCAATGGCCAACCCAGATTCAATGGAAATAGATTCCCAAACCATATCCCAGCAAGTCCTCATTACCTCTCAGAGCGGCTCAGTTGGCATTGTGACGTCTGTTCCTGAAGAGTCATATCGCCGGCTTTCAGCCTTGCAGTCCCAATTAGCGAATTCGCTGGAGCATCCTTGCGGCCTGAACCCTCGAGCTTACCGAGCCGTTGAAAGTGACGGAACGGCAGGGAGAGGCATGCTTGATGGAAATCTGCTGTATCAATGGCTGGATATGGGACAACACCGCAAGATGGAAATTGCTGCCCGGGTTGGGGCACATGAGTGGGAGATCAAGGCTGACCTCGAAGCTATTGGTGCAGAGGGACTGGGATATTTGTAATAATACTTTATTTGAAAAGCTCTGTTTGCGCGAGTCAATCAGGGCTCGCTTGAAGATAGTCGTACAACAAGGCATCTCTATTATCTGTCTATATATATCTATATATGTGTGTGTGTCTGTTGTGTAGAGGTGCGCCCATGAGTCTCGTAGTATTCGAAGGCATCACACTCTGAAGTGCTAAGAGTTCATATCACCTTTAGATAGTCATACAAGGTCCATAGCACTGACCAAGAAACAAAAGAGAGCCGATAGCCATTGAAAGACATAGCATTCATTACCCATTTGCGGATCTGATGTGCCACTAGAAGCTAAGGAACCGCTGGCAAGTAGTACGGCCATGAATTGAGTGCGAAGAACACCATAGAAGAATTCCTTGGACACGAGGTGGACGCTGTTTATTAGCTGCCACGAGTCATTACTTGCATTTCGTCATCTTTCCAGGACTAATTTTCGGGACCAGGCATCAGCTGGATTTCAGAGTCTCCTTAGAGCATGTATATGATCCCAACAATTCTGCCGTATGCTGACAGAGTCGTAGCAAGACATCATGACACAGTGAGATATGTGCATACCAAACCACATGAACTCTTAAGAGCCTAAGTACGGAAATCAAGAAGGGGAAAGAAAAGGTCAAAGGGACAGCAGACAAAAACAAGGACTCCGCCGTCATCGTAAACTCCCTCACGCCGGAATTGCTCCTTCGATTGCAGTGTAGCCCATACCCATACATGAGACTAGTCAACGCGCATTCTGTTAGTGCGTATTCTGTCCGAAAGATGTGCCAGTATAGATAACGCCAGAAATGAGAGAAAGCCATGGAGAAAGTGGAATGTGAGGTGTTAGAAAGGACAAGGGATCAGGGGTATGGGGAAGGGCGGGGTGGTCTGATGCAGAGTCTTTCAGGATAGTGGATAGCTGGTTGATCGAGATAGGAGTCATGGATGCTATTTTTGCAAAGAATCTCTGCGGAATAGTGGAATGAGACCCTGCCGAATTCCCATACAAGGGAGTTCTTAAAAGACATCTTCTGCAGCAAAATACCGCTTGCTTCTCCCTCTTCCAGCAACAAATTTCATTTCTGGCATATTGGTGTGATGTACCACATGTGGACGGTAGACAGCATCCACAGGAGCTTGCCAATCGTCCAGGCCCAGAGGGAAATACTCGTACAGTAGATCAGCACTTTCATTCGGAAACGGAAGAGACGATGCGAAGGGTTGCTGCAAACCAGCGGTGTTTAGCAAGGGTAGCGACGTTGATGTGCTTCGTGACGGTGCCTGCGACACGCTGTGGGACAGCTTGCGCATTTTGGTGGGCGGCGCCGAGCTGCCCATATCGTGACTCTTGTGTGAGACGTCGTTGGCATACGAGGAGCCAGGCCTGGCTGAATCGACCAGGTTGACACCTTCGCCAGTAGTATCGTCATCTAGTAGGGAAAGGTTGATCGGTGCCGCCATGACGCTCGATCGTCTTTGGCTATCTGTCATGCGAGAAAATTCAGGAGTGGACTGAGGATATAATGACGGTTGAGGGAGGGGTGTAGAAGAAAGCGCGCCTCCAGAGGAGTGAGGTATGTGAGTCCAGTCAGGGGATGACTGTCGCTGCGCTGCAATGGTCGACTGAGGAAGCGAAGTGTCTGGCGAGGTGCTTTTAGCTGTGGACTTCGCCTTGCCTGGCGTCAGACTGGGCCGATGGTCGGTATCGCTGGTAGGGGTGCGGTTGAGGGTGGCAGCCTGGGCGCTCTTTCTTGATGCCGCAGCGCTGCCGCTTAGAGGTAAGTCCTTACGCGACTGGAAATTGCGCGGACTACGACCTCGTACAATCACAGGCCCTGAGTGAACCTCGCAGATCGGAATTTTCGCGCCAGTGGACAGAGTCGCAACAACCTTTAGTCGGACGACGAAATGTTGTTGCAGCTCTTTTCTCCGCCCGTTGTTGGCCGTCGCAACACGGAATTGTAACCGCTTCCAAGCAATCGGGAACGTCGCATAATCGGTGTCCAGGTCTTGGCCCGCCATGATGTCCAATGGAATTGGTGGGGGTTCTTTCTCAACCTTCGCATTGCTGTTACTAGCACCATTGTCATCAGTCGGTTGATTGCCGTTCGCAGCGGGCGTTTTCCAGGGCACTGAAATGATCTTGACCGAATTGCCCTCCACAGACTCAGTGGCGGAAACGCAGAGTTCTTGCGCAAGGATAGGTATACGGTCGCCCTGCTCGGTCATGATGTACCGTAGACTCCGAGGCAGGGTCACGGAGCCTGTGATCTGGAACAGGTTGCGCCGGTAGCATGTCAACTCCGCCCCTTGTTGGGGCGGTGCGTTTTCCGTCGGGGATGTGGTCCAAGGCGATTCGGCGAGAAAGAACATGCCATGTAACTGGGCCGATAGCGATAACGACGTCCGCCGCAACGAATAATCAAGGAGAGTGAAATTATAGGCGGGCATTGAGAAACTCAGCAACTTGTTATTGTGGTCAATAGACGAGTCTGGAGGTTGTTCGGAGGGTGCGGGGTCGAATGGGGTCACCATTTCCGTGAAGGGATCGTCGTACCCCGAAGAGAAACGTTTCAACGTGTTCGGCAAACTGTGCTGAGTGAAGGGAGGGATATCCTCGCCGCTGTTCCAGTGCGCTTTGGTCAGAATGATCATTTGTGAGCGCAAAGCGAGGATGGACTTACCTAACGAACGTGTCGGAGTCGAAATTCGAGCGTTGGTCGGGTAGATCAATACCAGGCATGGCATTAAGGTAGTCGGCGCCCTGCATATTGCCCAGTGACAACGGACTGGCCAGATACGGCATGGCCATAGTATCGAAACCCTCCATGGTGATGGAGATGTATGAGTGGATAGAACAGCGCCGACGAAAGAGACAACGAATTCGAGGACGCAAGGCAAAGGCAGAAAGGTCAAGGCAGTTGCGTGAAGAGGAAAGAAGTAGAAACGAAAGAGGATAGAAGAAGAGGGAGGAAAGGCGATCGTGACCAGCCCGGAGGACGTAAGAAAGACCTAATGCGAAACGAACATGGAGAGGACGAAGATGATGAAAAAAGGAATAGTGCAGTGGATCGAGCAGTCCGTAAGACCAGAAGTAGACACCTGGATGGGTAGGAAAGAGAGCGGGAGAGGTGAGCAATGAGAGAGGAAAGTAGGAGTAAGAAGATGGCACAGGTCCGGACTAAACTAGGTGAGGTATTTTGAATTCCAGCTCCAAGATGATTTTTTGTTATAGTAGAGAACACGACAGTAGGAAAACTGATACGAGTAACGAGTAATAACGATAATAATGATAATGATGATGATGGTGATGATGTTAATAACAATGTAAAGTATGCAAGATTACTGCAAATAGTTGTAGATATGTAGTAGATAGATGCAGTCAGTGGTAATAGTAGTAGTGGTGTAGTTAGTGCCTTGGGTAGTGGAGGCGATCGAAGACTTAAAACGGAAAGTCCACAAAAGACAACGAGAAGAACGATCCGGAAGCGCAAGAGAGCAATAGAGAGTAGGTCGAAAAAGGCCTTAAAAGATCTGAATTGAACGGGACTGGTTGAAAGCAGCCCGAACAAGAAAAGGACCAGAAAAATAAATGGGATGATATGCAGCATGGCAAGAAAAACAAGAAAAACCAACCAAACTGGCGTGGGGAACGAGGAGCGGAAACCCAATCCTTCTCCCGAACCAGTAGACAGTATGGAGTGGTTTGGATACAATTCCCTCTTCCGATTCACCCAAGTCGGGCTACACTACCTGACAGATACTTCTTCTACAGAGTAGTAGAGATTACTATAGTCTGGACGGAGAAAGACAGTCTGTAGGCTGTACCACAAGCTCGCAAGTTGACAAAGGTTTATTCATCATCAGAGTGCATGATGGACTCTGGAAAACAAAGCATTGGTCCAGTTGCCGGATTCAGCATGAGTGGATCTGACCCAGATACCTCAGGGCCCTCGTCTGTCCTCGGCTCATACTTACCGTAATACCAAAGGTTACTGAGCCAGCTGAGGTACCTACATAGGTAAGGTACTGCAAACCTAGTTCGTATCAAGGTATAGCTCCCAATTGCTACAATGGAATCGGAATGCCCACAGGACGTATATGACTATAATTATTTTGTGGTGTAGAAGTTGATATGATGGAGATTGGATCCTTTGCAGAAGTAGCCAGAAGAGTAGCCAGTATTACTTGTACAGAGTATACAAAGTACTCCGTACTAAACCGGCTACGTCCTAATGCATCTAGCCAGCAGCCACCCTAGTGTACACAGTAGTAACTACCTTAGTCAATACGGACGAGCAGGACCCCTGACACAACCGGAGACGGTATATTATTGACTTGGCTGAATTCGGATTTAACTGTGGAGACTCGAAGAAGAGCGTTTGGGAAAGGTACGGAGTAGACTACTGCACTTTGTGATTCGATTATTGACTGTATTAGAGGATGGGTATTAATCAAGGATTCTATCTAGGTCATCTGGTTGGCTGGGCTCTTGGGGATGAAGTAGGTACAGACGGCCATTCTTGCTTTCGCTGTTTGAAATCATTAGAAGAATAGAGGGAGGGATTCTTATCATAGATAATTTTCGCGTAGATTCTTTCTCTCACCTCTTCTTTCATTACCTTGCTTTCTGCGTCAGATTACTGATGTCTATCATCTTATCTACGCCATGGGCTGAGAGCGAGTAGAAACCTTACTCTTAGCACCTTCTTCTAGAACAGGGGGCGCTGCATGGAGGAAATTTAGATACCAGATCATGAGGCAATAATCGTCCTTAGCTCCTTCCAGGCTTCCTTAGCGTCCGCAACCGATCCGTTCCAAAGTTCTACCTGTTAGCAGTCCCCCTCAAACCCCCCCAAAAATGGGCCCCAGCCCCCAAGTCATCAAACATTGGTGAGGTAGTTCCAAAGTCCACACACACACTCCATTGCAAGGTGCCTGGCCAGTTAACTAGGTGCAACTGATCAGTAGATATTTTGGTGCAATGTTAGATGGACACCAGTAAGATAGCAGCGTTCCTCATAGGAAAAGGTTCTACTCCGTACATTACCATACATTTCGTACCATATTACCTTGGAGTAGCGGAAGTTATGGAGTAGATGTCGGAAAATAATATGACACCGACTTGGACATAAGAATGATGACGATATTATAAGGTCCTATCCCGTATCGGAAAGGCAATTAACACATGAAGAGAGAAACCCGAATAACGGATCTGAAGCTTCAGCCATGATTATCCCGCTGCAAACAGACATGATTACTCAGTCCTTACCTTCCTTTAGCTGCATCATGTCGTTGAATACCAACCTTAACCACCTAACGTATGCATGACATGTATTGACAGCCAAAATCTCGCTTCGTAACATGGCTGTAATCATTGAATTTAGTGCAAGTTTACCCCAGCTTGGCATTTTAAGGACCTGCCACTTTTGGAGACATGGCCTTGAGTCTAATTACGCTATATCTAAACAGGAATGGGCCTGTTCTCAAACCCGGGGAAACAAGGGCGAGTCAGTACGACGCAAAGGCTGACCGGATGTTGTTCCAATTTTTCGCCTAGCGAGGCACTGTATTCAAGGTGTCTGGGAGACTACTCAGACCATTTCTCGACTTGTTGCCCGAGCTTGATTATTACGACTAAGCCTAATTGTGGTGCCTGAGGTCCGCTGTGCTTATTTGTTATCAATAAGGATCCATAATGTTGCCTTCAGAGATCTGAGTGGCCAGTGCATATGATAAGATAGTTCTCCATAACAGATAGCTTAACACTATGAATTCACAAATCAGGAATTAGTCACTTAAGTCAGGATTGCAGCCTGCCTCGCTAGAGCACCTGTCCAGGACTACTTTATAGCTCTCTTCCAGTCCTCCAGGGTCCATATTCATCTAGGACGAATGCAGTTAACACTTGGGTTCAAGAAAGCTTTAGTATCTGAGGCCCCTTTTTTTTTTTTTTTTTTTTTTAAAAACCCCTTACGGATTCTTCAAGGAGTACTTCACGATAACTCTCTTTTCTAGAGATCCCACATTTTGTACCATTATTTATTATCAACTCGTACGTTGATGAGAAGTGCAGTGCATTAAATTTTCCAGGTATTATTCGACATATTAAGGTCGAATGATCCATGGGGGCCAAAATCAGACTTTAGCCAGTTACCATTTCGATTGGCTAGGTTCAGCTGTATGTCTCAGATCAGACAAAGCGGCGTTGCCGGATTAGCCACAAGCCCACAACCCAAGGGCCCCTTCATTCAACTCTGTCGGTCATTCCCGTCCTCAAAGTTTTTAAGAAATTTAAAAAAAGGGGTTGGTAAGATGCGAAGGCGGTCGTTGGTCAATTATGGTCATAATCACAACATGACGGAGCACAGTACTGAGCTTACATGGATCCACGACATTTTGAATGGACTACTCCTCAGCAGTGTGGACATAGAAAGCAAATTGACACCGCCATGGAAGCCCGATTACCAGTTGATTATTGCCTGTTGCAGTAAATTTCTAGAATATATGCCTGCTCATCTTCCTACCCCTCCTCACACAGGCTTTCTGCAACCTGTAGTCTACTAAGTTGCTGCTCGGCTGCAATTCACTTTCTTCTTATCTACCTCATTGTACACTGATCCCTATGATTCGATATCAGGTAGTTTACGTAACAATTGTGGTGGTCTTCCAAGGGAAACCAAGTCGCTTCGTAGAATAAGCCTGCCTGAAATGTGTCATCCATTCGCTGCTAGTTAAACGTCTCGAGTCCCAAGTCTCCGAGTACTCCGTATAGTGGATTGTGGCCTGTGACCGAACGGTACTATCACAAGCAAAATTGTTCAGTAAGTTCAGCGAGCCTAGGAACCTTCGCTGAAGAGGGGCATTTAAACTTTGACCTATTGCCCCCTTTCATAACATTAGCTGCAGCCATCACTGTCTGCATTATCCAAATTCGGGCTAACCTCGTGCCAGAGGATGGTTGCACAACTTGCTTATTGAACCAATCATACATGTAATCCAATTAATCTAAAATCAGGCAGTCTCGGGCTGGGTCGAGATATGTCTCCTATCTTTCTAACAAACCTTCGTACGGAGTACACGATTGATTGACTGAGGGAGATGGAAAGTCACGGTACTCCGTACAGCGGGTATTTCGCCTACACGAGGCTCGGTACGAGGTACTAGTCTCATGATGCCCATCTGGCCTATTGTACTACTTAGCCGATTTCTTAGCTCAGTGGAACTGAGGTGAAACCGTGAAACTTTCCGAGGATCTGCATGATTTTCTTTAGTCTCATGCTAAGGAACTCAACGCGGCTCGGTTGCCATCTCCTGTCAACAACGGCGGCAGTCGAAGGAATGGCCCACTGAGCTGCTGCTGGTCTGTCAAAATCACTCATGTGCTCTCCTCTTCCCTGTGTTTCAAAGGTCCAGTCCAGGCATGCTATGATCTCGGTCAAGACTCACTGCCTACTTCTCATTGCCCCTGTGTGACAGCGGACTGCTGTCAATGATCCCAAGGGCCCCGCAAACGTCAAACAAGTCGTTACAGCATGGCCGCAAGCAGCCGGTACACTCTCAAAATCATGTCCGAGCCCGATTCTTCGCAAACAGCCTTTTCCAATTCCTTATGATTTAATGATCGTTCTACTCATCCCATTTATCATTGGCAATACCCGAAACGTCTACAGACCCTGATTGTTTCCCGTCCTTAATCTAGCGAAGAGAAAGTCCCGCTTGGGATGCCGGCTCTCAGACGGGATGTCTCAAAACCGTCGAGAGCGAATGCCGGATTTAGCTGGGACTTCGGTCTACCGGACTTCGACTTCATGAAAGCCTTGATTTTCGTTCATCAACTCGGGTTCGAGGACAACAGATTGTCTCTTTCCAAACCATTGAACGGACGAAAAGAAGTAGTGAATTAAGTCGGCCCTTGGGTTGTGAATTTGATTCCTCGATGCTCAAACAATAAATCATCCTATCTCGTAATCACAACCTAATCGCAAGGTCCTTTGCTAGACTTGGTTCAGGAGGAGCTTTTCTGGGTGTCTTAAACGAGGCAGCGAGAAGAGCATACAGCCTTCAACAGGGACACTCTCTGAATCAACCTTCTACCATCTATTTGGAACTGAAATGTTCCAAATCACGGTGTTCACCTCCTCCTTCCCACAAAAGTGGCTTCGAGAGCTGACTTTATGGCTTTGACCTTAGCACCATTATCATTCTAATCCTAGAACGTGTAGAAAATTCGTCCATTTTCAGTCACTTCACGTTGAACCTTCCAAGGCGTAAGAAACGTATTAGTGCTCTGCAGTGGCTTTTCTTTTGACCCTCTAGAAGACGCGTCTTACACATTTCCCTATCTCTCCTCAGAAGTTGCTTCCGTAACCTCTTCGCTGATATATACACCCACGCTCCCCAACTGCTGATCAAATACCTTGGCATCAAGTCAAGGTCAATCTGTCGGACCATGGAACATGCGATAAAATGGCAAACATAGTGGGAAGCGACAGAAGAAGTGAAAATATATACATATAGACATGGAAGAAGACGAAAAGAGTCCCCGCGAGTCGTGTACGAGATCAGCCAGACGGCCGCCTTAAGGTCTTGCAGAAAGAGAATAACTTCCGACGCGGATAGACTGTGCAATTGAGGTCACTCAGACAAGAACACGTTCAATAGCGAAAGGAGGAGAAAGATGAAGTACAGGGATATCATCAAAGTCATAGCAAAGAGAATTATGGTAGTCGAGCGAGGCGAAAAGAAAAGACTTCGTTCACGTCGTTGGCATCATGGTCCAGGTTGCTGCATCGCAGTTCACTTCCTCGAAGCTATGCAGCATGCTGAAGCCCATTCCAGACAGGCAATCGAAATTGCTGTCGCCATCAACCTGGAAAGATAATGAGTTAACATACTGCAGATCGAGATGCAAACCTAACCCGTGAGCCGGGGGAGTGAACGGAATGATTGGAACGCTGGATAAAGGGGATTTGAACTTACGCAGTCAATGACAACAGCCTCTGCGCCTTGTCTCCGAATTTGTTTGATGCCCAGTAATACGAGCCCCTGCATCACCGTAGCATACTCGCCAACAGACGGAGAAATTACTGGAGACGATATGCCTCCGCTCGACGGTTGTGTGGCTTTCAGCACAGGCATGTGCTCTGCCAATGACGACCGTCCGTTGTATATCACCACGGTACCCAGAATTGCTCCATCGCTCGGCCGCGTGGCCCGTATTATGCCACAGTTTGGTGCTCCTCCCAAAGCGATCTTGTATATATCAATAAGTCCTTGTCGAGAATTCGTCTTGATGTGATCAAGGATAGGCTCCGCGTAATCCCACCCATGAACAAGATCGTAGGAGACGTCGGCATTTTTCAACCCCTGTATGAGGCCATCAGGCGGCGTCCATGTTGGAAGATTCCGCAGCACCACACTGCAAACCGGCCGCGAAAGGGCAGTGTTCCAGCCAAGGTTGGCAAACCACTGGCGTAACCTCTTACGCTCCACTGGATTCGAAGACGGAATGCCTAAGTATATGCCTGGGAGTCGAGAACCTAGCTGAAACCTCCTCATTCCCTTTCGCTGAAGAAGTGTTCGGATTGCGCGGTTGTGCAGTGAGTTCCCGATAGATAATTTCCGTCTTGCAGGATCAACAATCAAAGATCCAATAACGCCTGTGCCCGTCGACCTAAAGAAATAAGTCGAGCAGAATCCGTACAAAGCCTGCGTACTGCTGTTTCGTACAACAAAGTGCGCCTCATCAATCTCTTCGCTTCGTAATAAAAAGCTGCTGGATGTCACACCTAGCAGCTCAGAACGCTGACCCTGCGCGCAATCCGCTCTGACTGCATCCAGTAAAGTATCCAAGGACTGGGCATCTCTCTCTTCATTCCAGTTTTCTACAAGCCAGTGCTGCCGCGCTTGATGGAGCTTCTGGCTGCGGCTGATAGAACCCGGCAATGAGCCTTTTGGTGTCAATTCTCCGTAGAGAACTTTGACCAACGCCTCCAAAGCGGTCTCTGTGAAATCGTAAGTGCAGACATAGGTACCAATGGACGTATCCATGGCAAAATCATATGGGGAACTAGCGGCGATGACGATCATAGGCTTCTCTCGCGGCTCGCCCGATGGAGAAAACTGAGACCTACAGATTAGAGAGACATGTTTCGTGAAGCCATGCTGGTACAAGTTCCTGTTTGCATCGGCAGTGACGACAATGACGGCACTAGCCCGATCTATTAAATTCTCGTGGATTGGTCGGACGCCATTGGCCGTGTAAGATGTATGTAGAACACGACCACTTCTTTGACGTGAGAGAGAACGACCCAGTTCCTTGAAAACACTCTCACCGCTCAGCACAGAGGCGGTTCTATCTGAAGCAATCGGGTCGATAGAAAGATTCATGTGCTCCGTCACCGAACGAGAGACTGCAGATGCGGGCAGTGGCTTGACAAGCGGAGTCAAAAGTAGCAATTCCTCATTAGGCTCAATGATGTTGGACAGCGGAAGCAAATTCTGCTTATCACGTACAACTGAAATAGAGTTGTTGTATGCCCTTTTGGAGAGGCTGGTATGAGATGGTTGCATCTGCATTAGAGATGGCAGCCCCGGAGGGTTCAGGGCTTGGTCCCAAGAGGTGCATTTCGCCTTCATTTTCAAAACCCGGCGCAAAGATTGCTCTATGCGAGCCCGACCAATGATGCCGTTCTCCACCCCGAGCTTCAAACCATTGATCGCCTCCTGTTGCACCGGAAAGGATCTACACAAGAGGATTATATCACAGCCCGCATTCTTCGCCATCACTGTTCCGCCGCCGACACCGATATTATGAGTGAGAGCCTCCATCTCCAAGCACTCAGAAACCACCACACCATTGAATTTCAAATCTTTCCGCAGCAAGTCATCAACAACCTGCTCACTCAAACAAGCATGCATGACGTTCACACCGGCAGACGACATTGAGACACCTCCCACCATCATCGAATCTAAACCGTGGACTATGGCATTGCGGAATGGGACCAGCGCTGTTAAGCTGAGCTGCTCCAGCGACTCGGTGATGATGGGAACGTCTGTTTGAGACCCAAGAAATTCGAGGTTACCATAGGACGGAAAGTGTTTGCCACATGTCACCAATCCTGCTTTTTTGTAGCCTTTCATAAACTCAACGCCATATTGCGACACCTCCTGGGGATCATCGCCGGTAGTGCGAACCCCCAGCGGCTGGGTTCGTACGTTAGTCAAAACGTCTAGTACAGGGCCAAGGATCCAGTTGACCCCTACGGCTTTCAGCTCTTGGGCTGTAGCATATGCGACATCATGAGCCAGTGACTTTGAGCCAGTTGCTGCGATTCCCATTGCGCTGGGGAACTGTCGAATGTAGATTTCATCGTACAGGCTATTCACACCGCCATTTTCCTGGTCCAAGGCAATAAGTAAAGGCACAGGATGGCCAGCATCTCGGGCGATTGTTTGTAACTCAAGCACCAGTCGCGTTGCCTCTTCTGCAGCTGCTCGCGATTCGTTTTGTTAGCAAAGGGAAGGTTGAATGTCTTTGATAATTGGTTAATAAAGAGGTGCTTGAAGGGAAGAGGAGAATGATCGATGTGACAATACATTTTAAGTTCTTGGCTGTCAACAGAACTGAGCCCAGATGGTAATTCTCGATAAGAGAGCGAATTTGGGGATTGACTGACGTCCCATCGAAGCCCATCATGAAGAGCTGCCCCATCTGTCTGGAAACAGGACGCGAAGGGGAAGACCAAAGAGTCAGCCATTATTCAGTCGTCAAGCGAACTGTACGGACAGAGAAGTAAAGCCGAAGACCCGGAAAAAACGTAATAGATTATGCTTGATGGACCGAATGCAGACCATGGAATACAGTGAAGACGAAAAACAATACACAAGTGGCTAAGACGTTAAATTCCTACCTGTCTAGATCCTCCCAGCCAGGGGGCAGCGTATCCTCTTTTGGGGCCATCAGGGCCCTGGACTGAGGAATGCAAGTGCAAAACTGAAGGGAGTGGAGAGTAAGGGGACCTGTCAAAGGATTTCAGAGTGTTGTGGATGATGGAAATGAGCGTGGTGTTGTGGCACGATAACCGCAAACGTCGACGTAAGCCGAACTGGGAGTAACCAGATACGGCAATTGAATTAAGCTCCTGATGCTGAAATCTAACTGGCTGGTCCCAAAGGTACTCGTGTGAGTGAGTACTAAGTAATGTCAGGTAAGCTATCTTGGTAGTAGCTCACATTCCCAGCTTCGAAGCACTTTAGCTACCTCACCTAGGTAGCTAGGACGGTCGATAAGGTAAACAATTATTGATTATGATCAGCGCGCTCGGTACTCCGTCGGCTTAATGCAAGTCAGAAAATGGAGATGGCCTAGCAGAGAAGACGACCGGGATGGGGGATGGGGATGGGGCACTCGACGTGAATGTCTCTAATGTTACCAGTGAACTGCACTATTAGTACAGCATTGCCTGACAGTGGCATTGGCAAAGAACTGTCTTCGGTCTCCTACTGTAGAAAAGTGTCGGGGGAAGGAGAGAAACCATTGATGGCCCATTGTTTTCCCTCGATCACTCGTGTCAGGGAGGCTCTATGACTAAGGATGACTATCACGTGACAACTGAAGCTCGACCTACCTTCTGCCGCCTCCGCACACTGTACTTGTACAAAATTGTACAGTCATCAGAAACAGTAATTTCATGTTGTAATATACATTACCTATTCTTTACAGTACATAACAGAACAAATGTATTTGTAATTTTAGCCTGTTACAGCCAAGCCCGACTTTTGTGAATGAAACTGTATGCAACGCCACAGCCAGACTGCATACTAGGGTTGCACTCTTCCCCGGGTTTCTGTCCGATGCCGAATGCAACAGCGGAGTCATTCGTTAAAAGTGAAGAACGCCTAATACTTATCAGTAGGAACTTAATATGGCTAGTTTTCTGCCACTTTCCTATCAGAATATCCCTTTCGGATCAAGTTTACTATGATGCCCATCAAGGTCAACTGTTCCGTCTGCCACCTCTTTTTGTAACGTCAGGTCGATTGCCAGCCAGATGGAACCTTTTTGTCCAACCTACTTCACCTTTAAGTTGCTTCTTATTGATAACTAACAGTATTCACATTTCTCCATTCGCCTCCCCGATTGGTCGCGCCTTGACATCACCTCGATGGATGGTGGTGCGTCATCTGCAGCAGTTGAACCATGGACTCTTTCTTGTACAGTACAGAGCAAACGGGCGCTGAATATTTAAATGGAAGCTCAGCAATAATGGAAGCTTTGCTACCATGGCCATGTTTAGCGGGCAAGTATTATGAATTCAGGGCGAGGAAAAAGAAACAATCATACGTTGTAGTATTGCGAGTTGCGCGGAAGAAGAGGAAGTACCTAGTAGTAATCATCCATGCAATACAATATATCGAATTCTTTTGGTGTGAGAGGTATCATCCTGTCATACTCCACAAGCCGATCCAGATTGACAGGCTGAGTTGCAACAGATCCATAGACTGAAATCCTTCGTAGCAGACGGCTACTTTATCAGCACCCTCCTTTGTCCAAGTTGGACACACCTTTATATCTAATTCTCTCACACACGGCGCGATAGATCCATTCTACTTCCCTGACCGTGAACGAAGCCTTTCGTGCCATAACCAGCTCAGATATTACGGGTCTCAGCCCTGCGATCTTATCAGCCCTCACCGGCTAATCCTTTTTGGTCCAGTGACGTACAACTACAGATAAACTCACCATGTAAGTATGCCTTCTATCTGTTGCCACTTTCATTCAGACGTAAAGAAATGTCAAGAGGTGTTTTCAAGAGGGGAGATAAAAGAAAAAGGATTCTTTTCGCTGCTTTCTGACATGTCTGTAGGAGAGTTATCATCAGGGAGAACGCTCAGCAGGCGTCGGAATATATCGCGGACTATATCATCAGTACGCTGTTATGTTGTCGATGAGGCTTACTTGGTTACTTTTCTGACACATTTTTCTTCTTCGATCCTCAATAGGTCGTATCAAGGCTTTCAAACCTACTCAAGATCGTCCTTTCGTACTGGGTCTTCCCACTGGCAGCAGCCCCGAGATTATATACAGAACACTTGTGCAGCGCCATCGGACAGGTGAAATATCTTTTCAAAATGTCGTGACGTTCAACATGGTATCTCCCCCTCGTTGGCATTATCATGACTCTTTGTATGCCGCCATTTGCTGATCGACTCAGGATGAGTATGTGGGTTTACCTCGTGACCACCCAGAATCCTATCACAGCTTCATGTACAAGCACTTTTTCTCGCACGTCGACATTCCACCGCAGAATATCAACATCTTAGATGGCAACGCCCCAGATCTGGCTGCTGAATGTGCTTCCTACGAAGCCCGCATTGCCGGTTATGGTGGCATCGAGCTTTTCCTGGGCGGCGTTGGAGCTGATGGCCATATTGCCTTCAATGAGCCAGGATCCTCGTTGAGTAGTCGAACCCGGGTGAAGACGTTGGCGTACGATACAATTCTTGCGAACTCGCGGTTTTTCGACAATGATGTTGACAAAGTTCCCCGCATGGCTTTGACAGTTGGCATTCAGACCATTATGGAGGCCAGGGAAGTGGTCATCGTGGCAACGGGCGCTCACAAAGCCCTTGCGTTGAAGAAGGGTCTCGAGGGTGGTGTTAACCACATGTGGACACTGTCAGCACTGCAGTTGCATCAACACCCGCTAGTTGTCTGCGACCGCGATGCTACCTTGGAGTTGAAGGTCAAGACAGTCCGCTATTTCGAGTCAATCGAGCAGTCTGGAACAGATGCTCGTACGCAAGGCCCGCCACTTGTCTATCGACCAAGGACCTATGTGCCTGCTCCGTTAGGGGCGGGCAAATTGCCGCACCAGCTCACCCCCGCGTCAACACCTTCTAAAGTTCCGAAGGACCTGAGAATCAACACAGAGTTCCAAAACTCTATAGAAGAGGATGAATTGACACCTGATAGCATGTCTTCTCGATTGGTGGACTCCGCTATTGGCGGGTTGGATACGACGCTCAAAGCCGACATTATGTTCGATCGGATGGGCGCGAGAGTCGTATCCCATTGAAGAGAGTCGCAAGTTTCGTGACTGAGGTTGCTACAATTTATTGGCAACAAAATGCTGGACAACTCCGCTGGAGTATTTACTATTTGTCTGAAGGTTCAAGGACTTCGGGTGAACATGCAGCAGACTTGTTCGTGCGCCGTTGTTGACGACTGTTTGTCATATTTATGAATGTGTTGTGTTGTATAGGCCGATCTTGCTTCCTTCATAGATATATTTGCTCGCTTTGCATAGCAACTAGTTATTGCGTATAGAGTTGGCTCCTGAAGATCATATCAATTGGCGTTCTTGCTGTCTGTGAGCTTTTACATATCCCGCTAATTCATTACTGTTGCAATGGTTAGTTTCCAGTAGAAGATGAGTTACCTGTAACGATACATCTTATACACAGAAGGTAAAACGACAAACACCGAGGAGCTGGGATTTGAAGTAAATTCGGTTCGAATTTTGTTCCAAAATCTTTTTCATTGTCTGCAGTGAGAACGACACAGCTCTTCTGGACTAAGATACTTGATACAATCGCTCCTTTGGCGGATAAGTTGTACACATTCATTTACTACAATTTTGCAAAGACAGTAGCAACCCGTCCATTCATATCCACCAGCGTACTCTTGTTCCTTACCCAGGCTTCGATACCTCTGCGGCCGTTCTCCACGCCAACACCACTCTTCTTCCAGCCACCCACAGCCATCTCGGCCGGGCTTTCACCCCAGGAATTGATCCATGTAATGCCCGCTTGGAGCTGGTCGATGATACGATGTGCCATATTCAGGTCTCGCGTAAAGACGCCAGCCGCAAGGCCAAGCTCAGTGTTATTTGCGCGTCTGACAGCTTCCTCGACTGTATCGTAGTACAGGATTGACATGACCGGGCCAAAAATCTCTTCCTGGACAATCCGCATGGAGTCGGTGCAGTCCGTGAAGACAGTCGGCCTTACCCAGAACCCATTCTCCAAATCCTTTGGAAGGGAGGGCTTTCCCAGCCCGCCATAGAGGAGCGTTGCCTTGTCCGTCTCAATGCCATGACGAATGTACGAGGTTACCTTTTCGAGGTGAAGAGCAGAACTCAAGGGTCCGAAGTTCGTTGCGTTGTCAAACAACGGCCCGGGACGGATATATTGCATCTTGTCCAGAAGAGCCTTTTCAAAGGCAGACTTCATGCCTCTCGGGACGAACACTCGAGTCCCATTAGTACACACCTGGCCTGTACTAAAAAAATTGGCCATCATGGCCCCATTTACTGCATTTTCAAGGTCCGCATCAGGGAGGATGAGCAATGGGCTCTTGCCTCCTAGCTCCATCGTGACGTACTTCATTTGTCCCGCGGCGGAGCCGGCCACCTTCATTCCTGTGGACACCTGTCCTGTGAAGCTGACCTTGGCGACCAGGGGGTGAGCAGTCAAATAAGCACCCACATCCCCAGCGCCATAGACAACATTAAATACGCCAGGGGGAAGTCCAGCTTCCCGGTAGATTTCAGCCAGCATCTGCGCATGCAGAGGCGTATATTCACTAGGCTTGTAGACCATGGTATTTCCAGCCGCAAGACATGGTGCCGATTTCCAGAGAGCACTGTGTCACATTCGTCAATCGCTGAGCCCGGTTGAGGAAAAGAGAGGCGAGCAGATGCAATATGTTTTGCGCGCTCCGTCCGCCCATGTAACCCGAAGTACTTACATCTGGAGAGGATAGTTCCATGCGCCGATGCCAACGCAGACTCCCAGCGGAGCCTTCTTGGTAAAGACCCATGCATCTTCTCTTAACTGCGTCGTCTCGCCGTTAAGACCACCGCCTCCTACCAGGTTGGCATAGTATTCCAGTACATCTGCACCAGTCACGATGTCGACTGTGCTTGTCTCTGAATAGGCCTTGCCGGAATCTAAAGTTTCGAGACGGGCGAGTTCGTCATTTCTCTCGCGCAGCAACGCCGCGGCCTTTTGTAGGATGCGCGCACGAGCGATATGAGGGGTTTGCGACCATAAAGGGAACGCGCGGTCAGCAGCTGCAATGGCGGCATCTGTATCAGAATTTGAAGCAACATGGATTTCCGCTAGTGGAGTATTGTCGGCAGGGTTTATTGTGCGAAAAGTCCGACCGGAAGACGCCAACTGGACTTTGCCGTCGTAGTATGGGTGACGAGGAGCGAAAGGTAGGTCCGCCATTCTCTTTCAGCTTGAAGGGGCCCCGCTGGAAAATTGTACAAGGCGATCACGACGTAGATATCAAAATAGGATATATGAAGGATAGATGTTTTGCCCTTTGTGTAACGGGCAGGTCGGTCAGAGTACTAGAGAGGTATCAATAGTACTCCGCAGATAGGTGCAGGTAATTATTGGCTGGTGATGTATTCATACCTGAATCACACCGCCTCAGAATTCCGCCCCCTCTTCATTTCAACGAGGACAGGCTCCGCTGTGGCTACGACCATCAAAACCAACTCCACAACAGACCCATTGGCCAACAGAAGGCCTGTGAGATCGTGGTTGGTTTTTCCTTCCGAGCATCCGAAAAGGTCCTGTTGTCCCAGTACTCCTCCATACTAGTAGCAGAATCAATAGCCAACATTAAAAGCAGTCTACTGCCCGCGAGATGCTGCGCCGCAATGTAATCTTTTGAGGAGAAGATCCACAGCTACTCCTGAGTACGACTTCCTCCATAGTTACTGCTCACAATGAAACCAAGTTTTGATGGTCGGGGACTAGCCACGCGATGGTCAAACAGCGTCAAAAGCTAAAAAGAGGCTGGGATGGATGGGGAAATTAAGGAATGGCCTCCAATAGGAAACACGGGACAAGGCCGATATCCAAATAGCGTCGTCTGGTGAGGTGAATTTTCTTGCATTTTACTACCCCATCTGGACATGATTAGCAGAGTCTCCAGTCAATAATAATCTTTTAGAGAAAAAAGACTCATGCCGCACTGTGTTGTCTTACCATGTACCAAGCGGGTAATAGAATCCAGGATCTAGCACAGGGACGAGTCTTTGAAGGAAGTTCAAACCGTTAATGAATTAGTGCGACTGCATAGTGTGGATTCGTGGATCGTGGCGTCGTCTTTAGTCTCAAAGCCCTCGTGAGTCGTGTGGGCCGCGGAGTCGTTCAATGACGTCGAGTGATCTTTTCCTCCGACCAGAGATCACAGCCCGCAGGTACACTGGTACTCGATTTATGAAAACGAACGCGGCCGATGATGATGAGGTGTTTACTCCAGTACGGAGGGAACCCTTCTTAGTACCTGCATAAGGTAGTCTTCACCCAGTATGCAGATCGATTCGGTAGGGTAATTACATTACCTCTTAGGTGCGGTGGATTAGCCATCGAAGCGGAAGATGACAATTTTCGTCCAATCCGAACCCAGCATCAGGCCATTTTATAACCATGTTTCCATTATCTAATACGGCCTGCGTCTTCTGGGGATAAGAAAACTTTTTGTCTTCGATTGGCTGATCCTCCGTTCAGCACCTTTTCGTGTGGTGGGGAATAGTTAGGGGAGAGAGAGAAGAGGAAAACGATTGGTGGCGAACGGCTGCATGGCCGCCTCGACACCTGAGGCCCAATTCTCTAAGTTGATTCCGTCCCTCAATTTAAAATCTATCAGAAGTCCGTTATGATTCCACACTTTTTGTACTTTTATCTTCCTAGGCCGTCTCATTACATCTTGAGCCCTCTTTACCTAGTCTCTCCTCACTTACCAATCTTCAGAGGTGCTGGAATCCTCTTGTATCCTCACCAATCCATTCCGGGTTTGTTCTCCGCACCAGTAGAAGCGCCCTTCAATCATCATAACATTCCATTCTATCACTATCATTCGACATGGCCACCACAAACGATTTCCCTTCATCCGACGTCAATAGCTATGACTATGTTATTGTCGGCGGCGGCACGGCTGGCTGTGTCATTGCTAGTCGACTGGCTCAGTACTTGCCCAATAAGCGTATCCTAGTCATCGAGGGTGGTCCCAGCGACTTCATGGATGACAGAGTCCTTAATCTGCGGGAATGGCTCAATCTCCTGGGAGGCGAGCTAGACTATGACTATCCCACCACAGAGCAGCCCATGGGTGTGTATTCTTCGCACATTCTTTGTTTTATCCGCACGTCCTTGCGGGTTATTTAGCAATCCTGTCACTTGCTGACCGTCTCTTCATTCTCCAGGCAACAGCCATATCCGTCACTCTCGCGCCAAGGTCTTGGGTGGTTGTTCCAGCCACAACACTCTCATTTCCTTCCGCCCCTTCGAGTATGACTGCAGGAGATGGGAAGAGCAGGGTTGCAAGGGCTGGTCCTTTGAGACCTTTACTCGCGTCCTCGACAACCTGCGGAACACTGTGCAGCCCGTTCACAGTCGTCACAGAAACCAGCTGTGCAAGGACTGGGTGCAGGCTTGCTCGACTGCCATGAACATTCCCATCATCCACGATTTCAACAAGGAAATCCGTTCCAAGGGTGAACTGACGGAGGGTGTTGGTTTCTTCTCGGTCTCGTACAATCCAGATGATGGCCGTCGCAGCAGTGCTAGTGTGGCATACATCCACCCTATCTTGCGCGGTGAGGAAAAGCGCCCCAACTTGACTATTCTTACCAACGCGTGGGTGTCTCGCGTGAATGTCGAAGGAGACACCGTCACCGGTGTTGACGTGACTCTGCAATCCGGTGTCAAACACACCTTGCGAGCCAAGAAGGAAACTATTCTTTGTGCCGGTGCTATTGATACGCCGAGATTGATGCTCCTCTCAGGGCTGGGACCCCGTGAGCAGCTGAGTTCTCTGGGGATTCCGGTCATCAAGGATTTGCCTGGTGTTGGTGAAAACCTCCTCGATCACCCAGAGACTATTATTATCTGGGAGCTCAACCGTCCTGTTCCCCCCAATCAGACTACCATGGATTCGGATGCGGGCATCTTCCTGCGGCGCGAAGCTCCCAATGCGGCTGGCTCTGATGGCCGTGCCGCCGATATCATGATGCATTGCTATCAGATTCCCTTCTGCCTCAACACGGCCCGTCTGGGCTATGAAACCCCAGTTGATGCCTTTTGCATGACACCCAACATTCCTCGCCCCCGCTCTCGTGGTCGTCTCTACCTGACCTCCGCAGACCCCTCGGTGAAGCCGGCATTGGATTTCCGCTACTTCACTGACCCCGAGGGCTATGACGCCGCAACCATCGTGGCCGGTCTCAAGGCGGCGCGCCGGATTGCCCAGCAGGCTCCGTTCAAGGATTGGATTAAGCGTGAGGTGGCGCCGGGACCTAAGGTCCAGACTGATGAGGAGTTGTCAGAGTACGGTCGCCGTGTGGCTCACACGGTCTACCACCCTGCTGGTACCACCAAGATGGGAGATATCTCTCGCGATCCCATGGCTGTTGTCGACCACCAGCTCAAAGTCCGTGGCCTGAAGAATGTCCGTATTGCGGACGCTGGTGTTTTCCCTGAGATGACCACCATCAACCCGATGCTGACGGTGTTGGCTATCGGAGAACGCGCTGCTGAGCTGATCGCTGAAGAGGCTGGTTGGACTCGGGAACAGCCCAAGCTGTAGACGGCCTTGTTTTCCAAGGTTGGGGTTTGCTTGTGCATTGCTGGTACACGGGGTGCGCGGGGCCTTGTAAAATAGCGCCTAATTGGCAGGGCACTCTCTTATTTTCCGTTGAGATGCCCGTCTTCGCCCATGATAAATAATCCATAAAGCGACTGACTTCATGCGGGATCATGAGTGGTGCAAAGTTGGGTGGCGTGCTGGTATATGAATCACTGGGGTAAGAACGCGCGCAAAATGAAGGAAGTTCAACTATGATGCTTTTTTGCATGGTGTTGGCTTGGATTGCATGATGGCTTCTTGTGTACAGATGCTGGCTTATTTTTGGATATTGTCCCCAGACAGCAATTCACACGTGTGAAATGATATGCTGTATATACCGAAAGAAGGTGACGAAAGTCAAGAAATATCACGAAATACGAGCACTGATACATTTAGAGGAACCAATGGACAAGTCTAATGATGTCTTTGTCTTTTAGATCTAGTTCATAGTCTGAGCAATATCTTTTCTCCTCATATCTATAGTACTTGTTGCACGTGGCTAGAAAGGACAGAGGGCCTTTTGCGCGGAAGGGCCTGTAGCGCAAGATTATCATAGGAATCTCTGGATCGGATACAGGGCACAACGCCGGAAAACATAAAGCTAAAGACTGAGGAACAGTCAAATCCACAGTAGAGCCAAAGTATGCTAGTCGGGGTTGGAAGAAAATGTGTGCAATGCTCGGAGCAATTACCAGAGGCGAGAAAAATAAAAAAGAGGAACGGATATGCCAGGGTGTCTGCTTCATACTGTAGTTGTAGACGCTATTTCTTTATCAGAGTCATGGATCTTGACTCCCCGTTTCCACACCTGGCAGACAGTTAGCGTGGGCGACTCAGGGTCGTCTTCCTCGCTCAGCACGACAAGGTCCGCGTCGGCGCCGCTATCCAGGGAACCCTTGACGCCTTGTAACCCCAATAAGCGCGCCGGAGTCGCCGTGGCAGCGTTAATGGCATCAGCTATAGAGGCGCCAGACCAGCGCCGGAAGTTGTTGATGCACTCGATCAGGGTGGCCGAACTACCTGCGATCTTGTCGGATCCCTCCAGGGTCAAGCGGGCTCCCGTCTTGACGATGCGCTCGCCGTTCGTCCAGTCATAGACACCGTCGGGAAGGCCGCAGAGCTTCATTGCGTCGGTCACGAGGACGAGCCCGTCCGGATGGGCGTTGTATGCGATTTTGATCGAGGTCGGGTGCAGATGGATACCGTCGGCGATGATGCCGTAGAAGGGCCTGCAATGTTCGCTCTGGCCCAGCAGTCCGAAAATGCCCGGGTTTCGGTGGTAGAAGGGCCGCATCGCATTGAACATATGCGTGACCATTGTAGCGCCCGCAGTGGTCGCTGAGAGCGCTTGTTCGAATGTCGCATCCGAGTGACCGATGGAGCAGACGATGCCGGCCGAGGTCAATGAGGGGATGGTCGATACCATGTTTCCCACCTCGGGGGCGACTGTGATCATTTTGACTGACTTGGAGCTTCCGGTGAGATTCTCTTTGCCATAACACTCCTCTAGATCCTCGAAATTTTGCGCAGCACGAAGCACCTCGGTCTTGTGAATGCCATTGCGATTTGGGTTGATGAAAGGCCCTTCGACATGGGCTCCTAATGATTCCGCGCCATCCTCAGGACGATGGTTGCTGCCCGAAGGGCCCAAAGATGGCAATACCTGGAATGACATTTGCGTCAGATCTGCTGATTCTCGGAGGCGCAGGGGCCGTCATACCTTCCAGTAAACCTCTGGGGTTGAGCTGACAACAGTAGGCAAGTATGAAGTCACCCCGGTCCTGGCAAGGCCTTTGTTCACCAAGCGCAAACCCTCATTATATTCCTCCTTGGACGCTTGAGGCACAGAGAAGTCAAAACCTTGAGCGCCATTTAGCTGGACATCGATCAATCCCGGAGCGAGAATACGCCCGCCGAGGTCGACGACCTCATCTGGCGAAAGATGTAACCCATAGAAAGCTTCCTGATCTTTGAGGATCTTGCCCGACAGAGAATCGATCCAGACATCCTGCTCAACAAGCTCGGAACCCTTGACGATGCGACAGTTAGTGAATTTGGTGATACGCGGAGTAGTCGTTGTTTTGCCTGGCATGATGGCTCTGACTCTTTCGTTTCCTACACCTATAATGTACCACCGGGCGGTATTCCGCTTATAATATAAGAAGCGCAATAGTGAGTATGAAGTTATTCGCCAGTAAAAAAATCGAGAGTGTGTATGGATATAGTTTGATACCTGCGGATGGAAATAAAAATCAAGATGAAATCCACACGGATGTATATGGACAGAGTCTGGAGGCAACAAGCGAAGCAAGGGACAACAATGACAATGCCAGGCTACATGATGGTGACATCAAAGAAACATACGCTGTTGCTCCACGACGGAGGGGTAGAAGAATCAAAGTATACCGCTATGGGATGTGACGTCGAAAAAGGTAGTGGATGTGAAATCCTTTGTACGACCTATACTAAGCCAATTCACTCTCCACGTGGATGCGACGTACATGGTCATTCGAGGCATGGCTACCTTTTGCTGATAAAGAGGGACTTATCAGGCAAACTCAGACGTTAACAGGTTTGATTTTGGAGGTGCTGATCCATGGATGATAACAGGCTTGCCTCATTTGTCTGAGGTGATGATCATCCTGGATTTGATATCAGGTAGGTTATGTAAGCCAGGAGGATTGTCCCGTCGAAACTGATTTCACTTGATTACATACAGACCTGGTATGAATACGCTGGTAAAACATACACATTACGAGCGATGACCGAACCTTTGTAATATACTACCATACTTACTTTACCTACCTTGTTCTCCAAGACTGTCAGTGAGCATAGTTTGAAGCAGAGAAATTATGAAATAAGATACTCCTCTGACTGGCTGATGATCTCAATCTCAATATTTAAATTCTATCATATGGGGCATCTATGAATTCCAAGTCATCCGATATTCATCAGTAGATTTGGTATTATTTCCCCACTTCCTCGGTCGGGAGTAGTTGGAATTGATTAGCTGACCGATACTACTTCGACCCGAGGAGCACCCAAGCCCGTGACCGGTACCGGGTACTACCTTAAATGCTGGACTTGAGCCAACAAAAGAACTCCGACTGGCCTTCTGCATTTGTACAGTTGCACAGATGCAAACGGCCGATGTTACCGTCACCTTCGATTTTCGTCGATTCTTCTGGGTCTAGTCTGGAGATATTGAAAATCCAACCATTAGGAGCAAATTTCCAGAGCTTCACAGGTTCCACTACTCATGCGATAGGCAGTTATCCACACAACAGAGATGCGCAGATAGGTACCCACGGTCTTGCTCGGTCGGTCTGGTCAGCCTATCGTTTCCTTGAGACCCATGTCCTGTACTGTGGTTTGCCTCAATTTCGCTCGCATGTTCTTAAGAGTAGCTAACATTAAACTCTTTGATGGTGGCAGGTTAGTCAAGCAAGCCACCATACAACCTAGTAGTAATTAATATCAAGTAGTGCCAATATTGTCGTTAAGCATCAGTCTAAACGAGACTTAATTGGATACAACTACTGGAGACATCTTCTGCACTAAGCAGGCGACTCCATCTCACCTGTCACTGTTTCAATTATCTGTCTGTCGCGTGGCTGTCACCTTGACCTGGTCTTTTGAAACTTTTGTCTAGCGATCTGTTGCTGTTCATGGCATATGATCGATCAGAAGGTATTGATGCTGGAAACCGCTCCTGTCCCGTACACTGATCTCAGTTACTGACAGTTACGACCTAAGACATCCTCATCACCATCATCACAATCTTGGCCACCTTATTTGTTTTTCATTACCAAGTTGCCCGTGTGATTTGTGTGGCTCTCTCCGCATTCCCCATAATCCTGGAGTTGCTGTGGAGTCCGTTGCACTCCCAAGACCCAAGATTCAGGGATTCTCAGTTCTCCCCTAATCTGCACGCTATCTCCTCAACCTTGCAAGTACCACTGCCATATCAACGACTACCGGGTATCCGACTATCAACTCGTGTCAAAGAACAACGAGACACCAGACACAGTCCTTGGTATCATATGATTGATGAGGAGCTCTGACCACCCTTCTCTCGACGCAACCCTTGCACTCTATCCCAAGAACAAGGAAGGTATGCCTCCGTTCTCTCTCGCGCTTTCTCTTCTGTTGTATCCACTACATGAGTGTTACTATACAATCTATCTGCCATTGCCGGCCTCTTCTCAGCTTGTCCCTCGAGTGTTACTTCGCTTATCGAAGACTTATCTATCTGATAATCCATCTTGATCTGACTATCATTAGACTAAGGTACATGGTGTTACCTCTTAGTGCCATTTGAAACTTTTTTTTTTACCCTTTTTTCCCTTATTAACTTCTCTTTACCGTCTCCTTCTCTCTGATCCTTTTTCTTATTTGACAATAACTCTTCCAGACACAGTTTCAGAGTATTATTTTATTTTCTCTTTTTTGAAACAATCGGATTCATTGAACTCGAATGTTTTGGTGGTTGGGGATCCAGCTCATCGCTCCTCGCATCCTCATCGCAAATCGACTATTTGTTTGGCTGCTCTCCCTCGCGTGTTATTCTTCTTTTCTCCCTTTCTCTTTACCCCGGATTCGTCTGACACAAACAAACATCGGCTTTTCCCTCTTTGGGAGTAATCCAAGTCGTACATATTCATTTGTGTTGTTGGCCCTCATACTCTACTATATATCGTTCCCTGTCCCTTTTTTACACACATACCAACCCCCAGTCATCTCGCATTCTTCCCCTCCCTTCTTCTGTTTCCGGCGCAAAGGGTCGTCGTCGATCTTGTTCCCTTACTGTTTATCCTGCCTCACTTTGTATACATCTATCTGCCTAGTAGGGGCTTGTGTTTGGTTTCCATAAACATACTCTGCATATCCGTATATACCTAGCTACCTACACCCATATACACCTCTTACCTTTTTCACCCTCCCCTTGTTTGCTTGCAGTCCTTGATTATACCTATCCTGTTGTACTAGGGCACGTTTGTGATCAACAAAAATTTCCATTGCTGCTCAACGGGTCTGATTCACCTGCTGTCTCTTGCGGGGCCATTGACTACCGACACCATCACTTCTCTTCGTTCTTCTTGACATACAGTTTATCAGCATGGCATCCGAAAAGCCAGAAGACGGTCACCAGCCCGAGAAGGAAGGTCCCGCCATCACCGCAGACCCCGAGCCGGGCCGTCATGGCGCCATCACCGGTAAGCCGTGGATGTACAAGCCGTTGAAAATTGGCCCCTTGACTCTGCCATGGTTTGCTTCGCCTGAGGTTCAGTTGGTTCTGGTCTCGTTTGTTTGCTTCCTATGCCCCGGTATGTTCAATGCCGTCAATGGTCTCGGAGGTGGTGGACAGGTCGATCGAACGGACACTAGCAATGCCAACACGGCCCTGTACAGTACTTTCGCTGTTGTCGGCTTCTTCGCAGGTTCCATCGCGAACCGAATCGGTCTTCAGCTGACCCTCTCTTTTGGTGGCTTTGGCTATTTCCTCTATGTGGCATCACTTCTCTCCTACAACCACAACAAAAATGCCGGCTTCCTTATTTTCGCTGGTGCCTTGCTGGGTGTTTGTGCCGGTCTATTGTGGTGCGCGCAGGGGGCAGTCATGATGAGCTATCCGCGTGAGAACGAGAAAGGAAAATTCATCGCAATCTTCTGGGTCATCTTCAATCTTGGTGGAGTGATTGGAAGTTTGGTAAGTGATCGTCAATAGCTTCGTCTTCAGGGACGCAGTTTACTGATTCCTAGCACACAGATTCCCTTGGGACAGAATTTGCACTCGAGTGCCGGAACGGTCAATGACGGGACTTACATCGCCTTCATGGTTCTCATGGCTCTGGGATTCGTCCTCGCCTGGTTCCTTTCGGACTCCAAGTACGTCGTGCGCAAGGATGGTTCCCGCGTCATTTCGATGAAGAACCCTACCTGGAAATCGGAGCTCCTCGGCCTCTATGAGACTCTTCGCACCGACTACTATATCGTCCTGTTTTTCCCCTTGTTTTTGGCGAGTAACTGGTTCTACGGATACCACTTCAACAGTGTCAATGGCGCCTACTTCAACATTCGTACCCGGTCTCTCAACAGTTTACTCTATTGGCTCATGCAGATGGTTGGTGCTTTTGTCTTTGGTAAGCTTCTGGATCTGCAATTTCTTTCTCGGTCCATGCGAGCCAAGCTCAACTGGCTCATTCTCCTTGTCATCACCATGGGTGTCTGGGGTGGTGGTTATGCTTTTCAGAAGCAGTATACCCTTGAGACCGCCAAGCAAGACGTCGACTTTACGTCCCATGGCTATGTTGGTCCCATGTTCCTCTACATGTTCTATGGCTTCTACGACGCAGCTTTCCAGACGTGCGCATACTGGTGAGTCTCCACAATGGTCTCTTGGGGATCTTTGTTACCTCCACCGAGTTTGTGTCGGAAACTCTGACAACTTTTAGGTTTATGGGATCCCTCACCAACAACGGTCGTAAACTAGCGAACTTTGCCGGTTTCTACAAGGGAATCCAATCGGCTGGTGCTGCAGGAATGTGGCGGTAAGTCTCAATTCCCGTATATGAACTTGCAAGGGCATCCTCGTTGACATGTCCGATATTTGCAGCATGGATGCAGAAAAGACCCCCTTTATGACCCAGTTCGCCTCCTGCTGGGGATTGCTTGTTGGCAGTCTATTGATTGCTTCTCCCATCATCTTCTTCAAGATCAAGGATCACGTGGATGTCGAGGAGGACCTCAAGTTTTCCGACGAAACCACCGAAGATGTGACTGGTATTGCCATCGAAGACCGCAGGGACTCAACTAAGGGAGAGTCAGTCACAAAGCATGTGTCCGCGTCCTAAGTCGCCCCTTGAGAACTTCGATTCCCTTCAACCGAACATATTGACGTGTTGTGTTGGCGCACAGTATGACAACATGATCCTTCTTCATATTTGTATTGGTCAGGACTTTTATTATTGCATCACTGCGTTTTTGGTCATGTTCCGACTCCTTCGGAGGGGTTGGATGTTTGAATAAGGCTCCTGCGCATGTATCTATGATGGACGATCACTAATGTTCTCTCTAATTGGCCGACGAGGCAGGCCCTAGTCGATTCACCTGTCGCCTTGTCTTGCCGTCTCTCTTCGGTTGAAGGCATTGGGCGCTGGTGTCTCGAGCTTGTGATGCCTCGTCAGATGTGCATCAGGTTTATAACTGCACATGCATATATATCTACTGATTAATCAATACCGTTACACGTTGAGATGTTAATTCTACGCGTGAGGATTATGATCTAGAGCCCGCATAGCAGACCCGTTGCATGCGACGGCGGTGGGCGCCGGTACGAATGTATTGTTTCATGTATGTGCACACCAGATCCCGGGGTCGCCTTAATCCTAATATGCACTGATCTACAAAGACATATACACACGCACACGATCAGTGGACACTGGTGCTAGGTGTCGCGGTAGGCAAGGGCACGGAAGACTCCGTATGCGTCGCCTTGGCCTTGCCGCTGGTGCTGTAATCGGGACCAATCTTGGTAGTGCCCTTGGCAATGTCCCAGCCGAAGAGAGTGCGGTTGAAGAGCTGCAGCGACGCGACAGGCTGGTAGTAGGGGACCTCGTGGCCGGCCTGGTACACGCGGGTGAACGAGAAGTTGCCGTACTCGCGAGTTTCGCCATACTCGACCCCATCAACCACCATCGGGGTGTACCCGGCGGCGCGGAACTGCTCAGTATGGGTGTAGTTCACGGCGAGGGAGACGGCCTCGCCACCGAACCAGTTGCAGATGTAGTCGGCGTCACCGTAGATGAGCGACACGCGCACGGGCAGCTTGAGGATCTCCTCCAGGTCTTCGAGGAAATTGGGCCAGACGAAGTCGCCCGTCTGCTGGAAGGCGTAGTAAACATCATTGTTTGACTGGGTGTAATTGATGTTCACTCCGATGGCGTTCATGACCCAGTCTTTCTTGAGGTAGTCGACGTAGTACGATTCCGGGGTAGGATCCTGTGCAGTGAATCATTACTTTAGTCAGGGCTTTCATGCTCCTCAGATGACTGATTCCGAGGCCATCTCCATCCATAGAGCGCGCTCTGCCCCCACTTACCTTGGACGGGTGCCGGATGTCATATACGCCACGGTTACCAAATGCATAGTATGGCCCCTCTAATTTTACCGTCAGTAAGTAGTTTACCTTCTCAATATGAACCCCAGGACGATTGAAAAACATACCGACATTGTCTCGGCACATGTTCGTGGCCTCGCTGCAGATCGCGTAATCTGCCAAAGATGTACGGTTTGTCTGCTTGCAATATCCGATTTGGTCTTGACAGCCATTTGGCATCTGGTTTGCGAATTTCATGTAGTTGTACACGGTATCATTGACCTATGATATCAAACGATGTAAGTAGGCTTGCTTCGTGACACTGCCTCGTAGGGTCAACTCACGAGTTTGATACCGTAGGTATTGTTCACTGCAAACTCCGGGTAGTAGCTTGCCTGAAAACGACATTAGCGACTTCCCCCTCCCTTTCCTACCGAAAATGCAAGCATACCTGAATGCCCTCGTCGATGATACCGTTGATAATACCGAGGGAGTTAAAGTTGAGGTGAATTCCTTCCACGGTACCATTGGCGATTTTCTCATTTTGCTCATGGAAGTAATTGAAGAACTGCAAACATTAGGCCATGTGCTCAAGAAGAGGAGAAGGAAACTCACCGCTGGGCCATAGTGGCTTTGCGACGGGTGTCCCTAAGTCAGAAAAAATCCCTTGCATAGTGACTGTTGAAAGACATGGCCTACCCTCCATAACTTTCGGTCCACAGACTGAAATCTTTCGACTTGATTCTGTGATCCAACTGCGGTAGACCACCCATGAAGCCTTGAAGAATCTCCCAAGCGGCGTGAGCAGCAAGATCGGTAGTGTCTGTGAGAACATATTGTTAAGAGGTCTGGCTGAGTAGTATGTGAAACGGGGTCCGAGGTGAGGAATTACCAATTAGGGTAGCGTCAATGACGGGATATCGGCCTTGAATGCCGGCCGAAGATGCATTTTCAAAAACACCAGTGAAAGGATTCAGCGAGCCGGGTTCTGCCTCGCTGTAGGAAAATCCTGCATTGCAGTATTGTGAGTCGAGAGTCTGGAAAATTGAAGAGCGCCCGTGGTCTGATGCATACCGACACCCAGAGGCTGAGACAGGAACAGCACATTCGAAACTTCAGTCCACGAGTGGGGATTGATAGTGGAGTCCAATGTTGAATTGATCCTGCAAGGCCCCAATTCTATTTCATCGGTAATCAGATATCAAGCCATTATCGAGTCAAAGATGGTTGCACAAACCTTCAAACAACCCAATTAAAGAATCACTTCCAGGACCACCGTTCAGCCAGAGAGTAATGGGGGCATTTTTGGGGTCATGACGTGCTTCGAAAAACCAGAAGAAGGTATGAGACTCTGGCGAAATGTCAACGTAGCCAGAGTATGATTTGACCCCAGGCGTGGTCTCGCAAACGCCCTCCTTTCCAGGTTCCTTGTAGCGAATCGTAACATTGTTGGCGGTATGGATAGTCTTCACTCCGGTAGGGTCTTTGGGCAACTGTCGTTTATCAACAGTCACCGGTTGATGTATCGCTGGTGCCCAAATGGCTGCAGCCACTGGCAACAAGGAAATCAAGCCGTACCCACGCATTTTCGGCTTGCACTTGCAGTATAGCTCATGGAGACCATGGTAAGACCAGGGTACTCGCTGGCTTTAATAAGAGAGAGCTCGAGCTTGCGAATTAGCTTACAGCTCAAACCGTGAGGGGAAAGTATCTGCATTGCGGGGAAGTCTGCGATCCTGTAAACTAGTTCGATAAGGAGGTTGCATCGACGGTACTGGAAGGTTGGAACTTCTGGAAGATCCAACCAGCGACAAAGCAAATAGACAGAGTAAGCGTCTTATCGGCAATGTCTCGTATTCTAGGTGCTGATAGGTCTAGATGGGAACGAAGCACCTCCAAGACCACAAGCTGAGCATCGGTTATGGCGCGATTTGAGCGTCTCCACCAATGGTAATGTCGATCAGTCAACAGGTCTCATCCTTTGGACGTATTATTAATGAAGATCGACAGCTGTCAACGAGTGTGATAAGACTCATGGCTATGAAAACCATGGAGCACAATTCCAGCTTGGGACTTGGGAGCTCGAGAGAAACCAGACGGGAAGCAGCTCAAGTGAACGAGGTAATATTCTGGGTTCTTGATGAGCGACTCCACGAGAGACGATGGCAGACTCTTGGAGATAAGGAAGTGTAGCAACTACGGAGTAGACAGATGTGTTAGGCTCCAGCAAGTGGAGGACCGACAGTGGACTGCCACACGACCTGCCAGAAGAGGAATGGCGTAGAAGGACAAGTCGCTGCTCCGACGGATCAATATTGATAGCCTTTTGTTGATTGATTGATTGATTGATGTATGTAACTCAATTGAAGCGGTCAAATAAATGCCTGGCCCGCAGTGCTATATGAGTCTGTGGTTCGCTCCGGCTTTGACCTAGTCAGCTCATTATAACGCTCAGATATCGATTCATGCGGCGTGAACGCGAGGGAGGTTAGCAGGGCGAACAAAGACAAGCAATCCCAACCACAACAAAGCACTACGGCGTAGAGTCTTGGCCTGTCTTGTCATCGCCTCACCGCTGCTTGGCCATGGTCTAGATGATGATCTACTTCGGAATCTAAGAAGACACGTCGAGGGTTATCAAGTACTGTAATCGTCAATTTTCCTGCGCTCTAAAGCACCAGGATGGCCGGAACCCGAGACAGAGTCTCTGCTGTTTGATGCTGTGAGGCATTAAGTAAATGACGCTATTCGACCAGTAAATTTATCGTGTTAGAGACATATAGATTGCGCCATAAGACGGTGTTCATTGCTCTTTTCCTCGCCCGGCTTTTAATAACCCTCTATGTAGTCAAACAGTCGCAATGCGCACTACGACGCAATATAGTCATCCAAAAATGATCATGTCCCAAAGACCCATTATACATATATTCCATGACGGAAAATCATCTCTCGAGGCATGCAGAAAGTAAAAGAAAAATTGTCATACTGCTCTCAGTTGTAGAGCGTTCATCAACCACTTAGGCAGATGCCAAGGTCGGCGTCGACATTAGCTGTAAGACCGTTAGACTCGGAGGCCGCTGTCCCGGTGTTACTGTGTCCCGTTGTCGTGGCCATGTGGTCGCTGTGAAGCTGCCTGTCACCCAGGCTGGCGATGTCAGGTTTGTTTCCGGCGTCTAAGCCCATTAAGTCAGACATGCCATTGATCGGATCCATGGAGAATCCAAATCCCTTGCTGTTGGGGCCAGATCCGTTGAGATTCAAATGATCGTCGGCCGTGAAGAAGTCGGCACCAGCATCATCAAAATTGATCAGCGCGTCAAAATCATTCTGAGTCACCTCGGCGTCATTAGCCAAGTCCATCAACTCGCTAATACTCAGTTCCGAGTCCAAATTTGGAATGCTGAAGGCATCTCGGTGATAGTTCGGGTTAATGTTGGCGGTACTGCCGTTTTCACTGCCATCCGAGGGGGGAGGGGTAGAGGCGAACAATGTGTCGCCTTCTTCGACGGGTTGGCGAGCAGTTCCAACCACCGCCGGCTTCGGGTAAGTCAGATCAGGGATCTTCTGGGCAAGAGAATCCGGAGGAGGTGTCAGTGTATCGACACGTGCGCCAGCATCGAAAGAGCTGCCGGGACGAGCTTGCACGTCCTGGGGAGCCACTGTGAGCTGAATACCAGCCTTTCGGATTGCAGCTTCCAAGAAGGATGTCGCGAAGTCAGCTGATGCATAAATCTCTCGCAAACGTTGTAGAATGCGCATGCACTGGTAGAATCGCTGGAGGCTGGTCATCCGCACGCTGGGGTCGCTCGATTTGATATCGAGTAGGTGGATGATGACGGCGGGCAGAAGCACAGTGACGCCGGTGGTAGGGAAATATCTCGTCAAATCCAAGCTGTGCAAGTCCTGCGCAATATTCGTGATTTCAACCGCGGCGAATCGGACCTTATTCCTCGAGATCTCCTGCAGCTCTGCGTCCATTGACGGAAAGGGGTTCGCAGGAAGGACCTGAGGACGGTGCAGCGCGCTTGATGTAGTCAGATAAACCATTTTGAGGAGCGCGCGATGAGAGTGCAAGACTTCCTGGGCTTCTGTTAACTTTGCAGATGCCGCCGGAGTGTACTGAATTTCCGCAGGAAGATTGGCCAGCCAATCTTCCAATTCCTGATCGCAACGTCGAACCTCAAACGTCTCTGCCGCTGATTTCTTGGGAACCAACATCATTGTCGTTTCCATCGTCCCGCCGAACTTGTGGCTGAGGACGGAATACTGAGCCGATAGAACATGACTGACGCACAGGCAAAGTTTCGCCTTCTCGATGAACATAAGGGCCAGCTTTTTCTGGTGTTCAACATTTTGTAGAATTTCAGAGTTCCCCACCATCCTCACGATTTCCGGCGAAAATGGATGGAATTCGAAGTCGTCGAGCGTCAACATTGGAACATCACAATCGTCGTCTTTGACACGCATAGGGCGCCTCATGCCTAGGGCAATCAAGCGATCGCGAGTATATGTGCTCCACCAGATACGTTTCCACATTCGCTGGCGCCTGGCGTCCATCCGAGAATTGCCGGGGTCCCGATGCAGGCCAATTGTATGAGCCAAGGACAAGCTGACGCCCATCCAATGCCAGGTGTCTTTCTGGTCGTCAGGGGTCTCATACCAGTAAGTCATCAGCAGCAGGGATTGGACGAGAGAAATTCGATCGACTTCATAATCGAAGTCATATAGAAGTCGGGCTCGTTGAAAGAAGACCTTGCGGGCCGCCTTTCTCGAGGGGTAACCGGCAGCATGAAGGTGCTTGAGGTCGATGAAAGCCGTGCCAGCAAACATCACAGCCTGGAACAGCAGAAGGCTCATCCGATGAATACCGTCATTTTGCACAATAGTCTGCAAGAACTCCTCTAAATCCAATAAAGGCATGTAAGTGTGCACATAGTGGATGTAAGCCTTGAGCAGTTCGTTCCTCAATCCAACGTCGGGTACTGTTAGTGCTCCCTTCATGGACAGGTATTCAATATCTTCTCTCTGCAATCGGGATGGTAAGCCTCTGATGTAGTCCGGCAGAAGTACACCACCGGATCGCGCGTTGGAGAATGAAGGATCCAACAGCTGCTGGATCTGTGACGTGACATGGTGAAGAGGAAGAGTGGCCGGAACTGCAGGATTAGGGGCCATTCGCCTGCGAAAGTGGTTCCCTCCCCCAATTCTGTTGGCCTGACTCTGGTCTGTGGGCAATGCAGAGTATCAGTACAAGAATTACTGACTGCACAAAAACGACGGGCGAAAATACGAACACAGAAGGTGCGGCATATGATGCCCTTGATCCAGGTCGACGGACTGCTGAGATGGTGATTCAGGAGCAATGTCCGCATTTAGCCCGTGAGACTCGCTGAGTCTTCTGAGAAAGCTTCCTGCATCATCGAGGCCATCTGCGGGCGACTGAGAAGGCTGGCGGGTGCCATTTTCAACCTCGATCCGTGATTTCCTGGAGTGACGACACTCGATGTTAGCCACAAATACTGCAGCGTGTCGACATATGTAGAACGAACTTTCTCCTTTTGCTCTCTGTGACAACACATTCTACCTGATCCAAGCGGCAATTCGTACATGGCGAACCGTTCTCCACCACATCACAGCGGACTTTCCTTGCCCGGCAGCAACAGCATGCTTTCGAAGCCCGCCGCTTAACCGGGCGAGAATTAGCAGAGAGGCCAGCCGCCGAGGCTTTACGTTTACTCTGGGATTCAGACTCCATGGTATTTGCGGATGCAGGCGTCGAGGATACAGCGAGATCAGTCATAGCGAAAAGTAAAAAACAGGCGAACCGATGAAGTGTGCGACCCGAGATGATAGGATATCAACTAGTGGTGGCGGTATTAACCATAAAGAGTGTTTCTCTCTCTAATTTGCTGTAGAGGGAAGATAAATGGTCGAAATGATGGAGGTACAGATGGAAACTGTCGTCCAACCAGGGGACGAGAAAATGGAAGAACAAAGTAGATGGTTAATAAAGAAGAGTGGAGAGTGGAGAGTGTTTTTTTTTTTTTCAGATTATTTATTGAATTTTATACTCGCAAAAGAGGAACATTATCATAATCCATCTTTTCGTCCAAAGGACGAAATTTCAAGTATGGTTGGGGCCCGGGGGAAGAGATTGTTTAAATAGCAAGGTGACAACAAGTGATCGATCTGTGGATATCCAATAAACCATACTATTAAAATACCCCAAATAATAAAATCTTAATAATGTGTAGAGTCAGGAGGCCCCATGAGTGTTGGGATGATGAACCCCCAGATCCACTCGCCGTCAGAGTTGCCTCCCCCAGACAAGAACCGCATATCAATCCAGAAGAATATTTTTAATTATTATCTAATTGGGACTAACTACGTACGAGCACCTACGGCTTTGCAATTGGATTAGCTGAACCATAACTCAGCTGCGCTAAGGATCAAGGGTAGACTTTGAAACTGGAGTTAGAAAGAATTTCTCAGTACCAAACGGGATTAGCATGGGCCAAGTTCGGGGGGGTTCAAGCGGACCGGGGCACACCACAGAGACTGTGTGCATGGGATCGGATATCGAGCAAGTCATTGCTGCATTGCTACGATGGCAGATGCGAAGTATACCGACTATGGAGGACTTCAGATGACATCCACTCAGGGTGAGTGTCGTACAGTATCCCATTCACTAATTATCTGGAGTCAGGAATCGAAATTGAGAATGAAGACCTCCCAATTCCTTGTGGTCATGGGGAAGCAACCAGGGGAAGAATGGAGAAGTAAGAAGCCGTCTCCATACCCGGTTTCTTCCTACTCCACTTCCGTGTTTTCCTGAGCCACACTGTAACATCCAACCAGCATTGCTGTTTCCCACATCGGAGTCGTGTCCTCGGCCCGGTCACGTTACTTGGCTGGCCGCCACAGACAGTCACGGGGATTTTGAGAGGCAGAGGGAGATCTGAGCGAATCAATGTAGTTGCCATTGGTCATTAGGAGGCCAGTTTGGGTAAGGCCTGACTGTCGGAGTGGCTCCCACCACAGCGGGGTGGGCAGCTGCGTCACTCTCTCGGAATTTTTTCCGTTTAAACTTTCTCGCCTTCCCTTTTTTCCCTTTACCTGAGTAACACATTGATTCTTTGACCAATGACCAGCTTTACCTCTATCCATTGCGGACCATCTTACTGCTTTGGAGATCATGCCGTTTTGAGAGAAGTTCTGGACATTGTTTGAGACAGCGTTAAAGACTTCGACTAATTACTCTAAAGTCTAACACAAGTCAACAGCGGCAAGGATGTATAAATGTTACTAGTTATCATTATTACTCATGGGTATGTCCAAAGCTCATACATAAGAACGCAGGAGAGAGCTCCGTACCCGACGTCCGTGCCGAGGTAGGTATACATTTCTGCCTTAGGATGACGATCCAGACGATCCTAGTAGTCACCTTATACCTCAAATCCACACACAACTGGCTTTCATAAATGCCTATTGCAAGGAGCCTGAATATCGTGACCTTAATCGCGTTACGAGGAGGTGGAACTACCTAAGCTTATGAGGGATTCCGAGTAAAATTCTATAGCACGGTAGCACTCATATTGAGAGTTGCTTCGTCAACATTGCATGTCAACTCAATTGCAGGGTCTAGAACGCAATCAGGTTTAAATCCATGACACTCAATACCTTATCAAGGCGCGCTTCGATAAATCGCTCGAGATACTTCGTACTCTTCTAGCTCAGTGTGCTCTTCAGAAGCCGTTCGACTAGTCAGGGCATATCTGAGGACTTGAAGGCCGGAACCTGTCTCCGTCTCACCGTCTCCAGACTCCCGGCCCATGGGGCATCATCCACCCCTTGCCCAAATTGGGACCTAAGCCGATCATGAACCCGATGGCGAATTGTAACCGACCTAATAATGAGCAATTTGGTTAAGAGTTAAGACGAAAATGATCAACCCCACGAGGACTAGAGCCCCCGTCCCCGGGTCCCCGCCAAGTGCATCACGAGCAAATCTCCATTCCAGCTTAGCGAGCTGTGAATCTACTTCGATTGCTTCGAGCATGCAAAAAGGTGATTACTCGTGGATGAAACTGACATTTTCTTGATGTTCCAAGTGATACGAGGATTCTCCTCTTACCCATTGTATCAAGAAACAATCTCCGCCCTATTTTTGAACTATTGACGATATTTGTCCATGTCCTCAATATGCAATAGAATATTAGATAGGAAGTTAATACGTCAATGTTGTGGAACTTGTTCATTTTTGCGATTACAGAAACTCTAAGAAGAGAATATTTGTGGCATGCATTCTGGAACCTTTGGACATTGGACGATGAATATGAAGCGCCAATGCAGCAGGGGGGTGCATAGGGCCAGAGTCGAGACTCTAAGTACGGAGTAGGCCCTGAGACATCAAACTCGGGATCCGATAAACGGAGCTTTGATGTTAGTTGTAGAACTCGATATATAGAATCCGAAGGGCAAAATGGATCGGGAGTTTTGTGGGGGGATAATATCCTGTGATGAAGATCGTCCTGCTCAATTCAAACAGCAAAGACCTGACTCGTTGTTCTCTTCATGCTACAGTCCATACTGTGCAATTGTTGACCCTCTAGCGTTAGTAATAACTGCCGAGATTCGGAGGTTTGATTCTTAGTGGGCTGGGGTAGCTTGTGTTTGGTGTCGTCATTCCTGACGATCCCTGTCGTTGAACTCTGAAGAGCAACAGTGAAATATTAATGATTGACAGACGCTTCGAGAGAGAGAAGGCTGTAAATGCCTCAATGGTAAACTAACAGGCCTAGGGGATATCCTCACAGGTAGTACGCATTTCTTCTCGTCAATATTTTCTTTCCGCTAAGATCTAGACTCTACAGAGTAATATGAAAACTGAACAGGAAGAAAGAAGAAGAAAAAGAAGCTTAGGGAACTTTGAAACACTATGGAGTACTCCGTAGAGAGCAGTCACATTTGTATCAGGATTCAACAGTCAGTGAATAGAAGATCTTGGAACCAAGGAAACCCAACGCTAGGCCGAAAAAACGGTATGCAACAACAACAACAACAATCACGAGCCAGAGTCCTCTGACGACTCGGGGAGGGAACCAGAGGCAAACGGAAAACACCGACATTTGAGGCATGGGCTGGAGGGGCCCCACCCTTGGACAATCTCTCACTAGCCTCTCTAGGTAATAGTAGGTCCCTTCCTCCGTAATGTACCTTAGTGGCTGTCAGTCTCACGAGGGCAAGAAATGGAATCCAATCAGAACTGAGCTGGCGGATACTTGAGTGGGACTAGTGTAAAACCTGTGAACCAATCAAACATGACTCTAAGGCACAGTTCCCAACATACAGAGTACCTATGAGAGTAAGTTCAAACAACAAAACTCCATCGATCAAGGTCACGGCAAGTAAGGTCATTTGGGTCACGATCAGTGGCGGTGTGGTAAATCCTTCTCTACTAGACGCATATTCTCTGAAGCCTTTAGATTGGCGCATTCGGTTTCAAACTGTCCCCGAAGGATACTCCAGGTATGCAGAGTGCTCACGTGCTGAATAGTCAGTCTCCCTGGGCCATGGGTCTTTTTTGGATCTCGAGCAAAGTTATGTCCAATGAAAATGATCGGTATGTATTCCGCAAAGAGGTGAATAGGATTCCATCTCGAGCCCATCATTAGGTGCAGTACTATTATTCCCTGGGACCGTTTCCCACTGCCGAAATTCGCTCCTTTGCCCCCCAACCGCTGCACGGGAAAGGCGGCAAAAGGCGGTCCGGCGGGTCGAGTTGAATAGGAATCAATCCCGCAGACACTTTTCGGTCCCCATCAATGTACAGAACCTTCGTGACTGGGGCATGGCAATCCGGGGAGACCACGCACCACTACCAGAGATGGTCTGCATGGTCAACTTGGTGTACTGACATCGAATCCACAGCGTCCTGTCCGCCGACGGTCTGGGGTAGACGGCGATTAATCTTTCATTCCTCTCAAACTTTCCTGATCACTTGCTCTGTGTAGCTGTACTGTGTACATAGACCGGAATACTGCCTCCACTCTTGTGCATTGACCCCCCTAGTCAAGTCAATTACATCTGTGACGCACAGGTATTTGACTCGTAGTCTCTCGGTCGAGATGTCAGAGGATAGCCATTGGTGCTCGTATCGTTTTTCACCGAGACGACATAGGCTATCTCACGCAGCTCTCGCTTCCCCACACGGGAAGGTAACGATCTGTACCAGCTATCCGAGCTTTGGCCTCGCCTACCATCTCTTCCAGGTAGTGTACCTGCTCCATCTGATAACATTCCCCCCGCCATAGCACCATCGGACATCTCGCCGAACTCAGACGCGGCACTCCGATGTCGTATCAGTCCACGAGCTGTCAGCAATAATCACTTCAAGTAAACACTTCCATGGCTTCGGTCTACCCCACGTTTTCTTGTATTGACATCGGCGGAAACGCGATGCCCAGCTGTCAGGTCAACTTAGGTGGAGGAGTCCTTGATCGACATATAGAGCATCTGTGCCAGCGATATCAAGGATGGCAATTTGTAACTGATGACAATGACTAAACCGTGCACTATCAATATGCTACCCCACGCTTGGAACACTTGATGCTTGGGTGCGATGCGGAAGTAAGGCGACCTAACGTATCTTCCTGGAGGAGTGTTTTATGATAACAGACAGCGGATTTCTTACGAAAACCTTGAATACATGGTAGGAAATCAGCATAGTCGCAAATCAGACCAAAGGAGAATATAACACCGTCCAATTTGGACTATGTGTACCCATATTACATACTATATCATCATATGGCGCGACAATGCCTCCAAACCAATCCTACTCCGTAATTAAGTCTCCATTGATGATACGCGCCGGCAGCACAGATGCGATACGGCGAATTCCTACCTAGTTCCCTTGAAATAATCAATGACACAATTGCACCACTCCGCTATACCTGCCACGAATATGATCTGTTTTTAGCGTCTACTCTGCCTCGGAGTAGTCACTGAATTACAGCAAGCCTAGAACTCACACAGACTTGGAAACGATAGAGGTATCATAGTAATCATTCATTCATAACGCGAGTCAAACTCAGACCCATACAACGTCCAAACAGGATATCCCTGAAAGGCAACTTTCATAACTTGAAGAAAGGAAAGGAAAGCATTGGGACCGTTCTGTGCTCATGGGGAATATCAGAGAACAAACAAGAAAGGGCAACAGCACTATCAAGGAAAGAGGAGAAAATAAAACTAATAAGAAGGCAGAAAACACAACTTCTAGACACCACCACGTCCCATGCGTTCTATGGAACCCATAATACCTCCTGGACCGCGGCCTGGAGTAAAAACGGCAATGCCGGACTTGCCTCCGCTGTTGCCTCTGATATGCCGGCCCGTTGGTGCGCCAATCTTAGGAATCCTCTTCTCTCCGCTGCCAGATCCTGTGCTAGCAGGCCGGATACCACTGGAGTCACTGCGGCCAATACTTCTCCTGGACTCTTCCGTTGACTGTGCCGGGGCAGGCTCCGGCTCGGGTGTTTCATACTCAACACTCACAACGGGAGACTCGGGGGGGGCGGACGGCTGGGGCACGTTCTGCTGCATTGCCAGCCATTCATCCACGGCGGCGACGAGCTCTCCCTTTTCTGCTCTCTCTACCTTCAACTCGGCATGCAAGCGTTCGTTGTCCTGCTTGAGTGTCTCCATTTCTTGCTGCAGACCCTTGATTTGGGCCGCCAGAACGTGTTTCTCTGCCTCGTGCTCATCATTCTGGTGGGCCATGATGCTAGCATCAGGACGGGAAGCCTCCGACAATGCAGCATCGCGCTCGTTTCTCAACCGTTCATTCTCCTCACTGACGGCTTTGAATTTGCTCTCGGCTTCTCGCACGCGCTTTTCCCACCGAGCTTCGTAGCTCTTCTTCAAAGCAGCAACCTTGGTTTCATGTTTGCTCTTGTACAAAGTGTGGAGCTCACGTGCAACCTTTTCGACGGCATCTTGTACTTCCCTTGCGGTCTCCTCGGCAGCGGTCGTGCGCTGCGCACTTCCGTCGTCGCCAGTCTCATTGGGAGCTGACTTACGCGCAGCCGAGAGCTGGCTCTCCAACTCCACCATGCGCCTTTCCAGATGTTCCCGGCTTCTCTCCGCCTCCTCAAGCTTTCTAATAAGCCGCTCCTTCTCCCGTTCACCTTCAACAATATCTGCCCTAACAGTTCGCAAGACGTCTTCCATCTCTTGACCCCGCCGCTGCCATTCGGCTTGCTCAATTTCGAGAGCCTCTTTCCGCGCAGCTTCATTACGGACTTCCTCAAGAGCTTCGCCAACGCGCCGTTCAGCATCTGCAACAGCATTCTTCAGGCTGGAGACTTCCGCCTCTTTCCCGCTCAGCGTTGCTTTGAGTGACGATATTTCAGAGAGGAACCCGGATTTCAAAGATTCCAGCTCCCGGGGTGTGACGGTCGGTATAGACCTAGGCGTCGGAATCGCAGGAATGTCAAAGTCGAGCAGCGAGACCTTTGCAGGGGACCGAATTGATTCCCGCAGAGTCCTCAGCGGCGAACGTCGCGAGGGTGAATATCTCTCCTTCTGGATACTATAGCGTTGTCGTGGAAAGAAGTTGGGCTGATCTGTCAGGTCAAGCAAGTTTGGCGTTTCGCTTGCATTTTCCATATCCCTGCGTTCTCGCCCCCTGGGAGTAGAAGCGATGGGCGTGCCGATATCGATGAGTGCGGATTGCCTTTGTGACCTCCTCGAAGTATCAGGGGTAGCTGGTGCGGGGCTTCTGGATTGATTTTCATCCATTCTTCCCGGGCTGCTGGGTAATTGTCGGCCTGTCTTGAATGGTGAATCCCCTCGCAGGTTCGCGAACGACGTCATGTCCGCGTTAGGAACGGCAGAGAAAGTACTGAAACATGTGTCATCCATGGGATCATGAGAGTCGTCATTCATAACATCGTCTGCAGCCTTCATATCCAGGTTCTCTTTTTCGGAGAACGAATCATCGTAGTTATTATGTACGTCAAGGACAGTGCTCATTCCCTCGTTGCGTTTTTTCTCGACCATGCTAGTGGCAATTTCGTGCCCAGTGCGTCCTGTCATCTCTCTTTCATGCATTTGGGGCTCGTCATCGGCGTAGACTTGAATGTCTGGCATGTCACGTCGGCTCATTCCCTTCTTGCTTCTCTCGCTTGACCTGTCCGTCGCATCCCCATCTTCTGGACAATGACTGTAGGAGCGCTTTCTGGGAGTCATAGAGCACTCTCTCAGCCCACTCGAGATTTGTTGGTTACCGAGGACCCGAAAGTCAACTGTAGGGTCTCGAGCGTCGTACTGAAATGGCGAGCTGGGCTGTTCATCGACAGACTCGAGATCTCCGACATCCAGGATGGATTCCTGCGTGTGATACGTAGCTGGATAGTGCCCACTTTGGGGGGTAGTTGTATCGGCGCCGCCGTCAGTCGTTTTGTTCGGACTCGCAAAGACATTCTCGGATCCGCTCTCGTTCACCAAGGATTCAATTTCCAATCCATTCAAGCCCGACGAAAAGGCCCGCGAATTTTGGCGCGAGGTCGGCAACGGAGACAGAGGTTTGGACATGACAATGTGAATGGGTTCTCCTTAAGTGAAGGGCAATGGAATTGACATATGAATAAGTATGAGTTCAAACAATGTTTGTAGGCTCTAGGAACATCAAACCTAAGGTCAGTGATGATGGTATGCACAGCAACAGATAACGTCTGACTCGAGCAGTGCAGGGACAGTTAGTGATGTGGTTTATTATTTTCGGCTCGTTGCCAGGATGATGCTGTAAACAAAGCTATTCCCGATGGGATTTAGTGTCCACGGTGGCTAGGCGGTGGAACGTGGCAATTCTGTGACCTGCTCTTACCGCCTCTTGTAGTCGATGATGGCGAATGGGAACTGTGGTACCTCTCTCGAATGTGCAATTTTTACTCTGATATTTATTGCTATCTGTGAAAACTGGCATCTAAAATCTAGTGATGCATGGACTGACACTGTACACCAAAACGCCATTTTGTTGTTCATCATGAAGAGGCGAAAGCCCTCTAGCACTGGTATCACTCATACATGGTATCTTCACTCTATGTCAAAAACGAATAACGGCGGGATTGCGACGTACCAGCACCGTCTGCATTAGCATCGGTGTCCGTCACTATGATATGGATGGTCTCCTTCTGAGGTCGGGACTCGTCTGGAACGTATTGATAATGGCAAGGCATAGCCGGCCGAATTGTAGCGGAGGTATGTTTCTTGTGCTTCATGAAGCACAGCTGCACAGCACCAATAACAGCAATCAAAGAGCTTCCCCACCATGCAATAGCAGTGAAATTCATATCGGCACCGGTACTGTACAGGAAACCAGCAATAGGAGGAGCAATAGTCCTAGCGACGGCACCGGCAGAAGCAGCTAGTCCATTGATCTTGCCCATGACCGATTCCGAAGGGCATGCTTGCTTGATGAGAATCAGCAGCACAGGGTAATCGATTATCGAAAGTATGTTGCGAACGATGAGGCATATGTAAATGCCGAAGATGACGGAGCTTTGGGGTAGAAAAATGAGGAATGGAACGATGAAGTAGGCGAGAGGATGCAACACAGTCACCACCACGAATAGTCTCCAGACCCCCAGTAACTGGGCCAGAATGGGGAAAATGCAACTCTGAATAACGAGCGCAATGATGCCATCCGAAGACATAATAAGGCCGACTGTCCGTGTAGAAAGGCCGAGTCCGCCAGGGAAGCTAAATGGCGCGTTACTGAAGCCCGAAGTATTCCTGCCATTCTTATCCTGCAAGAAAATAGGCAAGAGATGATCGTACGTCATGGAGTGATAGGTAAAGATGGATAACGCAATGATGAGCGAGACAACTCGGTAGGTGAAAACAGGTTGTTTTTGCGTCTTGTATTTCGAACCGTCGGCATTCACAAACCAGTCTTCATCTGCCTGCAAGCGAACTTGGTTGAAGGTACCATATGATTCCGCACGTAGATCTACACCTGCATTGGCTGTCGCTCCTGCGGTGGCCAGGAGTGGACTTTCAGCAGATGTATGATCAAGGTTTCCGGCAGCATTCTGATGCTGCAGACCAGGATGGGTCTCTTGCAAGAACAACCAGCTTCCAGCTATGCTGAGAAGGAGTAAGAAGGAGCAGACCAGATTCGGTAACAGGTAGGGAAATTTGCCGAAGAGACCGTTGGCGGAGAACAGAGATGGATAGCTGTCTGCAGGCTTCGCAAGCAAACCTCCAATCGCGGGGCCGATAATAGTTCCTATTGACCAGACAAACGGCATCACGGCATAGGCTCGAGCTATAACAGTCACGATGAGCTAATGCTCCCGCTCCAATTGTAGGGCATCTTGGAATATTTCACTTACGTTCATGTTCTGGTCGCTTGACTAATTCTCCAACCATTGTCTGAATGACTCCGATATTCCCGTTCAGCAGACCACCTAGTGCGCGACCTAAGAGTGCTACCCAGAAGTTTGGCGCGAATCCCACAAGGAGAAGGGACAGGATGGTACCGAAGCAACCGGACAGAAGGACCGGCTTACGACCGATGCGGTCTGAAAGACCTCCCCAGAACATACCGGTGAGGGCTTCAGCAAGAGAAAAAGCGGACACGAGGATTCCGGCATAGAAAGACGCATCTGTGCGATCTGCTACTCGAAAATCCTTAACCATAACCCATGAGTATGGGAATATGGAGGTCAGAGCGATGGGCTCTGCGACACGGCATATTGCTGTTGCCCCAAGAACGTGAGTATCTTGTGCGATAGATGACAGATGAATCACATACCGAGCAGGAATAGCTGAGTAGTAGGAAATGCATCGTCGGAGGTGGTTTGCCTTGTCTGGCGTGTTAATACCATATCTCCAGAAAATTCTTAAATTCTTACGGCAAGCCCCCAAACACTATGGCGAGTCTCCCAGGTGATCTTGCTCCTTTTTAAAGTCGTAATCAATCCAAAGACCCCAGCCGCAGGAATTATGGGATGCCCTACGGCTTTGCAAGTTGTGATCGGGTTAATTTCCCTCGTTTTCGATTTTTATTATTTTTCTTGTAAAGCCGAATCTAGTAAGGTGTCAAGATCCAGAGATAAGTGAACTATGTGAAATGAAAATCCTTTTTATTGAACTTGGGATTATGAGGATTGTCGGGAGAGGAAGAGGAAGAGAAAAAGGTTGAAAGCGGGGGATGACAGCCACCTTCTGATATGAAGGGGGAAAACCCCCGGTCGGAGGAAACTGCGTTCGAACCACAATCAGGTTTTTTGCCCTTCGTGGGTGGTTTCTATTATTCCTACTTCGAAGCATTTATTCCACAGATAGAAAAGCTCTTCAACCAATAATACAGCCTTACAATGACAAGGCTTACAGGTTCTATTTCACCATGAGCTATCTAGAACGTGTGCACTGGCTTGTAGGACATCGCCATCACATCACCCCTTCATAGAAATATGATGGTACATCTTTCTTGTTCAGCTAAAAGTACTTTTCCATTATGCTAGCCAGTCAAGGACATCTGCCTCATAAGAATCAGATTGACCTGCCACAAAATGATGACTTCTTTAACTTGACTTCTGACGTATAAAGTATACCATGGTTATGGAGGTGGCAATCGGCAGACAGCAGATTTTTAACCCACATAATATGGAATCGGCATATAGTGGCGAAAGCGAAGATCATAGGGCAATCTGACCTTACTCGGATGAAATCTTGTGAGACTCTGCCTCTCTAGTTCGTCGGTGCCAATGTCCCTTGCCAGCACTAATGTTACACTAGTACCACTGTGCATTAGTTCACGGTTTACAACAGACCGGCATATTATTAGCCGCTGCTTTTCTAGAGGTTTCTCCTTCAACAGCCAATCAAGCTGAACTGTGAGAATGCTCACTCCATGGTACCTTGGTACTTTATTATAACTACGATATATGTACATTGTACTTCACTTACCACCTTCATCATAAGCAGAGACGGAAGATCTCCTAAGAGGCTAGGGATTTCTATGTGAACTAATCAATCATGCGCTATGGCTGAACTCTTACATGGCTAGTCTCTGAGAAATGAGAATATATGTGCAAGACTGTGCTGAAAGACAGGTGTGCCATAACAGTCAAGTCCTGGGCATCTTACAATAGATATATATCATGAGTGAGAACAGCCCTGCCAAAATATGCAATAATCATCTAGACACTAGCTCTTCCAGAACACCTCCACCTCAGAATTGTTCAAAGCAGATGTGACTGGAAAGCCAGCTAAAGTTCCCAGCACCGTCGCGGCTGATGATACACTAATCCTTGTACTAGTGAGTAATGAGGTCTTTTCTGGCGAAAGATAAGGCATTATTACCATGTATAGAACTGTTAGTGGCCCCATGAATAAAGTAATGAGCTCCACCCAGATATTAGTGGAACCTACTGATTTAACACTACTTCAGCTAAAGAGGAGGACATTGGATTGCTAGCAAAGGCACCAATCAGTTTGGAAGTGGTACCACCACGTACTAACCAGGAATGGTTGATGCATTACGGATGACTAGAACATAAAAGGCTTGATTTGAGCTTGTGCTAGCTCTGAATTAGGTAAAGATGGGAAGTAAAAAGAAGGGGTCCTAGTAGGTGAGCCATATGAGGTAATACTTAGAGCTATGCAGAAGGCCATAAGCACGGTTGTGAAATGTGGTAGGATTCAGAAGGGAGTAGATATTATATTCTGTAGGGTGTTTTGCTCTTGGTCTTAGGTAATATTATTACTATCACTAGAAATATTTCACCCAGAGTCACGAAGCCAAGAACTTGAGTTGCCCTTCGGAAGCCAGGCCTGGGCTGGAGTTAAGAGAATATGACAGGGTACATTATCCCACCTGTATGTGTGCCTAGTTAGTGAGGATATCAACAGGAAGAAGGCTGAAAGGCATGGAGGATAAAGTTGCTGGTGGCTATGAGCATGGCTATTCTAGGCAGAATATTGGCCCATCATTCACATTCAGTGAGATTGCGGACTCCTGCTCGTAGCTTATAAGTCTCAATATAAGGGCCAACATCGTCCGACTTAAGCAACTTCCACCAGTACGCAACTACCACCGTTACTGATGGACATTGTGGTGTCCATTGATTGCTCGTTTCTAAGGATCCTCGTGTCGCTAGTACTGCGTTAATACTGATCGCGCTAAGAAATGGAAGAAGTGCAGTGGTGTCTTTGCTAGTGGTTATATTGGAAGAAGTCCGCCCTGCCGGAGAGATCACCGCCACAGATAGAGAAGTACTGGGACAGTGTCTAGTCCTGGTTGCATACAGTGGACATCGGGAAACAAGAGGTGCTATTAGCCAAGGATTTAGACGTCAATGCATGTGGTAAGCCTCGGTCCAAATGGGGGTGTCTTCCCTGAAAGCTTGCCTTTTAGGATGCAAATTCTCTGTGAACTCCGACTCATATCCAGAGGATGTTGACGATGTCATCCTCCGACTGGTCCCCGGGGAGGTTGCCACCTATACATTGGCAGGAGGCAACCCTGAAGCTGCTTCTCGCAGCGGATGTCAACCTACTCGATCCTTTGCGTCTGGCAGTCAATAATCTCGGCCCTGACTCGGAGGTCACACAGTTGATGATACCGCGTGGCGCGAACACGAATGGCTTATATTGTAATAATCCCTGGTCTTTTGAAACTCTTTTCGACTGGATAATGTTTCAAAAGATTCGACAGACTGGATTGGCCCCAAGCCAGGAGGGAGTCCTGGGCTTGATTGCCTCCCTATAGGCGCCGCCTCTGAAGCAAAATATCAACGGTTTACCGAGAGGTTCCTCCCCGAGGAACAGCTTCTCTTGAAAGATATTGTGTACCAGATTATGCGCAGTTATCTCAACATCCCCTTAGGCTCCCTGGAAGACACCTGCTCAGGACTCCTTTTCTTTACTGCCCTAGCTGGAAACCTGGCGCGGGTCGAGGATCTCGTGAAGGTCGCTCATGCAGCGAGCAGTGAAAGTGCACACTGGTTGTGCAAATATGGCTTTTGGCTTCGCAACCTATCATATATGGAACCAACAGACTGCTTTCGAGACTTGTTAGAGACGTGTTTGGCCGGGCGAATCTTTCATTGCTCGGAACGAGTGGCAGGTCAGCATCCAATTCTGGAATGGGCGCTTGCGCAATCTAGACCTTGAAACGTTCTTCATGCGGCGCTCCTAGGTGGCCACCTTGCAGTTGTTGAGTTTCTTGTCATCATCTGGCCTGAGCTCAAATATGGACTAATGGATATTCCCCCGTGTGACATATGGCTCATTGTCACAGCAGGCCACGCACCTATTGTAGAGTACCAGCTTTTTACTGGCGTTGGCTTCAAGTTATGGTGCGCCTTATTATGGTTTTTCCCAAAGCGCCTCTGCTCGCCTCAGCTGTTGTATATGGCATGATAATGCTCTGCCACTAGGCACTCCGTTAAGGTACGCTTGCATAGTAAGCAAGTCAGTGAGTACTATTGAGTTGCTCTTGGCTTACGGAGCCAGGGCTGGTGGTAATCAGGGTGGAGAGCAATTAGACGCCCTTCTTCTTGAAGCACTAGCAGACGCCCGACCGGCTTTTAATTGGGTCTGGTTAGAGTACGGTGGTCATAGGGTGAGTATTGAACGAACTCATCTCCAGGCGACCCCGCGTGGATTCGCAGCGAAGGGTTCACCAGCGCAAAACAAACATCGAAAGACTTTTGGTGAACATCATGAGCTGAGTACTTGACGGCAAAAAGTTCAGGGGGCGTACGTCCGGGAGCAAATATATATTCGTGTATGGATGCTAAGAGGCGCTCAGAGAGTGCCCAAGATTGTTATGTCGCTTGCCTTCCTGATGGGATCCAGTATTACGTTGCATTAATTCTACCACTGGTGAAATCCAAAGCTTTCCTCACCTTAAGAATCAAGTTTCTTGAAACGAGAATGATAAATCGACAGTGAGTGCAGAACACAGAAAGGGAGAATCAGTGAGATAGACGTTAGGAGACAGAGACATCGCTCCTATAATCCGAGGATCCAGCAGGCGGTGATTACAGACGGCGTATTAAATTTGCAGTCACAAATACCTTAGCACGGAGTATACCTAGTACCTACCATATTCCAGCCAAAGATTACCTGACAGACAAAGAAAGAGTGGAACCTCAAAAAGTAGTGGTGGGATTGTCACATCCGAACCAAACCATCACAGAAGGCATAATGAAACGCACTTACGAGGTATTTCCCTCTACAACGCTGTGATACCAGGACTAACAAAAACGGGAAGAATGCGCTCAAACTCCTCGAAACTAGAAGGCGTAAGGCCCGACCAACGAGCCTGACAACTTCGGTTTCCACAGTCCAAGATACAACGATAACGAAAGGAAATTCTCTGAAAGGTCTACCCAGCGTGGTTGGGATGAAGGAATGGCTGCAGCTTTTGGGACACTCGGTACGAGTGATCCATGCGCTGCGATACACCAGCGACCTGACTTGTTCTAGGATAATGCGGTCAACAGCTTGAATGTAATTCATGTCAGCGGCACGAAGGGGAAAGGTAGCACCTGCGCTTTTACGCGCGCCATCCTTCGAGCTCATGGTATGAGGACAGGATTTCCCAAGCGCATTGGGCTCTACACTAGTCCACATCTGCAATGCATTCGTGAAAGAATACAACTCGACGACCATCCAGTCCCCGAAGATTTGTTTACCAAATACTTCTTCGAAGTGTGGGATTGCGTTATGCCTGAGGATATACAGCAGGATTCAGGAGTTGCTAGGCAGCCTCGATACCTCCAGTTCCTGGCCCTCTTGGCCTTCCACACTTTCATTAGAGAAGGAGTACAGGCGGCAATCTTCGAGGTCCACCATGGCGGAGAGTACGATGCTACAAACGTGATCCAGAGTCCCGTTGCGACCGGAATCACATCCCTTGGAGTGGATCATGTTGCACAGCTTGGACCTACTATCGAGGCAATCGCTTGGCATAAAGCGGGAATATTCAAACCTGGTGCACCTGCTTTTTCTGTAAACCAAAAACCCGGCCCCGCAGACGTTATGCGCAAGCGTGCTCTTGACAAAGGCACTACGTTAACATTCGTCTCAACTAATGAGTGCCTTCCTACTGATGGTACAGTCCTCAGCGTCCCGGTGCAACGATTGAATTGTTCCTTGGCACTTGAGCTCAGTAGAGCATTCGTTCATGCTAAGGCGCCTGGCCATACAATTAGTGACGAAGACATCTGTCATGGTGTTGAAAGTTTCTCGTTGACTGGCAGGTTCGAAATCATAAATGAAGGGCAGGTACAATGGTTTGTGGATGGGGCACACAACGTTTTGAGCTTAGGAGAAGCTGCAGAATGGTTCGCTAGGAACGCTAGTAACGAGCAAAAGTACGTCGACTAATTCACTTTCAAATGGCTATCAGCTAAGATACATAGGTACCGCTCCCTTATTTTCAGTCATTTATCAGAAGCGAGAGATGGGGTGACGCTTGTACGATCTCTCGCGCATGCACTTTTCAAGAACAAAGTGAAACCTGACCACGTCATTTTCACTACGTATCAAGAGAGAGAGGATGACTCCATTGGTACGTAGAATAGTCGAAGTTCTGGCGAATCATGACTGATGAGCTAACCTTGTGTGGTCAGACCGAGTCACCGAAGTCTCTGAGGCTCGAATCCATGACTTATGCGCTTTATACTGCTCGGTGTGGAAGGAACTTGATCCCCAGGCTACGGTTACAAGTGCACCAACCATTGAGGAAGCAGTGAGGCTTGCCAGAACAATGAGAGCCCATGAAGATGGAATGCAAGCACTTGTAACGGGGAGCTTATACATGGTTGGCGGAGCACTCAGATTTCTGAGGCCGTCGCCACATTAAGGTAGGTGTTAATGTACTAGTGTTTTCTCGATAAGTCGATTTGGACTGCAGGAGTGAGCTTTTAAGCCAATCAACCTGCTGCGAGCGGAATCAGTGTCGTCTGCCTCGGGAAGTCAATGAGTAATAATCATCAACCTGTACAACTAATGGTTTGTTCTTATTGTCAGCGGATCCAAATCAATAATAATAGGTCCTGTAGGTCTTATATTCCGTCAGGGAGCACATGAGCAACCCTAAGCCTCTGTAAATTGAAGCGCTTTGCACAAGTTGTGAAACAGGATGCCGAAACAGCGAGGCAGAATGCATTTTTCATAGAGGGTATCGCGAAATCAAGCCAAGTAATAAAGAAGTAGACTGATGTATCGATCAACCGGCAATCATCCTGGTATTGATCGCTAACGTTCAGCGTTTTCAGAAACTGGAATATACGATCGTCTTTCTCGCGCTGCCTGAACACGTCGAGTTAGTCTGCTGTTCTGAAGAAGCTCGTCTCTGACCACCCCATACCTCAAGCCACTTTTCTACCCATGGCTTGCAAGCTGCCCAGGTCAGGAGACCGCTGGTGGCGATGATGAAGATGAAGACTATAGCCTCGTCTTTCCTAGAATCTCGCTCTGATTGCCACAACGTCAGCCGATATAGCCCCACTGTATATGGAATAGCCTGTGTCAAGATTACTTGACCAGGCAATGGAGACTGCCATACGGAAACAGGTTGTGAAGACATCATCTTCCTTTGCGCCTTTACACATCGGTAGATTATAATCCAGGCAGAACTTGCGATTGCAATCATTGCAGCTCAGAGCGCGATATTTGTTGACTCTTTTCTCGTGAAACGTAGCATTGTCATCGCGAAGGTCAAAGGAATTAAGAGGTGGCGTCGACTCGGGATTTGGAGAGTCCAAGGGTATAATCGTGCTATTTGTAAAGCATGTACATTTGCAGAATGATGCTGGTGCTAGTCATCAGATAGAGATTGTCAGTTGACAGTCACAAGTGTCAGATAGCAATGGGACAGTCAACTCACTGGAAGCTAATGTGAAGGATGTACAGGACAGAAGCGCAACAACCATGAAAAGAAGATAAAGACTGCTTCTCCGGAGTGACATGACGTAGATATGGACTTTAGGAAGAAAGATGAATGTAATATTGAATTCACCAGCGGTATTTCTGTGTAGTACTCATTTTTTATATAGTATTTATACTGTAGGATTCAATGTACAAAGCGATGATAAGATAGCTGTCCCGGGAGTCTTTAAGTAAGTCATGTGATTGCCGTACTTTGTTGCAAGCTACTTTATTTGGTTTGGAATCTCTCACAAGAGGTAGAGGTCTCTTTAATTCTATACGCAACAATAGGATCTGACATCGACAGAACCTTGAACCATCTGATCAGGATTTCCCCTTCATTCCCGTTCTGCGGTTCTCCCGCTGTCTTTGTTCTTTGGCAGCATCACGCCGGCGCTTCTTCCAGGCACGGTTATTATCTCCCCTATTTTCCCAAAACCATTTGGTAAATTCGGAGTCCTCTTTCGACTCTGCCTTACTTTCAGCCCTAGTAATGGGAGTGTCTGCATATTCCTCAGTCACTTCCATGGCATCAGAATCATCGTTGTTCCAGTCGATTTTTCGGTTGATCAAGGCTGTGTCTGGTGTTGGAGCAGCACTTCGTAATCCCCGACTTAGTAAATCTTTTTTTGTGAAGGGTGTCTGCGGCTCCCTATACTCCTCTTCCTCTTCTTCAGATTCGACGTCATCCTGTCCGAAGAAGCTAAATTGGGCGTTTGTTTCTGGCGCGGGCTTGCTATCTGAAGATCCGACAGCAGGCCGCTTGAAAAGGGCTTCTAAGGGGTGCACACCCTTAGAATCTGTTCTGTGAGTCGTTTGCGCAGAGGGCGTAGCACTATCAGGTAATAGCTCAGACTCATCAGTCTTCCGAGGCGAAGATACGTTTTCCTTCGTCGTCAATGAATGTGATTGTTGCTGTTCGCCTCGGTTGAAAGACGCGCTTGATTCAGAAGATGCAGACGACATGCCGTCGTCGATTTCTGAGTCTGTGCTGCTGTCATCAGATGACGTTGTCCCACTAGAAGACGTCCAGTCCTCCGACTCATCTGCCGAGTCAATTCCGTCATCCTCTGTTTTCTCAAGGTGCGTCTCCTGCGCTGTCGGATGAGCTTTCGCCGACTTTCGCTTCTCCTTAGCCCCGGCGACTTGCCCCGGGCGATATTGGTCTTTTCTCAGCCGGTCACTAACCGTCTCTTTGAGGTTTCCTGCAGAATCTATCCAACCTTTGCCTTCCTCAAATGCAGATGTAGGTGCTGCTCCATCTACTTCCGACCGTAAGAAGCTCGGATGGGTGATGGTCGTGGCGAACTCATGGACAACGGATTCCTGTGGAGATTTCTTTTTCTTCTTGATCTGCTTTTCCTGCTTCTCATCGGGAGACGCAGATCGGTTCTTGGGTATCTTGGTTCGGAAGAGGCATTCTGACTTCTCAGTATACTTCGATTTTACTTGGGTCTTCGCCTTTTTGCCATCTTTTCCCTTCTTCAGCTTTTCATCCTTACGTCTCCCTTTCTTGGCATCTGCCGACTCTGTCCACCCTCTTTTCACTTGACGGCCGGACGGAAGCTCGTATCCATCGAGAACGTTGTCATTGGCCTTGCGCTTTTTGGATACTTTGTCGGAAGTAGTCTTTCTGATGGACATAACAGTGTCGGTTTCAACATCCACTTCTTGTCGTTTCGGTGGCCGCGCAGTCTCGACTTTAAACTTTCGTCCTTTCAGAATGGAACCATTCAATTTCTTTTTGATCTTATCTGCTTCCATTGCCGGCAGCGTCACGTAGCCGTAATTGTTCTCGGGAAATGTTGCAATGCTATGAAAAGAAATATCTGTTGCGGACGCTCGGATCGAAGATGGTAGTACAGAGGGCAAGAGATCCGGAGTGAAAGGAGTGATGTGTAGGCGCGTGGTCTCTGATGCTGTGGTAGTCATTTGCTGTGTATCTTTGCAGTGACCGATGAGCTGGAAGAAATACTGAGATTTTTAAGAGAGCTGCATTTGGTTGGATTGTGCAAGCGAGGGTCTCTGGAATCAACACAATAGAGACAAGATCAATAGCATTGAACAGGCTCTCCTAAAATCATTGAGTGCAAATGCAAGCCGCAAAGTAGCTGAGCAGACAGAAAAATAACGTTCTTGGCATTGGCATTTTCGACGGCCAGATCCAGGCGCAGGTGTGGCGCAGTAATCCACCTCACTAGCCACATATGTTCACATATGTTATGTGCTGCCAAGGCCAGGTAGAGAAGTAATTCCATACTCAGTACACAAGAATGCATGACATCGGTCGGATCCATATTGGTGTTGTCATCATAATCGTAAGGCAAGAGAGAAAGTTACACGGACTAGTACGTACTCCTCTAGCCTCAACAGAGTGTACTGCAGTTTTAAACCTTTGTACCTTGCTTCCTGCTCCATATCCAAAAGCGCTGTCTATGAGCGGCACGGAGTATTTCCGTATAGAGGTACGGGCTGTCCGTACGGAGCAGTACATGTGTCCACATCATTGATCGCAACTCCACTGTCACCGATCTACAGAATGAAGGCGTTTTTCAAGGGTCTAGCCAGTGTATGGAGTAGCCACAGCCTCCTGATGGAACGGAAATGGTCGATGACTACATGTTACCTGTCATAATACCAAGTTTACAGGCCGAATGCACCTTTTGCGCTAGTATTGTTGGTAAGTATACATGTATGTATGGGCTATTACCTTGTCATTATTGAACTCAAAAAGTCATCGATCTCACCTTAGTAACCTTCAACTATCTTGGGAACCCAATCCGCCCGCTCCGAATCTTGTCTGTTTCTCAGTCCCTTCCTGCTCCTTGAAAGCTCACGCTATCAGTATCATCGAGTGTTTCTCTTATTTTGTTTTCGACATTTTCCTGAGTCTCTAAGTTTGATACCAGATCTCTGACCTCTGTCCCTGATCCGGCGTATTCCATATTCCCGCGGCTAAGTCAAAGCCCGCATTCTGATCTCATCGCCGCACTAAGTAGCCACATCTGTCGCTCACATGGCCACATTGGGTTTATTATCACCAAATCATTTGCATCCCCGCTCTAAGAACTGAAACCTCCCTTCTTCTGTACTTCATCTTGCTAGGACTACTCATCGATACATTTGATAAATTTCCTGCTCGCATACAATTGGCGTGGCGTCGTCGAAGTCAAACCGCCTTCCAAGTACGAGTTGGTCGCAGTTCATTCTGAACCATCTGACAAGCTCGTTCTGGACCACAACCCACCTTCTCATTTAAGCAAGGATGGGTAACTCGCAAACAAAAGAATTCCGCCCTCCTCTCAGTTCTTCCAATCGCCGAAGTCATCAATGGGGTTCCTCTAGCAGTCACGGGAGATCGCCATACAGCGACCGGCATCATGCGGAAAGTTCCAGATCTCGAGGTAGTAGACCAGACCTGTCTATCCTTGGAATCGGCGGGAGCTCCGAGAGAGATGTGGCCACTCTTGAGCATCGGAGAGAGACAAAACAGGAGCGAGAAGCTCGTCGGCTAGAAAAGGAGCGGGCAGCTCGGGTCAAAGAACGAGAGCGTAGCATGCGGGAAGAGCATGTCGATGGCGGTTATTTGGTTACGCAAGGTGTTTACGTGGGTACTGAGGATTTCAATAAAGCGGTGACTCGGCAACTGATGGTAACTACCACCCCCTACAGTCCATTCCTGACATAGACTGATCTCGTGGCTCAGATTGAGCGGAGACTCGCGCCGTTTTGGAGAGGACTGAATGATTTCTCGGAGTCGTGGACTGAGCATCAATTGATGGCAGCAGCGCGTGGCCTGCCAATACCACCACCAGATGAAATTCCCCCGGAGCTGGAATATAAGAACCCTCCGAAATTGAGTGGAGATGGGAAGGAGCCCAGCATTCAGCACCTGATGGTGCCAATCACGTCAAGGTCGCAATCTTACGGCTCCGAAGCCTCGCAGTCATCAACCCCAGCACATTCTCTGCCAGCACCCGTTTCTCCCATAGCTTCCGGTACTTCGACCTCACCGTTGTTTCGAAGTCGGGCGAAAACCTTGGCTTCACTCACCACATCCAAGCTCGGTTCTCAGAGCGATTCGACGCCTAAGGAGATACATCTGCCTGAAGACCCATTTGTCAATGGGCAGCCAATAGAAGCCTATCTCTATAAAGATGCAACCGAATGTCCGATATGCTTCTTATACTATCCCCCTTACCTTAACCGCACGAGATGTTGCGACCAGCCTATCTGTTCGGAATGCTTCGTTCAAATTAAGCGTCCCGATCCACATCCGCCAGAACATGGAGAAGCGGAGCCCAATGCCGCCGCGGCGGAGGGCGACCGTCAGGACAATCAAGACTGCCAGCTAGTATCTGAGCCTGCTGCATGTCCATTTTGTGTACAACCCGAATTTGGAGTCACATACACTCCTCCGCCCTTCCGCAGAGGGCTCGTTTACGCAACAGATCCTACGCTTCGCCCCAACTTTACTTCTCCAGTGTCCTCAACGTCGTCTTTAGCATCGGCCAATGCGTCTCCAGGGACGGGCCGTCGGCGCGCTACCTCGCTGTCTGCCAACGACCCTGCGGTCATCACGACAGACAGAGTTCGTCCTGATTGGGCCCAAAAACTAGCGAATGCCCGGGCTCATGCTGCGCGAAGATCAGCTGCGGCCACGGCTCTGCATACCGCTGCATATCTGATGAATTCTACCGCATCAGGGAATGAAAGCAGAAATTTCAGTCTTGGACGCAGAGGCGTAATGCGGAGAACGGGCCAATCGGAGACTCCGAGCGCCTCGAGCCGCTCAGGCTCCCCAGCTCTACAGGCCCTTGCATTTCTGACTGACAGACGTACACCCGGACATGACACAGACTCCGCAGAAGAAGGAACAGGGAACCTAGCACCGCCTCGTAACAGCTCGAGACGGAACCGTATTGATGATCTTGAAGAGATGATGATGATGGAAGCGATCAGACTGAGCTTGGCTAGCGAGGAAGAGAGGCGCAAAAAGGCCGAGAAAGAGGCCAGGAAAGAAGCAAAGCGGCGAGAGAAGGAAAACAAAAAGGCAGAGAAGGCTGCACGCAAGCATGGGTTCTACAGCAACAATGCTAGCAGTTCCGCTTTGGACGTTCCTTCGGATGCCCGACTTGGAAGGGTCGCGAGCACCTCCTCCTCGATAACTGGCGAAGATGCATCTCCAAGCAAGGGTAAGGAAGTGGATCGCACATCGCCAGCTGCTACTGCTGCTTCCTCGCAGTCAAGTACTGAAATCGCCTCTGAATCTATGACCATCAACCCGCATCCAAACGTGGTAGAACAGGGACCAAGCGCGCAATCTTCGATGGCTCAGCTCTCGCCACGGGAGCTGCCAAAACCATCGCATCTGCGTCAGGTGTCCAGTGCATCCTCATCATTCTCATCACTTGTTGAGTCAACGGGAGAAGATCACAGTGGGGCTTACGATGGCAATGCTTCGTCCACCGAGCCACTATTCAACTTCCGCAGCTTAGCTGCTGTTATCGGAGATGAAGACAAAGGCGATGGAACTGCAGAGCATGTGGAAGATACATCATCAAAACCGAGCGCCGAGGGGTCAGCTTCCAGCACGGCGCCTGTGGCCGATGAGATGCCTGGCCAATCCACTACACCTGCTGACCCGATAGCTGTGAAAACCGTCGCAGAGGACCGGGACTGCTTGATGCCCAAGGAACTCGAGACTCAGTCGGTGGAAATCACCAGTGCCACGCGGAATGCCGAGGCAACAACTTGAGAAATGCTAAAAAGGTTGACATTGTCTCATATATGGCGATGAGAGACCTGACTAGTTGCAAGCCATGCCCGAAAGCACTTAGGGTTGGAGAAATCACCAACTTACTCCGTGACTTTCTGTCTTCTTTACCTCATCACTCTCTTCGTATTTCATTATATTCTCTCGGCGGGCTGACCTCTCTTATATACGTATACAGTGCAGTAGATCTGTCTTTTCCCTTTTATGTGATTGTGTTTCTGTACTAGCGCAGATGGGCAGCGAGACTGCATCTAGTTTTTATGGCCGTGGCTGTTTCTGTTTAGACGGGCCCCGAGAGGCTAAATGGGCTTCAATGTGGTTTGGAACGAGTCCTTCCGACAGGGCAAAATCAGATATTTTACTGTCTTTGGATAGACCATGAAAGCACGATTGTTAAGAATTCTATCCGACTCAGTAGTTTGACAGATTTTCCATACGGGGAGTGGAGGACAGCTCTCTATTAGGGCGGGAACTGTTTGCCGTTTGGCCCGAGTCAAAGCGAGGCTCAGTCTCTTGGATCAATCATAAAGAAACTTTTGCCAACAAGCGTATCGTACGTACTTATTGGGTGAGTCCTAGTTAATTTCAATAGATCGGGAGGCTTGATCGTTTCATGGATCGAGTGTTTCAGATGTTGTTTCACTCAATGTTGTTAATGTAGGTATTAGTCTGCATAATCAAAGAAAGACACAAGTGGTGATTTCTGAAGCTTTCTTGTTCTTATGGATTGTTATTAGAACACGGCCTGAGATTAGAATCAATCACAGTAATGTGGATAGCAGGATACATGGAAGGGTATCCGTACCTGCATTCCTCTTGCCTACTGTTAGCGCCCTGTTATTATCTCAGTGAGATCCACAGCCCCCACAGCTACCCTTGGGCCTAAAACACGAAATAGAGATTCACGTTTGTTTAAGTCATTGTTAGTCTCATTATGAGGAGTACATCAACTATTTGAAGAGTGATATGATTCATCCTTAATCACACGCAGAATTCCAGCAGTTCGTCGACTTGCAAGGCCGGTCTTCTGATCTGCCTCGTTTATTCGGTTGCCTTGATTGTCTTGAAGGATTCTACCTTAGCGCTGCATCATCATGAACTAGTCAACCTACCTATTGAATAGTCCCGCCAGAGAAGCAGGCCGTCCACTCTGGAGGGAGGATCAAAAAGATATGATCGATCTATCACCTTTGATGTCTGTACCTCAGAAGACACGGCTACCTTGGATCTTCATTTTCTCTGAAAGCGGCCGGATGTCTTTTTGTTCTGTCTCTCCCACTCCGAAACTAATCGAGAGATAACGAAAACGGCAGGCTGAGCACACCCAATGGACTCTCAGAATTGGAACACTTTTAGATTTCAGCTCATCCTAATCTCCGTCCGGCGTGTCACAACTCGCCCTGGTTATAGAACTATTCCCTGCCACTAACTAATGACCCTAAGAGTGGATACGTCCAGCCCATGGTTCTCAGACGAGATACCCGGATTTCCCACGACCGAATCCTGCTTGGTTGGACCATAAGAATGATTGCAAAATACCAAGAACCTATGTAGTCCAACTCCGATGATCACGAATGATACTCCGTACTCTTTGTTTATTGGCGTCTTTTTTGCTTCTTTCTGGTCTCTTAAGAGAAAATTGACCTCTCCACAGCCTTTGCACTGCTGAAGTGTCTGTTCCCTCCAGGATCGGTCTGCTTGCATTAACCGAGAGTTTTTCTTTCCTTTTTTCTCCGTGCTGCTCTATTGCTTCAAATCGTCCACAGACGTCTTCAGTATCAAAAAATATATCGATTCTAATATTTCTGGGTGAAATCAATCTTATACGCCATGGCCATTCTGCAGAAGGAGAATCGGCCTCGTGGACTGCGAGTTCCGTCGCTTTCCGCCTTCAAGTCCAAGAAAGCTATTGATCACGAGCCAGCTCCCGCTGCCACTCCTGTTTCTACTGCTCCTTCGGCTGCTGCTCCTGCGCCTCCAGCTCCCGTCGCTCCTCCTCAGTACCCCGTCCGAACCGACTCTGCCCCCATTCGACCTGCACGACCACAGAATGACAAGGAGCTACCTCCGAATCCACTGCCGGCTTTTCCTCCCACATCGGCATCCCTAGGGCCGGAGGATATCCACCCAGCCTTCAGAAATGAACCGTCAGCTGCGCGGAACCACAACTATGCACCTCCTACCAGAGCCCGCGACGAACCACCAGTCCAGATCCCGACTCAACAGACCTCTTCCAGCGAGAGCTCAGTACCGCCAGATGCAGGCGACCCATTAGAAGACTTCATCCCGGATCCCGAGCCCGAGCCTGAGCACGAGCCGGAACTGGACGCCGCCAGTGGACGCCTCGACTCTGTGTCAAGTGACGAGCATAATGGCCCTTTCACGCCCCCTGAGATCGAACCGGTCACGGTGCCACTGAACCGACTACATTATGCTTGTTTCCAGGAGCATCGGAGCATGATGCCAGCTAACAATGTCTGGTACTCGCTGCCGTGCATGACCTGCCAGAAATTTGACCGGGAGATGCGCTACAGGTGTGTCTTCTGTTGCTTGCGCATCTGCGCGGACTGCTATCAGAGCTTGCAGAAGGTGCCAAATCGCTCGCTGGCTCGATTGATGGAGACCATGCCTGCAAATTTTTAACGCAACAAGTTAGTTAATGACTCGCACTGCAATCGTCGACAGCGGTATGATTAACAGTTTCGGAAATATATAAATTCAATGTTTCTTTTGGTCATTGACTTGCCTAATGTGGTGCTGTACTCTGGATGTGTTATGATGGGAGTTTTTGAGTCTGTTTATATATCTTTTTGGTTCGAGCTAGAGTGGATGATGGTTTCTGTTCTTCGCGATGATATTCCTTGAGGGTATGATGTACAATTGTCTTAAGTTGCGTGGGTCTCTGAGAATCTGAATTCTGCGCCTCTGGAGAGTCGCCATTCTATGAACACATGTCAATCATGATCTTCTTCAGTGATACCAGGACACCCCTTCATCTCATCCGTTTCGTAGCGATACTTGCACCAAAAACAGTATCGATGTCGTTCACGTAGATATACAACTAACCGGGCCAGCCGTTCGCTCGGAGCCAGCGCGTTGAACTCATCAAGTTCTGGGTCTTCCTCCTCCAATTCTTGTTCCAGTATTGTAGACGTATCTTTCCCAGATCCGAGTGCTTCTTTGTCGTCAGGCTCCAGTGTAGGGTCATCGTACCCCGGTAACCGGGGGTTGGGGAAAAATGATGACGGGAGTGATGTCTGAAGAGTGTGGCGCATTTGTAGAGCTCGCTCCTTCTCCTCACGCTCGCGCACCAAGCCTCTGTACAAGACATTGATCTGGGACGTGGGCTTGACCCTCACCTTGCCGCGTGCGGCGCGCGATCCACCGGTCGAACCTTCCACTGAGCCCTCATCGCGGGACTGTTCCCTATCCAGGGATTTATCGTCCTTCTCCATCTGACCCGCTTCTGCAGTTTCCACGACCCCATCCGCAGTCTCACCCTCAGCCTCAGCATCTAATCGTTCCGCTACCTTTTGCGCGGCATACACTTGCGCTTCGGTCCGTCGTGTCTCGCGCTCCTGCCGAACACGGTCTCTGTAATCTCCTTCTTCTTGCTTAACCTTCTTCACAGCTTCTTCCGCCTCCTCCCGGAGTTTGCGCTTCTTCTCGCTGTCCAACCCAATGCCTCCGCGGCCCTCTTTGAACACTAGATTCAGCGGCTCGGATCGTAGCCGTTCCTCTTTATCGCCATGCAAGGGTGGGCTATCTCCATCCGAGGGCTTACTATCTCCGGGTGCTCTCTGCGGCTTTCCTAGAGTCTGACCGGGTTTGAAGCCGAGTTTGGCCATCATCTGGAACCCCTTGTTGGACGGGTCCAATGTGCTCTTGGACAGGGCTTCATCTCGACGGGCGGCTTCTCGAGCAGCAAGTTCGGCTTTCGAGGGGACTTTGGCGCGAGCTTCTGCCTAGGACGCATGTGCAGTTAGCTTTGGGGCCGAGCGCTGCGAGTTGTTATCGAGCGGGAAACCAGGAGAAACGGACCTCTCGCTGCTTGCGGAGCTTTTTCTGGGCAAATGTTTCCTTTTGCTGTGGCTCCTCGATCACCATTGACATGTAGTCATCCTCCTCTTCCTCTCCTCCGTTCGCGGGGGACATTGTGATGATTGCGCCCTTGCCGACTGTCGGAGATCAGAAGTAGAGCCGAGGAGCAACCGGAATTTAAGCGATAACTGGATAGGATCGAAGGCTAGATGGGGATTCGTATGCCAAGGAAATAGTTGCAAATGATAGTGGTGAAATTGATTTGCCAATTGCTGAGACTGGGGCTCCTTGATTGCGGGGAAGGAAAATGCCGACCAGAAATGAAGCAACTTCTCTCTCTCTCCACAGTTTCCCGCGTGATAAACTCCTCTACTATTCCATCCCTTCTCACACTTCTGCAGGACACACCCCGAGACATTTCCCTACGCCTGAGAAGAGTTGATGAGGGGATACAGGAAGTCTTAACTGCCCTTCTCATCCCTTCTTTGGTTGGAAATCCCAAATCAGGTGGTTGTTACGACGTCAGCATGGGATAGACAGCCTCTCAGTATCAACTGTTGCATACCTCACTTCCTCCAGCACTCGGTGCTGACATGGGATGAGCATCAGATAAACGGCTAAGCATGTTCCAACGATTGGAAATGGAATCCACTTTTGTTCGCCGTAATTTCTTCTGAGCTCTCCAGGACGGAATATCCGAAGAGATGATAGGTTGACACATGCCGATCCGCTTCTCTCCCAAGCGGGATGTTACTCCCTGCCGTGTTTGTACTTCGGCTATAACGCCGAGAATGGCTATTATGTGGCTTAGCTTACCAACTTGAGATTACTCCCTGACATTACTGGGAAAGATGTTGGTTCCGGATCGTCTGTTGGACTCCTGTTGGAGGAGGTCCCTGAACCTGAGCCCGGAGTCTCGTGCTCGCGACAGTTGTCCTCGGTGTAGGGTATCACTTAAATAGTGTTTGATCACCTACTCTTGGAGTATCCTTCCGAGCCATTGTCTGCTGTCTTATTCATGCTGATCGGGCGCGCCGGCAGAAAATGCACCTGAACAATCTTTACGCCTTGGTTCTGCTACTACTTCCTGCTGCATCCGCCCGGAAGTCTGTTGTAGACCTTGGCTATACACAGTATCAAGGCCATGAGCTCTCCAACGGCATTGTACAGTGGCTGGGCATGCGTTATGCTGCCCCTCCTGTCGGACAGTTGCGATTTGCTGCCCCACAGGATCCGCTGCCAATAAAGGGTGTTCAAGAAGCAAATAAGGTAGCAATACAGTCACAACCTAGATGTCGTAAGTTTCCCAAGCTGACGAGCGATCTGGGGCTTAGCACGGACCCATCTGTATCCCAACTGGGGAATACCCTGTGGGCTCTACTAAATCCGAAGATTGCCTGTTCATCGATGTGTATGCCCCAAGGAATGCGTCCAACCTCCCTGTGTTCTTCTGGATACAAGGTGGTGGGTTCAACTCCAATTCGAATGCCAACTACAATGGAACTGGGTTGATCGAAGCGTCTGGCTCGCAAATCGTCGTGGTTACCTTCAACTACCGAGTTGGACCTTATGGGTTCTTGGCTGCCACGGAGGTCCAGAATGGCGGAAGTTTGAATAACGGCCTCAAAGACCAGATCAAGGCTCTCAAGTGGGTCCAGAAACATATCAGCAAGGTGAGGCGTCTCCTGCTCTATCTATTTCTCAGCCGGTGGTTAACTCTTCGTCAAAGTTTGGCGGCAACCCCAATCATGTTGTCCTCGGCGGTGCTAGCGCAGGGGCTGCTTCCATCACCCTGTTGCTCTCAGCCCATGGGGGGAGAAACGATGGCCTATTCCACGCTGCAGCTGCAGAGTCGCAAAGCTTTGCCACTATGCTCACATTGAATGAGAGTCAGTTTGCTTACAACAACCTGGTCATCCGCACCGGCTGTGCGAGTGAAAACGCCACACTCGCGTGTTTGCGCAATCTTGATACAGCAAGCCTTCAGCGCCAGAACTTTAACACGCCGTTTCCTGGAGCGCAACTGGCGCCGCTGTACATGTACGGGCCGACTATCGACGGAGACCTTGTGCCCGACTATACGTATCGCCTTTTCCATCAGGGCAAGTTCATTAGGGTGCCCGTCATCTTCGGCGACGACACGAATGAAGGTACCATCTTCGTCCCGAAAGATGTTTCCAGCTTCTCGGAAGTCGACAAGTTCCTTCAAAACCAATTCCCAAAAATCGAACTTCATCACCTAGCTAAGATTAATGAGCTGTATCTACAGGAAAATCAGACTCAGTCTTTCCCAGATGCTAGTGTTTGGTGGAGACCTGCAAGCAACGCTTACGGAGAGATGCGCTACATCTGTCCCGGCATCAACATGTCAGCCGTCTACGAGAATGCTGGGGTCAAGAGTTGGAACTATCACTACGCCGTGGAAGATGAAGCCGCCCAAGCTTCGGGTACTGGTGTGTCCCATACAGTCGAGGTCAACGCCATCTGGGGCCCAAAGTACACAAACGGGGGTGCACCTCCCTCTTATACTACCACAAACGCTCCGATCGTCCCGGTCATGCAGGGTTACTGGACGAGCTTCATTAAGACGTTCAACCCGAATACTCATCGCTATCCGGGCAGCCCCGAATGGAAGACTTGGGGTGACGGAGGAGGATACAACCGTAATTTCATCAAGACGAACGAAACGAAAATGGAAAGTGTCCCGATAGATCAAAAGCAAAGGTGTGGATACCTGACCAACATTGGGACGGCGCTGGGCCAGTAGACCCAGATAGGGTACACTACTTCGGGACCTCTGTTTCGAGGTAGAATGATGAGGAAAAGGGAACAATTTTCTTTTGTGTTGTTTGACAAGTGTATATACAATAATGAAGCCTTGAAGCCTGGTACGCCTTTGACAATAATGATGCTGGAGAAACCAAGAATCCCGTAGCCACGGACGGCCCGAGTATCAAAGATGTCATGAGAGGAGTGAAAGGAACTACCACTTCCCCTGGCGCTTCCTCTTCTCCCTTTCGTACGCATTCGCCTCTCGGCCCTCCTCGTTCTGGATCTCCGCCACGAGCCGCTTGTACTTCTTCTCGTATTCGGCGTCGCGCTCCTTCTTCTCGCGCAGCTTCTCGCGCGCAATGAAGTTGGCATCCTTGCGCAGCTCGCGCATGGCACCCTTGCGCTCGCGCTTGAACTCCGCCTTGAGGCGGTTGAGTTCCGCCCGCTCGCGGTTGGGGTCGTAGTGCTTGTCCGGGTTGAAGGTCTCCTCGAACTTGGGGATGGCGGTCTTGATCGCCAGCGGGCGGTGGTTATGCAGCAGCAACGGCCGGCGGGTGGCACGCGCGCGGGAGAGATGTGTGTCAAGTTTGTCCAGTGTCGATTGCAGGGTGTCCTGGACGGTAGACGAGAGCTTTCCTTTTGCGGATTTGCTCACGTGGCGGAGCACTCGCTGCACCTGCTCGAAGATCTCGAAGAATGCCGACTTCCCAGCCCACAGGTCGGACGCAGAATTGAGAAGGGTGACAAAGGTGTGGATAAGAGAAAGTTTAAGCTCGTCCTGGGCCCTCTGATCGGACTGCGCGGTGGCGATATCCCAGAATCGGAGCTTTCGAGGGTTGAGCTGTTTAGAGGGGATCAGTCGCAGCGATTCTTGAGATCCCCTTGCCGGGAAGAACCCAAGGCTGCTGGTTGGTTCTGTCGGACAGAGATTGCAGAGGGCATTGAGCACGTAGTTGATGAACTCGGGCATGTACCGCTTCGAAATGGTCTGGTACTGGAGACAGAGGCTGGCGGCATAGGCACCTGTGGCGTAGTCTCCGAGCGAATTGATAGCTCCTTGACCCAGATACCGAGCGAGACATAAATAGGCAGGAGTAGCAATTGCGTGGAAATGATCCGAAGTTGGAAAGGTGGTTGCAATGCCTGTCAAAATGACAAGATCTCCAGCGCGCAGGCTGAGGGGATGGTCCGTCGCAATCTCACGGAGATAATTTCTGTAAGCCATACATACGCTTTCCGGGTGGGACTTGGCCAGAGAGTGAATGTGACGTAGGATCGCCTCGAGAACGTTGAAAGGAGGATGTTCGGGTTGCTCAGCCATATAGGCAACATGACGGACAAGGACGGCAGCGAAGCGCCCTAACTTCGTCTTGTTGTCGGCGTGCAGTCGTGGGTGGTGCAGGGCTCGAATACGCTGGATAACAGTAGGCAGGTCGTTCATGGGAACATCCTTGATAACTTCAAGGAATGATTCATGATCTTCGGGACATGGGTAGGTGTAGGCCAACCCTTCACTTCTCTTTCCGGCACCATCAGCTGCTGCTGTGGACTCCCCAGATTTGCTGGTAGGAAGTGTAAGCCCATTGATAAGTTCATCTTCTTCCTCGTCTTCCTCCTCCGATTTTTCTTCAGACGATCCCTCTTCGCCGTCGCTTTCGTCGAATGAGAGACTCACATTTGACCTCGTTTCAACAAGATCGTCGTCAATGATAAAGTCGTCCTCGTCTTCAACGCCCATCTCGGGGCCTTTATTTGTCTGAGGAGAAGGCTGCTTCAGACCAAATGCCTCCGCATCGTCTGGGATGGACTCATCGTTAGAGTCCTCGCCTCCCGTTTCGCTTTCTCCTTCTTCATCATCCTCCTCTTCGTCGCTCTCCTGTTCACCACGCATTCTTCTAAGACGCTCTTCCTCAAGGGTCTTGAGTCGTTGCGCTTCCTCTTCGGCTTTCTCTTCAGCCGTCTTGGTACGGTCTGTTGGCTGAGAACGCTTGTCGAACGTCAATTGTTTCAACCGTTGATCATACTCTTTATTGGGGTCATTATCCGCAGTCCCTTTCAGCAACGCTGCACGGTCTGGGTTCATCGACTCCAGATCGTCCTTTGCAGGCTCCGGTTTTGGTGGCGGCTTCACACCGCGCAACATGTCGAAGAGGTCGGGGAGGCCTTTATCGAGCTCCTCGCGAAGCTCGTCATCTTCCTCTTTCGCCTTTTGCCGTTCTAGCTTGTAGAACTTCGACTTGGCAATGACTTCCTTCATGACTTCGTGTTTCGATTTTTTCCTCTCCGGTTGATCCTCTCCATCCTCATCATCAAAGACAAAATCTTCCAGCTCGTCATTATCAAGAATTCTCTTCCTTTTCCGCGGCACTTCTGAGTCTGATTGATCCTCCTCCAATCCACGCAGATCCTCTTCAAAATCGTCTTGAGGGACATCATCGCCGAGGGTTAACGTCTGGCCTTTATGCGTGAGTTGGAAATCGTCTTCATCGTCGTCTTCCAGATTGAACATCGACTCCTTGCGCAGTTTCTTCTGACTTTCTCTGGCAAACCGTGCGGCGGCTCTTTCCTCGGGTGTCATGGTCGGATCGTCTTCACCGAAACGGCGATCAACGATACCACCGATCTTGTTCTTCCTCTCCATTTCCCGAAGAAGTGTTTGGCGTCTCTGTCATATAGAAAAAGAAAAATTTTAGTTGCCGGGCAATCTACCTTTTGAACGACATCCAACCAACCTTTTCTTCTCCAAGTGACTTCGTCACTCCGGGCCTTGAGAGACCGGCGGCCGGCTTAGAGCCCCCATCTCTAGTAGTCACATCGAACTTGTTCCGGGACGTCACTTTGATCTCGAACGGATTAAATCGATCTCGAATTGCTTGCAGAGCAGCATTCCGTTGCGCACGATTTTGAGCGCTGACGCCAGCCTTCGCATTCTGGCGTTTTTGCTTCTTGGACTGCTGCGGCGCTAAAACACCACTCTCGCGAAGCGACGCCTTCAGCTGTTTTAACTGCGAAGGCGGCATGGTGATGTGTTGGTGTTGAAGTAAAGTCGTCCAGTGCTCCACCGAAATTTTTAAGACGATGCATTTTTCAATGATTGTCCGCAAAAAAGTAGGCTCACCGCTCTCGCCGGGGGGAAATTCTGCCGCACCGCTTTTGAGATGACCGAACTACTCCGCTTTCTCCTCACACGCATATGTCCTTTGAGAACCTGCATTGCCATAGCAATATGGCTTCTCATTTGAGTGATAGGTTTCTCTGGTTATGTTTGGGTATGTTCTACGTATACAGCTTTGCGATTTTTGTATCAAAAGCTAACTAATAAGGCGTGTCTCTCTTCTTTGCCATCCGCGGAATTGCTGCGGATCTCCGCCGAGTAAGTGATTTGACGGAGATCAAGCATGTCGAAAAGGAAGACAAGATAATCAGTGAGGGCACAGAGGATGGTACGCTGAACGATTTTAAAAGAGACATTTTCAGGGGACTGACTTCCATCGCAGCTCTCAAACTAGATACACTATTGAAGCTGTCCGATAGCACAAGTTACGACCTTCGTGCCGCGTACGCTGCTCCAGCTTTCCATTATGAAGCGTTGCCATCGGCTAATGGTCCATCTAGGGCACTACGAATTATTGCGGAACGATCTACGAAAGGCCCGACGCGAGATTTGCTTCTAAAAGACCTGGCAAGCAAGAATAAAGAGCGACGAGGCAGAGCGCTAACTGCGCTATACTTCCTGCTGTCTAATAGAGCGCGTACGACCTCGATTGATATATTCTTTGGACTGCTCGCATACTGACTGAGTGGCACCGTGTAGTTTCACGAACCTCTGTCTGTTCTCGCCTGAAAGACCTCTCTACCTACAATGCTCTCGTCGATTGTTTGTGCAATTTCCTTGAGGAGCACGTTGAAGAAACCTCTACCACCGATTCGCCTATTCTACCAAAAACGAGACCGTTGGGCGAGAAAAAAGCGCTCAATATTCTCAATCTGATCCTGCGAGAAAATATTCCTGCTGCGTTGGAAGCTGGTGTTATCAGTCGTTGGCTTTCTAAATACCCATTCCCGTGTGCTTTGACAGAGCCGTCGCGGAGGCAAGACGTGGTGATACTTATGAAGACTTGGTGGTCTGATGACACGATCATGAGTGAAATATTCAGTACGCTATCATCTCACCCCGATGGTACAAAACAATTAAGAAAGTATGGTCTAATGGGCAGCATGATGGAGGAGAATGACCATGATGATGATGATGAAGATAGCGATGTATGGATGATTGATGGCGAAGATACAGCCGGGTCGAGTCACCTTTCAGGGAGAAGGCTTCGGGGGGGAACCGCAGCAGAACAAGCCGTTAGGAGGCGCAGGAGGGAAGCCATGGTGTTGAGCGACGGAGTTCATCCTTTGAACAATGACGATATTTTTCAGATACCTATCACGGAATGACTGTGTACGGCTCGCATGATCTTCGAAGGCGAAGGCATCCTCTGGAGATTCTGTGAGGTATTCTGCATGATAGCTTTCTGCGTATTTTGGTTTGCTCGTTCATTTTCTCATGCATTCATGATACCCTTGATTGTCCATAGCACTATGTATTACAAATCCGTACAATTGCGAGAAGTCCCGTGTGCTACGCTCATAAGCCCATCCAGGCCGACTTCGTCACATGGTCAATCTTCTTCCGACTGCTCTTAACGAAACCAAATGCTTTAAGCTCAGACAAACTCCTATAGAACATAGCCAAGATCATTCGTTCGTCGCAGCTGTCACCTTGTTCGCTTTCGAAGACCGCATAAAATGCCTGCCAGATATCGTAAACGTTAACCAGAGAGCCAGACTCGAGGTATAGCTGAAACAAAATCGCTGTGGCGGGCTGTTTAGTAGAGAGCTTCGTTTCACAAGGCTCTGGCGTCGATATCAAATAATCGAATGGATTGGACAAGGCCCGTTCAATGGCGAAACGTGGCCGCGGCGTGAATGTCTCTTTCAGAGGGCTCCTCATATCCAGGAAGAATACCTCATGCAAGCACAAGTCTTGCGGCCTAAGCAGGGTTTCCGTAAGATATGACTCTAACAAATGATAAAAGTGATCAATGATCCTCGTGTAGTCAACGATATGTTTGGACACTTTGCTTTTCCCCTTACTGAGTTTGACTCGCTGTTGAACAACAGTCGTTGCCACCACGGACTGTCGGCTGTCATACTCACTTCGAAGGGGTTCAGCACCTTGATAGTCTTGCAATAGAGCATCTAAGTCTCTCTTAATTTGTCGGAATTCCTGGACATTCGTCAAGCCATCCGGAAGACTGGAGAGAATGTCCCCCAGTCTTTTGGAATCCAGACTTCTCAAGATCTTCATCATGTCCCCCACAGAGGAGGAGCTCAGCAGCTCTCCTGACATGGCACGGATGGAAAGCTCCGAAATATCAGTTCTCTTGGTGAGATTCAAAGTTCTTCGGCATGATTGAATCCATCTGACAGTCTGAAAGATATCACGCATCTTCTGCTGTCCGGATCGAAGATGCCGCAACATTTCTTGGAAGAAAAATTCGTCATCTTCCAGCAACCTGCGCGCTTGATCGAATGACCCCACATCAAGAAGATGCTCACAGTAGCTTTATACCATTTAGTGTAAGCACGTAACCGTGGCAGAATAAGACGCTTACCCTCGAAAGGATGGAAGGTTTCTGATTGCTTCACACAAGGGACCGCTTCGAAGGGTTCCAGGCAAGTCGTTTGCAAGAAGTACAGACAAAGGATTCGCAAAAAAGTGGGTCATATAGGAATACTGCCAAGTCGTTTGTGAGATGAGGGAACTTTGAACCACTAGGAGGTGCTGGAATATACCTTGATCACTCGACTGAACGCCTCCGGCGTCTGAAAGTAATCGTTCGATCTCTCAAAAAGAACGGCAGTAATGTTGCGACCGAGCCAGAAGCGGCCATTCGGATCCGCCTGCAGTCGCTCATATATGCGATCGACACAGTTGCTCGCATCATGAATTTCAAAATATTTGCCTCTGAGTAAGGCGACAGTTGATCGTGGAAGTCTCCCTTCGAAAAGCTCAACAGACGTTGAAATACCAAATAATAGAGTAAAAGGTATCCTGTCGAGCCACGAGCTGCAGTAGTATGTCAGATACTGGATAGTCGAACCAAAGGACGCTGGGCTCACTTCAGTAACAACAATAGGTCTGTCAAGATGGTGGGATCGAAGGCCTCGCTGTCTCGAAATGCGAGTACCAGCTTCTTGACACCCTTTCTGTTCACATAGTCGCTCAGCAAGTCAAGGTCATATGCTAGAAGTCTTGGTCCCTGTACCACGCTAAGCCATCGAATCCGTCACGCTGGGATTAGAGGATGGCAGTCTAACCTCTCTGTCGGTCAATAACTTCTGGTATCCATCATTTCCTTCTGTATTCGTCACCGCGGCACGTATGATGTTTTTCAGCGTCGTTTTCAGGTTGGGTGCATCCCCGGATTCAAGCACAACAACACCACCCTCTCCTGTCGAGCTCAATTGGTCATTTAAACGCGAAAGTAGCCGACCAAGGGAGGAAACATTCGACCCAACAGTAACTAATGCCGCCGGTATGCACCCTTTATATCTGTTTCCAATTAGATTCCGTAACTCATCAGTGCCGTTGATGGGATATCCGTACGTCTCGAATGAGGTCGATCTGACAAAAGTCGAGATTCTCTCATAAACATCGGAGTCGATATCTACCAGAATTTCCTGACTTGAAGTTAGAAGACGTCAAGCCATGGCAAGGACTGTCTATAGCACTAACTTGGATCTTTGCTTCCTGCTCGGACCATAGCTGTTGGTAGGTTTCGTATCTTAATTTGACAGCGTGTTCGGGCTCGTCACCGTTCAATAAGGGCTCAAAGGAATAGGCAGAGTCTATTTCGGCTTTTTGCTCCGATTGTACTTTTCGCCGTTTCGAGGGTCTTTCTCCAAGACTTCTGTTTTGAATAGAAGGTTTATAGATATAGACGCCCTAGTTGCGTACAGCATTAGTTCAGTACGGCCTTGAGTGTCAATGTTCCACGTACCTGACTACTTGATCCATCTTTGAATGGACCCAGCGCATCCATATCTATATGATCAGGTTCCATCGCGCGAAGCCTCCGTGCGAACAGTAGGCTAGATAGTTCTTGAGAAACAATAATGTTGAAACTCAAATGCCGCGGTGGACCTTCGCGTGTGCCACTAATCCAAATCAGGTAATAGTGGCTCTTTTCGCCGCGGAGCTTCAAGATCCTCCCCATCTATCCATTTTCTTTCTTGACGTCGCTGCTCTTTAGCATCTCGACAGTTTCGTCCGATGATCTAAAATCAATACTTCATGCTCCGCCAAGCTGCTCGAGGAGCTCGGTGGTATCAATATGTGGCCCACAAAAGCCCGTTGACTACATCCCCGCCCCGACTGCGCGCCTTCTCCGTTCTAGCGCCACAGCTTCTACATTATGGTGGAAAAGATGATAAGATTCGCTTCTACGAGCAGGATACGCGAGGGAGTAAGACCAGGAGGGAAATCGATCCTGAAGCTGAAGATCGTGCAGCGAAGGAAGAGGTGGAGAGTGAGCTTTCCCAGCTCGACAAGGAATTAGAAGACTTGAGAGAAGGCCCTTATGGTCCGAATAGCGCCTTCATAAAAGAGTTGCCGGAACATGAAAGGAAGATTGCGCTTGAGGCCCTTCGGAAACATGCAGAGGAGACAGGCGAAGCGGATGACGACTTGGGTCTCGATAAGGTCTTCGATGAAGAGCTGGACAATATGCTCAGGGAAGAGTTTGAAGGCATGGCAATGGAGGAAGAAAATTGGCTGTCAGAAGTGGAGGAGGAAGGCTCTACAGAAGCACCAGTGCCGAGACAGCCCTACGAAGTGACCTTGAACGACGCAGAATCTCATCCTTACGTCGACAAGCTAAATGAGTGTCTCAGACGATTGAATAGTGACCCTTCTGATGAACGCGCTAAACAATACCTGTGGAAGTGGTATCGCCGCTGTCGACAAGTTATTCCCAACTTCCTCCAATCGATTCCTGAAGAGGCATTGACCATGATGTGGGAGTCTCAGGCGAATGGAGATTTGACACGGGCTTCCCGCGCGACTCGATTACAAGCTCTGGCTGAAGACGCCATTTCCGCTGGAAGATCTCTTGCTACGTCCCGTACCCTTGTATACATACAGTCGCTTCAGGAAAGTGGCAAAACAAACTTGGCACTTGACCAATGGGAGGCGTGTCAGACATCCCTTTCCCAGAGTAAGGAAGACCTTGAAGCATACTGGAAACTTGGTGTACGGCTCTTCGCGGCCGCGGATGACCCGCAGCGAGCTCAAGATATTGCCTTAGCGTTCCTGGCCAATGATAAATCACGCGAGCCTCGCATCCTTCTTCCGGTCATCACAGCCTGGGGAAGACAACCCGGGAGAGAAGCCGAAGTCAAGGCATGGGCTTTATACTTGCAGCTCAAGGCATTGCTAGAGTCCAAAATGAAGATGGAAGACTATGACTTCGTTAGCATTGGACTACTCAAGGCGGGCAAACTCGACCTTGCCATTGCCGTTTTCAAGGACATGATGGTAACCGCTCAAGATCCAGCAAACGACTCTGCTGCTCTTTATAAGGCTGCTCTGGGTCTAGTAGGTAATCTGCAGATGTCCAGCATTCGGGAACAGGACGTCAACAAGATATCGCTTTCGACTCTGACTGTTTTACCTCGGCGGTTTCAAAACAGATTTTTTTACGCAAGCTGGATAAAGAAGCTTATCGGAATGGGCGAGGTCGACTCCGCTGCGATGGTGATTGAGCTGATGTATGAACGGGGTGTCAAGCCAGACTCTAAGCACTTGAATGGATTACTCGCTGCATGGCTCCGTGAAGGCAATGCCATTGCTCGAGCCAAGGCTGAGCAACTGGGGTGGGCCATGATCCAGCAGCGCATTGACTTGGTATGGGCACGGATAGCGTCGCCAGAAAAGTCTCCTCGGCTCCATGTACGCCAGGAGACAGATGGCGCTCGCATTCCAAAGTTCATGCAGAGACAAATGCCCTCAGCAAACATTGAGACCTTTTCAATTCTTCTACTCCATTATACCCGGAGGGGCGATGATGACATGGTCAAGTATCTTGTTAAATGCCTTGGTGATGCTCAAATCCGGCCGAATTCATATTTCATGAACCACCTCCTATATGCTGAGCTCAGAAAACAAGACATTCGGTCTGTTTGGGACAAGTTCAAAGCCATGTCTTTGTCGATCAAACCAGATCTAGAGACATATGCCTGCTTATGGGACTGTGGCAAGCTTCAGTATGACCGGGGCCGCGCAGCCTTCGACGCAGGGTTTCCATCTGCGCGCTGTTTGTTTGCAGAGATGATGAAGTGGTATTCTCAACTCTCTCCACGCGGCAAGTCGACTGCACAGGAGGAATTCTCTAAAGAGCTCTACGACCAGATCATTCGCTGTTTCTGTCTCTCCAAGGATCTACCTGGCACCCTGGTTGCGCTGTATTCACTCCAAGCAGCCTTTGGTTATTTTCCCGACGAGGTGACTGCCCGTCTGATAATCCTGCAAGTTGCGCGCATGGCCGGTGTTCCAGCGGACACGCCTAAGCGTCGTCTACGACGTTTGTCCACCACTCCAAGGAGCAAAGAGAACATTGCGCAGGTTAACCGGCTCGTCGAGATCCTGAGCGAGCGTAAAGCGGCGGGTCTGCAAGCGCGAGGCCTGAGTCCCGATCAGCTAGAACCACAGGAGAAGCAACAGTACCAACTGGAGATCATGAGTGATCTGCTACGCGTCGTCATAGCGCGAACGGCTACCGCACCTGGCCAGATTGAGGATCAGATAGCGAAGGTTGCTGTCGAGATGGGTGTCTCTGACGTTGATCTCGGGTCTTCATTAGATGACGATAGTTTGCTCCTTTAGACTTGGTGAGGGTATTTAGCTACTCTGGTACTATCACCATATTGTCGTGAGATTGGTACATTATGGCGGCGGACGGTCATCACAGGCATATAGAACGGCGTTTTGGCTCACTTCGGAAGGTTGACTTAGCTTTGTTGTACATTAGTTTGACCATATATACCATTCATCTCCTACAGTTTCATTGACCATATATATATATATATATATATTTTTAAGAACAGTATCTCAGAATGTCTCAAGGATGCAGGATTGCCATAATGTTCTAATCCCATTGTATCCCATGCATAGAGAGGTAGCTACAATTACAGTCATGAATGGTGAGAGAAGCAGTTGGACCAGCCCACCTAGAGTTCGTTCTCTTGGTTAAAGGTCAAGAGTGGCTGTTCCGAGTACGAGACTGTTTTCGGTGGTAATGATGGTTTCACAGGTCAAATTGTCTCATGCGAAAGAACAGAATCCCTTTTAAAAGGACCGATCTTCATTTCTTCCCCTTCTTTTTCTTCTTACCGGCACCGCTCGATCCACCCGCGACAGTGTCGGCAGCCTCAACCAATACAGCCTCGTCATCACTTGGGGCTGCAGTGGATGGCGCAGCGGATGACTCAGGAGTCTTGGTTCCGGGTGTCGAGCTGGTAGTCGTCGTGGTAGATACAGCTTGCTCGGATTTTGTGGCAGCGGAACTCTCTGCATCCAGCTCCTTCATAAACCCTTCTTGAATGCTCGCCTTCTTCTTATCCCACCACTCCCGCTCCTCAGCCAACTTGTTCTGGTAACTCTGCAGCCGCTCACGGAACAGCGCATTGTTGAGCATCTCGTTCGCGGATTGAAAGATCGTTTGGCCCCAGTTCGGCACGTACGCATTGGCCTGGAGAAAAAGCACAGACATCAGCAAAGCTCCTTCCCACCCACGCAGGGACAGAATGAAACAAGGTTCAAAAACAAACCTCAGCAACCACATCCCGGACTTCATCCTCCATCTCCTTCTCCGCCCGCTGGAAACGCTGCCACAGATCGTCCCCGACACTGCCCCGTTGCAGAAGCATAGCCAGCGCCTGCTTCTGGTTTCGGAGCGCCATAACGCGTTTGATATCCTCTGTTGCGCGCCGGAGAAGCGCGGCCTTTAGTACCGTCTCCGGCACCGCTGGGGCCTTTTTCTCTTTCGACGAGGTTGAGGCCGGAGGGTCAAGATGGAGAAGGGAGAAGTAGATGTCTCGCTGGAGGTGAGGGGGGAACCATGGTTCTAATGAAGTTGCCTTTCCTGCAAATTGTGACAATTGAATCAGCAATCAGGTCTCCATTGGGGAAGAAAGTCAACTCACTAGCCTTGCGCTTGCGATATAGTGACGAGAAAGTTGCTAGGGAGCCGAGCAGAACGCCGAGGTAGGCGAGTGGCACGGCGAGACTGAGCCAATCCACCATGTTGTGACTGTTGCGGATGTTTTCAAAGATTATAGGAAAAGGTAAGGAATCAGGTGAAGGGAGTTGTGTGATCAGAGTAGTACAGATTAGACTTGGGTCATAGTATCGTCAACAATGGTTGTGGAGGACCGGCTGTGTTTTCTGCGCCTGAAGGTTGAAGGCCCTGCGCTAGATAACCTCTTAGTTATATAATATTCACTGGTGAAGTGTCTGTGAGTCCATAAAATGGCGAAAAAGAATGACAACCGAAAGGCAGCGTGACTGGAATCCAAGTATGGTGATTCTTGTGGAGGAAGGATAAGGCCAGCCTGGTGTTTTAGGCTGATCACATGGCCTCCACTTTTCATTGTCTACTTGCATCAACGATCCACGGAGTACATACTACGACGGACCATGAGCCAAATCCTGCCAGTTTTGAAAAGAAAAATGACTTCTTTGTATCATCTTATCTACAATGTAGTATCTTTCAGGCAATGAATGCAAAAAATAGTTTGAGGAAATGCCGAAAAACAGTACACGCATGCATTCCCGCGTCAAACCCTCTTGGCCATAAGTAATCGCAGAAAACACCGGAAAGTATCCAGTCAGTGAGAATGTTCGTAGAATGCACATAAAAAGGGTACTCGCAAATGATGCTGGAGACTTCACAAACAGGCAAAGGTATGAGAAATGTCAAGAGTGAAAGGAGAAAGAATCATCAGAAAAAAGCGACCTTAGTTGTCCCTACCCAAAGAACCAAGGCACACACATTTTTAAAGACGCGGAAAGCGAAGAGAAAAAAAACAAAATCTAGGCACCATGTCTAAGCGTGGAAGATATCAGCCCCCAACTGCTCCTTTGTTCTTTGACTGATAGGGCCGATCTCCTGCATCGCCTGCATGTCCTCCAGAACTTCATTGAAGGTATCCCTGATACCAGCCGCAACCTTGTTGCGGTTCCACTCCCCTCGCATCCGCCAGATATAGTCCATCAAGTTGCTATTGATCTGCTCCAGCTGCTCGACCGAGCACCCACTGGTTCGTTGCGTTAGTTGGTTGTGTAAGTTGTCGATAAGTTCGTGCTCAAGTGACACTTTTGGAGAAAGATCTTCGTTGTTGAGCAATGACTGGAGAGCCGTGGGGACATGAGAGGGCTGCTTGACAGGCGCCTCAAACAAGGGCACAGGGGGTTGATGCTTGGGCTGGGATTGGCTCTCCCCGGCAGCAAAGTCTGCGTGTCCTGGCAAGGACTCGCGGGGATGCGGAGAGGGCTGGCTACTTTCCGGCTGCTGCGTATCCGGGAGATGTTCCTCCTGCGACACACGGTCGGGGTATTGAGTGAGATCAGGGAAGTCGTGCCGCAGCCCATGCGCAGCCATAGGGCTCTGGGTGAGATTTTGCGGCACGGAGGACTGTACGGAGGACTTCTTGTCCGAGGTAGTCTGCGTGGTAGATGCCTCGTTTGTATAGTCATTCGGCTGTGATCCCGGGGCCATTGGAGTCATTGGTCCTTTTTGAGACAGACTTGAGAATCCCGATTCACGTCTCACTTGCTGCGAAGGCGCCGTGTGCGAGTACGGCGGCCGGGGTTGGGCGGAGGGTCCGAAAGAACTACCCTGCGTCTCTCTCTCCCCAGAATGATCTTCCGAATTAGTCATATAAACATCTCCGTCTCCATCTCCATCGCCGCGAGACTCGTGGGACCCATTACTGATCGTGGCATGGTTACTAAGATCATTCAGATCCGAGCCACCACCTTCATGATAACCGTTGGTGAGAAAGCTCACGGCCGAGCGCCGCGTCGGTGTCTGCGGACGAGCTTGCCCATCCGGGAAAGATTCACCAAGCACCACAGGTCCGCTTGAAGGGCCGGAGTCTGTATTGCCGTGGGGAACATTGCCGGTCGCTGAGAGACGGGAATAGCCTCCTTCACCCGCGGCTTTCTTCGCCTGTTCTGCTGCGAGCTTCTCCCTCTCCAGCTCCCGCAGATAAACATTCTCACATTCCGCGACTAAGGCGGGCTCCGCCTGCTCGATTGTGGCAATGTCGACCTCGACGTTAGAGAGAAGTTCGTTGGCTCGCAACAACCTCTCTTGGTCGCCTAGCTGCCGCGCGTCCTTTGCCAAGCGCTTGATATCAGCCAGGAAATCCTTAGGCCGCTTATAGTAACCATTGGAAAGTCTCTTTTCGATAGTGACAATTTCCATATTGTAGAAAAACTTTCCCGAAACAGTTTCCCGGAGACCCGGGACCCCATGCTTATCGAAAGCCTTTTCAAAGGGCCTGAACGTTGTTCGCTGCTCAATGGGCAAGTCGCTAGTAACTATGTTCGGATCATCCTCTTCCCACAGGTACCGGATCTGTGACTCGTCAATTACACCTGTCCTGAACCTCTTGTATTTCTTGATCTGGTCCATGATGGGCTGGATCCTGATCTTTAGCAAATTCAGGGTCTGGTGATCTTTCTTCTTCTGGGCCTTGAGTTGCTCCTTGGTCGGGGGCGGTGCGGGCTTCGGTGGAGGAGGAGGTGCAACCTCCAGTGTCTCGAGTTCTCTCCTTTTACGATTTTCGGGATCCGGAAAATCGGACGGCGGGGTCTTGACGTAGTCGATCACCCTACCGAAAAACTCATATCGAGCGTCATAATCCGGGGCCTTTAGGTCGTAAAAGTTCTTCTTCGAGAACCCAAACATGTTGCTCAGCAGCCCATTATCCACCTCTTCACCAGTCGATTCCAAGACTCCGAACAGGAGAACAGGATCTGAAGGGGGAACAGACCGTAAAAGGCCCAAGAGAGTAGATATGACAGTCGGCCCAACGGTATTAAGCCAAGACTGAAGGTTTGGAATGTATATTACGCTGGGCTTGTGCCTCTTGACCTCTTGGAAGAGTTGTATGACGGCTGCTTCGGGAGACCTGGTTGAGTCACTGAGCAGGGTCGGAAGGTCGAAAGCTTGAACGTGCAGACCCTCGAAATGGTGGAGGATGGCGCCTGCAAGATGTTGCTGGCCCATGCCGAAAGGCCCACGCACCAACATCCTGGGTCGGTACACTCTGGAAATATCAAACTCTTGCTGCATCTGCTCACGTCGAAAGCCTTTTGGCCCTTCGGGTTCCTCAAATTGAGCTTCCTCGAGAGCTGTGAGCCTCTTTCTTTGTGGGAGTATTTCGGACAAAATGGTTTTGATATCGGAGAACGGTCGACGAAGCAAAGGCTCCACGGTCTTGGGTAGAGGAGTAGCACCAGAGGAGGCAGATCTCTCAGATGAAGGGACAATCTTCTTTATAGCCAGCATGAAGTCCTTCGGAGTGACATCAATCTTCTTAGGATCGATGAGAAGCTTCTGATCTGACTTGTAAATCTGGGGATATCTTCTCTGAACCGCGTTGAGAGCAGCCTCTGTACAAAGAGCACGAAGATCGGCTCCGCCGTAGCCCTTTGTGATCTCCGCCAGTTCGTCCTTGATGTGATCAGGGAGCGGTGGATCCCAACCTTTGGTATGGATATCCAAGATTGCACGCCGGCCTTCTGTATTGGGCAAAGGGAAGTAAAACTCGCGATCGAAGCGGCCAGGGCGACGCAAAGCAGGGTCAATAGAGTCCGGTCGATTTGTAGCTCCAATGACAATCACTTGGCCACGGCCATCCATCCCATCCATTAAAGCCAACAGGGTCGACACGATGGAGGCATGAATCTGTTCCTGCTTGCTTGATCTCACGGGGGCCAGTCCTGTGAGTAGATGAACGTTAGCAACATAACAGCGTCAAAGTCGGCGCGAGCACTTACCATCTATTTCGTCAAAAAAGATGATGCTGGGTTGAGTTTTTCGAGCCTCTTCAAACAACAGCCGGAGCTGCCTTTCAGCCTCACCGACCCATTTACTCAGTGCATCTGCACCCTTTCTCATGTAGAATGTAACTTTGCGGCCCTCGGAGCTAACACTGTTGGCCAAGGCCCTTGCCAACAGCGTTTTACCTGTCCCAGGGGGTCCGTGGAAGAGGACACCCCTTGGCGGCACGATGTGAAAACGTTGGAAAATCTCGGGGTAAAGGAGTGGAAGGGAAACCATCTCTTTCAACTGGTCGATATGCCCCTGTAGGCCACCAACACTGTCGAAATTGACATTAACGTCAACACCCAAGGGATCGGCGTCAGCAAGCGCCTGCTTATCCTTGATTTTTCCTAAATTAGCAGGTGTTCCGGATGGCCCTTGTAGAGGATCGGCTCCGTGGGTTTGTGCTGAAGGCAGAAGACCTGCACCTGGGGGTCCAGACACGGAGCCGCCAGTTTTGGGGTGTTGCATTACTTCATCATCGCTACTATCGCTGTCAACACCCCCTGTTGCAGCAGGTGCGCCAGGAGGAGCCAGGATCGCTGGTGGCCCGCCTCCTCCAAAAGGTCCATAGGTTGGGAAAAGTGTGCGCTGCCAACTGCTGCCTCCGCCTCCCCGACCTCGCCGTGAAGGCGACTCGTTGACCTCATTCTCGGCTTCCTCGATTGGCAGGATGAGGTCTGGACGAATGATCCGGTAGTCGACGTCCTTCCGGCTGCGCCTTGGTTTCTCGTAAACGATATCTGTCTGAAGCCTTCTGCGGGGTCGATCTCCTCTGAGATCTTCCAACTCCTCTGCAAGCTCCTCAGCAATATCCCCTCGTACTTCGGACTGTCCACGGGAGCGAGAAGCTCTCTTGCGTAGACCAGGGCGCCGACCGGCGGTGCTATCCTGTTCCTCGTCATCTCGAGCTTGACTGGCTTTGCGCGGTGATCCATGTGATTTTCCGGACAGAGAGCGCTCCTCATCATCGTCGTCATTCGACTCGTCTTCCTCAGGTTCAAAATCGCTCTCATCGTCTTGTCGCTTTCGCTGAGAGCTTCTGGGTTTCTTGCGGCCGGAACGACGTGGGTGTGCGTCCTCCTCTTCGTCCGGCTGCGCCTCTTCAGTGGGCTGACTTCGACTGGGCTTGCCCCTCCTCCTCCGCGTTGTTGGACCTTCGTCGTCTTCATCATCCTCCTCCTGATGCTTCACATCGCCGTTCTCAGATTCGGGCACAACTCCAACTTCGTCGGCTTCTGCTGCACCTTCGCCACTGTCCTGCCCCGATGGAACACCTTCCTCAAAATCTCCTTGGTGATCGCTTTCCATGATTTCTGGCTGCGAAGCCTTGACCTCCATCGAAGTCTCCTCTATGGGCTCGAACACCTCCGGTTTCTCATCGATTTCAACTTTTTCAGGCCCAAAATTGAGACGTTTCGAGGCGCGAGACCCACGCCGGCTTCTCCGCGCTTCCATCTCCGGACTGTGTGTACCTCGCTCCACGAGCTCCATATGGCGACCGGAGTTCGTGAGAGCGACGATATCCTCTGAGGGGTCGCGAGTACGGCGAGTCATCCGCCTGCCGCTTTCAGGGAGAGGCTGGCGTTTGAGAGCATTCACTTTCAATGTCACGACGGTGCTTTTGCGTTTCTTCGGCGAACGGGTGGGCTCGGAGTCATCCTCCTCTTCGAAATCATCGTCGACGCTGCTAGAATCGCCCTCGTTATATACCGGCCGATTAGTGGCAGCCTTCCGAGCGGTAAGGCCTCTTGCATTCTTCGGGGCGTTCGGGTCTTCTTCATCCTCATCATCGAAGTCGAGCTCGTCCACATCATCTAGAATATCATCGTCATCGGATGTGATGTCGTCGTTCGAATGGCGGCGCGCTCTCTTTTTCGTTGGCTTCGGCTTCTTCCTCGACTTCGATCGAGCGGACTGGCGAGATGAGCGCACCGGACGATCGCTGTAATTCTCGTCATCCGAGTCCGACTTGTTCGCCAATTCCTCAATAGTGCGCTTTGGTCGGGGCATGATGTGTCGCGATGGGCGTCGTAAAGGATGACTTCTTCTCACGGCCTCACCATGTCAGCAAACTCAACACAGTACGTGGGCTAGTAGATAGTGACCCCGAAAAAAGGAACGATTATTTGATTTTAACTATGCCTGAGACAAATCCGACGAAGATGTGAACGGCGACTTACCAAGAAACAGTGTGCTTAACGAAGCAGTGAGAGGATAGAAAGGTAATGCAGCCCAAACAAGCCCCCTTCCCCTCAAACTAATGTCTAAGAGACAATATCATAAACAGCTGTAATTGTCTAAATATTAATCAGACATTGAAACATCAATCTCGGATATGTTAGGCCTGGCCGACGGGTTGCAAGGTAGTTCTCGCACGGGGTCGACGGCGAAGCGCCAATGCGCGCGGGTCAGGTCGAGTGAGGTAAATCTCCAACTGCAGACGCGTCACTTGCAACACTTCTTCACAGAGAGATGAAGCAGACGTCGATAAAGTCTTGCTGACAGATGAATGGAGCACCTGGGAATAGCAGCAACGATGCTCTCAGCCAGCATGTCCACTCCAATATCAGACCCTGAGGAATAAGCAATACACCGAAAGGGCGGAAAGACTCGCGACACCTTTTTGCTTGCCGGCACCAGCCACACATAACCAGGACACAGACAGCCGCGCTCATGCGCCACAACTAGTCCTATTTGTAGACTAGCGGCATACTGGTGACCAGCCCATTTTGGTAACGCACGTGCCGTTCTGGGCCTTGAATGCTCCACGGCACCACACACGCTCACTTTGCGGTAAGGAAACAAGTCGCTTTTTGGATGTTTGTTTGTGCTCTCATCCTCCTGTCCTTGTCAGACCCCCAAAACACCGTGCAAATTGTCCGTAGATCGCATCATAAATGCTGTTAAGGTCAAGAGGATGCCTGAGTTCACTTTCACTTGCTCTTAGCCTATCTCCTGCGATGAGTTGGCTGCCAGGAGGAAGCCGGTCAAATGAAGCAACACAGGGATGTCAGGAACAATCAATGATAAACCTCATGTCATGGAAGCTAATCGTCTATGGATTTTCCTCCCCGCATGTTCCTCATCGCTTATCGCTTAATGCCATGCGTCATTTGGCACAGAGCCGCTCCGGGACCACCCAGCGCTTGAAATCATGTGACTGCTGAGTCAGTGATGTTTCTCGTCCTCATTGGCAAATGATATGCCTGTTCAGCTGTTAGCATGTACTGCATACTCTCCTATATAATTCAGCTAAGCAGAATTAAATTCAGGTAAAACATCAGAATGCTCTTTCGCTCGGTAGCTCAGCGCTCCTCGGCGCCCTCATCTCTTCTCTTCAGACCTACCCCATCCAGTCGGAGAACCTTGACTTCAACACGGCCCAGGTTCGATGCTTCCAAAGGATCCAGTGCTTACAGAGAAGGGGTCAGTGTTTCCCTTCATATGTGCTTTATCTAGGTGTCAGGCTCTCTGTCTGCATGGTTCTACGTCAATCATTTAGAATGGGCAAATCCTTGACATAAATACATTGCGCGGCTGGCAAGCTAACTGAGATCTAGCTCGCTCAATACAAGACCTTTGCGAGTCCCTTCGCCAAGGTATTCTTAGGGGCTATTTTCACCTACCAGGTTATTTACTGGACTTGGTTGAAGCTGGAGATGGACGAATCCAAGCTTGAGAAGAATCGTAAGTTGCGCTCGCTTGCTTCGTCATCTGCTATGGTACTCCTCTAACGACTAGTAGAAGAGGTCGCGGCCCTCGAGAAGAAGGCTAGGGAATTAACGAACGTGCAAAAGTGATGATATCTCTCCGTCCGTCTTTCCTGAGGCTCTAGTTCAGGCCGATTGTTTGTTTACTGTACTATATACCTCACATGTCCCATAGAAACATCTTTGATGCTCAGTTGGATGTTTGCACTAATGATATTTCGCTCATCTCTGCTTTGGATCATGCCATAATATAACGTGAAATCATTATACCTTGTGCTTCATGTATACAATGAACATCACAGGAAGGGTCTGTCCTTGACGCTGCAACCAAAAGGCTGCCATTTGGTCGCGAAAGTCCAGTCAGTTATCGAACTTGACACGACGCGCCACTGGCGAGCTCACTGCCCTGGTAGCGGTATAGCAGCGCCGATTCTCCTCTTTGGTTTGGATCCGTCGTCCGCGTGGGTCTGATATGGATCTACCATCAATCCAAACGTGTCAAGTTTTCTTTTTCGTGATTCCCCAGTCTCGGAAGAATTCTCCAGTTTCAAGGCCTTCTTCGAAGGAGAAGCTCTCTCACAAGAAACCATCTGCCGCGAGGTCTCCAGGTCGAGAGTTACCCCATCATCCTCAAGGACAGTGTCCGATGAACAATCACTACAGCTGTCATTTTCATTCTCAGAATGGCCATCTGTGGCAAACGGGCTCTCATCGCTTCCACTGGCCATGTTTCGTCCCTTTGATTCCTCGCATTCTTGATCATCGCTCGAATGGCAACAGTGCACCCAGTCTTCGATCCGCTGCCCTCTACGAAAGTGCTCAAAATCGATATGGTCGAAGCGCTCATTCCACGCTTCTCGACCCTGGCTATGAAGAGGAATAATCTCCCTACAGAAGCCGCACCAAAATCGAGACTGTCCATTCTCTCCCACAAGGTTATTCGCGACCGCAACTCTCGCTCCTTCATTATCGACGTGATGATGTGTTTTCAGATGCTGCACGAAGACCTCTTGACGATAATACCATCTCGCGTATCGTTTCCCCTTGGTCGGATCGCACAAGGTACAGTACCAGCTTTGGATGTGATAGTGCTGCGAGTTTTCGTGCCGCTTCCAGTCCGCCTTGCTGCCAAATGTCTTGCTGCACTTAGGGAATGTGCAACCGTAGGGTCGATCGTGACGTTTCTGGTGTTTCCTAGGCCACCATGTTAGAATAAGATAGGGCAGACAGGAAGGTCAATACCAACTTCATTTCGCACCGCAAACGTGTTCGTTTCGCGCAGACTCCGCATTGGATCCAGTCTTTCTTGTCCGGGTCTCTCTCAGGCACTTTGGGCGTTCTGTCGCCAGATCGCTGGGGCTTTTCAGATAGACAGTCCAACGCTGCAGTCAATATCCGCTGGAGAATTTTCTTCTTTGGACTGCACAGCTCGGTACTAGGACTGGTCGGGTCGTCTATGTCCTTTGCCGGCTGTGAATGCCGTCGGTGGTTGGAGTTCATTATTCTCGTCAGTGCATTGATCATGTTAGTCGCAGCGTCCACTATGAATTCTTCCACGTAGTCGTTCTTCTTGCTGTCTTGGTGCGCGATTGGCGGCGTTTGGTCCAGTGCTGAATCCAAGTTGGGCGTGCCGTAGCCCGGCAGTTGAACTGTATTTGAGGGAGCCATGAGTGTGGCGTCAGCTAGCTCTTGATCTCGTTCCTGTTCAGTGGTGTCTTTGATCGGGTTCAGGATGCGATATTCGTTCTCTGGCGATCTTGCTCCGATGAGCGACTCGAATGCGACGGCTGGAATACACGGAGTCTGGTCCAGATCTTCCATCACGCAGTCCTGTTCAGTTGGCAGTTGCATTTCTGGAGATTGGGTTTTCTTAAACACGGGGTCAACAGCAGCAAACGTCAATTCACTCGCTTGCTTGATACTATTGTACCATTCGTGCGACCTAGATTTGCCTTAATACTCATATCGCCGAGTTAGACAGCTAACTGGAGAGAGCTATCTTACCTTTTCAGAAGCTCATCGGCGTCTTCATCCCCATGCATTCTCAAGAGGTGCTGACGGAAGTTATCCAGTCGAGGCCATCTCTTCTGTCTCCGGGGACAATTGCGCCCGAAACACAAGTATAGGATCTTAGGTCCACGTTCCGGTTCCTGTTTGTGGACACATTTCTTGTGTCGCGCTAGATCATTGATGGTTCCGAAGCCCTGCTTGCGACTGCAGTTGGGTTGATCGCATTTGTACAGCTTCTGATGTCTTGCCTCGTGTTTCCTATGTCCGTCAGTCTTAGTATGGTCTGCACGGCGCGTGGCTGTCGAAGACAAACCTTTTGTCGGATGGACATTTTCCTTTCCAGTTGCACTCGGGATAATCACATTTAATCTCATATTCACAGGGCGCATTGTGTTGTTCGGTCTTCTCTACGGCCTCGCCACAGGCGGATGGTCCCAGATCGAACGTTGTCGTTCTATCGTCCAGTTCATACTCATGTGGACCCAAGTGCGGACTGCAAGCTGAGTCTACCGCGAAGGAAGATGCAGCTATGGAGCGTGTGGTACAGCTTCGACTCCCGTATCCTGAATCACCCGACGCGAGACCGTTGTACTGGCTATCATTTTCTGAGGGGGTGCTGTATTGTCCGGTGGAGCGCCGGCGGTCAATGTAGTCGTTGATCTGATAGGGCTTTCCCATGGGCTGCAGATTGAAAGCCGATGTGTTGAGAGGGACTCCAGTCACCTGGAGCGGATTCCAAGCATCCTGGTGATTGAATGACTGAGGCGTATGATACTGGTAGTACTCCAAGTAGTTCGGAGCCGGGGACAACGACGAGGGCGACGGGTGATTGCTGCCACATGGAAGCCAAGGGTGGAGGATGGATGAATGATCATGAGGGAGAACAGCCGGGTCGGAGCCAAATTGAATACCAAGAAAAGAGGCCGGGTCACCTAACGCGACGTGAGAGGAAGAGGTCGAGCCGTCTGTCGGGTGATGGTCAGGCGAGGCATTCGACATTACTCGAGTCCCCATGATGCCCTGAAGGACATCATTGGAATTGTCCCATTTGAAATTGCCAGAATGTGAATCCTGGTCCTCATTTGAAATACAGTCAGCTTGTCCTGTTCATTTTCTTTTCGTTATATGTTCTCGTCGCATTGAGAAGTCAAATGGCTGGTTCATGAAGAGGGTATGAATGATTACATACACTCATAGCTGTGAACGACGGACAAAATCGCCTTATCGGCAATATGGGCCGAGCGACGAGGTTCAAAAAGTCGACCCACTCGAGCTGACAGTCTGGAGAAGCGCGTCACGCTGGGACTTAACGAGAATTCATATAGGTCGTAGGAAGTGGAGCATAGGGATACCGAGAGCTGCAGGGGGTTTGACCAGACTGTGTTATTTTCCTGCCCTTCTTGAAACGATTTTCTGAACTAACGACTGGGGAGAACTGGCATGGACTAGTGAAATAGACGAAAAGGAAATAGAAGTGCCTGGTTAATGTAGTCAGGTCTCGTTGTCGGTGTGGGTCAGGATGGATATACAAGTAGTATCTGCTAAAGGGTGAAAGTCAAGCTACTTAGCAAGAACAAGCACGAAGGGGAAAAGAGGGAGAATCAACGACTGCAACAAGTCAGAAACTAACAGGAAGATGAGAATAGGTGATCAGTCTTGGGCTGAGTTGATTGATGCGGCCCAGGAAAAAGAAATGTGATAGTTGATGCAGGCGAATGTCACCGAGCAACACGGATTGGGAGGCAAGGAGAGAGGGAAAGAGGACCCCACGCGATTAGACTAACAAGGCACGAGATTGTGAGTGATAGAAAGAAAAGATCAGAGGAAAACCAGATGGAAGACCATAAATTCTTGAAAGAAGACTGTCAAGCTTCAGTGTTCAAGATGTGTTTGAAAAGTTAGAGAACAGCAGCAGGAGCAGCAAGCGCACCAAATAATGCTGTAACCCTGCAGCGATGCGACTGCTGTATAGGCCAGAGTTCCCAGGAAAAATTGACTACGGCCGATCTGCAGAACAAAGAGAAGATCAGTCGGGATTCAAGGAAGATGAATCGAGATGGTTAGCCTCTTCCTTGTCATCTCCCACATGGTCGAGATATTATTTAGCTACAAGAGAGGCACGACGTTGTGCCAGGAATGATGGAATGTTTGGGCCTTTTCTCGCAGAAACAATAAATGCACTGAGATTCAATTCACTTCGAATAAAAAGACATTCCAGGATCAGAACTACCACAATAGACTACTTCGTCATCTGCATTCTTTTCGTCGGGGTTCAGGACTCCTCAGAGCAGAGTACGTTGTTGTCGACTGCAGCTTACAGCAGAGAGAGAACGCGCGCCCCCCAGCTATGTAAGGCTCGGGGTTGGAACGAGAGATCAGCAACGCCTATTCCCAACATGTTCAGAGGTTGAAGAATATTAACATGTCAATGGCCAGTGCTCCCTACAACAGAAATTGAAGAGCACCTAGTAAGTAATACTAAGAGACAAAAAGAAAAGAGAGGAAAAGAAAAGCTACACATGATTTGAAAAGTCGACCGACCAGTTGGTCAAATAGTGGCAGTGCCTGTAAGGGCTTGCATAGACTTTCTACTGTTCGCATGGATCGTCGTCATTATTTATGCAGAGGGCAAATAGAGGTTGTCCAGTAGATAGACCTAGATAAAGGAAATCAGTATGTAGTAGTAGTAGTAGTAGTAGTAATAATAACAAAAATGATATGCTTCTGCTTGACTCATACTGATGTGGGAACATTTGGATACTATCTACCCATCTGTTTCGTCCTTTTCCCTTGCAATTCCGGGCACATTTCACAACATCCCCCGCAGATGGTAGACTATCAGGGCGTGGGTTGTCTAGTGTGCCTCATGCAGCCTCAGATTTTCCGGGCACTCTTTTGACTCATCATATCTCATCTCTCGACTCGCATTCATCCCTAATTGTAACAGGCTTCAACCGGCCCACAATCTGATGTAGCAAAGAGGTGTGGGAACTTCCGGATCCTCTCCACTGCATCCCACAAAATAATGAAGAGATACTAGAAAGGTTATTAAGGAAAGAAGCTGGTGGTATATATACATCGATCACGTGAATATGTCTCAAGCTGATTGCAAACGCCAAAACCTCACCAATACAAAATCCGTTCAGATCATTTAAGAGAAGACAGTGACCGTACAGTTCCGAGGCCGTCTCTATCAATTGTTGTGACTCTCATCAGCAATCGAAAGCCAATAGAGAACGCAGTCCCACTAACATTGATGAGACGTCTTTCCCAAGGATGGTCGAATGCTAACAATGGTACGGTCGGGGTATCAGGAGGAAGAAAAAAAAGAAAAAAGAAAAAGAAAAAGTGGGCGTGAGAAAAGAAAAGACTAAGAAGAAGGAACCACAGGCTGAAAGTCAAGGATTGTAGTGCGAAATGACAAATCCAGCACAGCGGATGTTGACTTAAAATTGGCGGGAATAACCCACGGAGCCGTCGTATGAATACGATGTGGCTTGCGTGATCTGGTCGTGATAGGCCTGGCCGTTCTCTACCGGAGGGGGTGACATATGCAGTGTGCCCTGAGGATCATACGTCGCGCGCATATCTGTAGGTGAGCTGCAAAGCTGGTACGGATTCTGCAACACGCTCAGCTCTTGGGTCGTTATTCTGGGTCGCGACCCAGTGTTCAGCAGTGGCGGGTAGGTGACAGAGTTCTGATGAAGAGACACGAATTGCTGCCCCGCAAAGCCCGCCTGCGATCCGTATGCAGTGTACACGTCTGGTCCAGCGGATAGAAACCCTTGATGTAGGGTTGTGGAGGTCGGTGGGTACGTCGGATTCAAAAATCCAGTAGGGGGCTCGGATTGACCGGCTTCGAAGTTCATTGGCGCCTCCGGCTCGGCTTTGATGCCATTCAGTTGAGGTGAAAAGCTGGTTACTTCCTGTGCGATCGAGCCAGGGTAACTGACTGCTTTCGGGGCAACATCAGCATCTATGTTTGGAAACAGATGTCGTTCTTGCACTAGTGCCAGGACAGGCATGGCAATCTGCTCCATGTGCTTGGCCAGATGAACGGTAAGCTTCTTCCAGCTGCTGCAGACGTTACCGCAGAAGCGGCAGGGTTCCTCCCGCGGGCCCTTGGAGGTATCATGATGGCACTGGTCCACGAGCTCCCACAGCTGCTCAGCTTCTCGCTCACGACTGCTTTCTTCCTGTGTTTCAGCTGCGGGCCCTACTCCTTTCGTCTTCGTCTTCTTGATCTTGGGCTCGGGCATCTTATGCTCTCGGACGAGATGTTGTACGAAATTGTCCTTGCGGTAGCATGTGTGATGGCAATCATGAACGGTGCAAGTCCACCATTCAAGTTTTCTGTGGCGTTCACTCTCATGCCTAACCCAGTCCGCCTTTCGCTTGAACGACTTGGGCTCGTTGCAGTGCGGAAAAGTGCAAGTAAACGGCTGCACGTCTTCGTGGACATGCTTGGTCCAATCGGATGGCTTCTGGAACGTTTTCACCTTGAAACATATGGGGCACTCGAATTCGGCCGGAAGGCGCTTCACAGGCGGCAATGGGACGCCTGGGGGAAACTGCGCGGCTGTTACAGCATTCTCTCCAAGAGCGAGAGGTTCATCATCCACTCCACTGTGCCCGGTGATCTCGAACTGGGTATGTGTAGCTTCGGAGTCATGAGGTTCAGCGCGCGCGGCCAGAATCACGGCTTCACCACCCTGTGCGAAGCAGAATTTACCCGCCGAGCAAGATTTCTTACTGACGGCATGAGTATGGTTCATTTTCTGCTCAACCAACTTCTTGTATCTGCGAACCTGCTCGTTCGCGAGACGGTCGATCAGTGCAGGTTCCAGACGAGGATTCAGCTGTGTGATCTGAGCCTTGAACCCTTCCGTAGTAGGCACAGGCAGACGGGTGGGAACCGGAAAATCCATCACCTGCCCCTTTTCGCCTGTATCATCGTCCTCCTCTTCATCATCTCCAGTCTCAACAGGCCGACTTGACGCCACCTGCTGGAGACCATGATTGTCAGTCGTCAGAGCTTGTGAGTGGCCAATGGTAGGAACGGGCGGGCCTCCGTGACTGGTCATCAAGTCCAATAGACCCGGTGCGGAGGACCGCGGTATCTCACTCCGACTGCGCGTCCGCCCAAACTTGTTCCAGGGATTAGACGTCGAGTGTGGTGAGACGGTACTCAGGGAGTCTCTACCTCCAATAGCTGCCATTTGGCCGGCAATTGCAATGACTGCGCCACCTGTACTAAGGCTGGGAGACTTTGGGCTTCGCGCAAGGCTGAGCTTCCGGTGAGGGAAACTGTCCTTTCTCGAGGGCGGACTTTTGATCTCATTGTTGGTAGTTTGATTTTCAACCAGGGACAGGTCTGACAGCGGCCTCTTTAAAACACTGATCGATGGTTTCCGTGGGAAGAACTTCATCAGGCTACTCCGCCTTGTGTGTTTCTTGCTCGAGTCCTGGCTGATAGACAGATTGGCAAATGAACCTCCCGCACCGATAATACTATTCACTTCGATTTCACTCATAGGTCGCGTACCCCAAGTTGCATAACGGGATACAGCATCAATTTCTCGAGCGCGTCGTTGGTATTCCATCATAGCGGCGCTGGCGGTTGACGGCTGCATCCGAACTGATCTGGGAGTAGAGTCGTGATCCGCGTCCTTCCATGGGTGGGTTGCCAGAAATTGATGCGGTGCCGGCTCTTCGTCCGCGGAGTTGGGTTGATCCTGCACGGGCGAATCTGCAAGGCCATCTCGAGCCCACCTCGCTTCATTGACGCTGACTGCGGGCGATCCCGGATCGCTTGCTTCGACCTCGGAGTCATTGACACTGAGCTCCTCGTCGCTACTCTCGTGTATTAACGCACCGGGTCCAGGGAGGACCGGCCCGTAGGCTCCAAATTGCAGATTGAAGTAGTCCTGCTGAAGCGCAGGGTCCCCGGCACTCCTCGCCCTGCGTCGTGTGCCCGCTGGCACTTTGCGGCCGCGGGTATGAAGGCCGTCGTCTCCATCTTCACTGCCGGCGACGCTTACTGTGGCGGACCATGACCGAATATCCGCGTTCTTCTCCTCAAGCCGTCGCCGTGACTCTACTTCATTGGGACTGAGGATATACGTGTCATCACGTGATGTAGGGGCGACACCGGCTTGGCCAGTGGTGCCATCGGGAAGCCAGGAACCATCGGGCGCACGTGCGATCGCTTGTTCAGATGTCTGCCATGAGGTATTGTGGTCCCCATCCTCTGATTCTCTGCCAGGCGAAAGGTGGGTGGTAGACTGGCTCGGCTGCCGTCGGACGGAAATCGTGTTCCTGACCGGAGAATCTCCGCGCGAGTAGCTTTCGACCGTAACAATTGGACTTCTTGCTCTGGCAGCATCTGACGGAGGATGGACATTGAGGTTGTTGTCTAAGGGAGCCGTGACTATAGTGAGTATCTGCTCCGAATGCGATTGGGATTCATTGTTTCGTCGATTGGTCAAGTCGGGCGCAGGACTCGGATGATTAGTCCGCTCCGGAGTTAGAAGCTGTGAGGTGACCAGGGCTGGCTGAGAGAGGGCTGCCGATTCTGAGTCCACGGATCGTGGCTCATCAGCCACAGCCATGTTGGATGAACTCCCTTCATGTGGCCATGCATCGAGATATGAGTGCAATTCCATATTTATGCTTCCCGGCGGTTGATCGCCGTTTGGGGAAGCTTGGGCACTCAGGTCACTCGAAAAGTCATCAATGGGACTCAAGAAATCAGAATAAGAGGTCGGGTACCCAGCCGTTTCAGCGCCTTGGGCAGTATCGCTGTTCACATTGTGATTGTAAGGAGAGGTCGAGGCCTCACGCAGGTCGTGCTGACCAGGTTCTGGGGTCCATCTGATACCTGAGGATTTGAAAACATCTTGCTCGGGGTCCAGCGGAGCAGAAAGATAGGGATCTGAGAAGTTTGCGTTTGGAAACCCCATGTCGGTCGGGGATTCGCTGCGGACCAGCTGGGGAGATAGCGTCGACATGATTGCGGTGCTAAAATGTACTTTGCAGAGACCTTGCTCGCTTCCAGGCTGATCATAAAGCCAACGAAATCAGAGACGACGCTCTCCGGAAAGCATATTTCTGTGTTTATTGCAAGTCAACTTCAAATGGTTATTCCACGGGCGACGCTGGCAGTAACAGAGTCAAGAGTACCTTATACAACAAGAAATGAGCAGGATCAGGAGTTGCTCTTTATTTAGCAGCAGCAGAGTTACAAAAACAGTCACTTCAATCGATGAAATTGTAGTGCTGTAGGTCAGATAACTAAGTTGCGAGTGTGCTGAGGTCAGCTAAAGCAGGACAGGACTATCAGTCAAGACAACAATGAGGGAAAGCAAAGAATGGATAAAAGTCGAGCAAAGAAGAAGATGTGAGTGGAGTCGTGAGAGGGAAGAAGAATGAAGCTAGAGGGGGCAGAGAGAGTCAAGTCACACTCTGTGCCTGAAAGAGGCTCTGCTCAGCTCAGCTGCCACAGCCGGGGGTTAAAACAGAGGGGTGGTGGAGGGGGCAGTCCGACGGGGAGTAGATTAGGAGGATTACAAAACAGGGGAATAATAATAAGGCAAGAAAGAAAGAAGAGCGCGACTCAGAGGCTAGAGGACTAACATAATCATGATTATAACTAGTTAACTACCTACCTTGGGTACTACCCTGGTTCGTAATATTATTACTCGTTGTTGTAGCCAAACTTCCCTGGTGAGGAAGAAAGCCTCGCAAGTTGCGGCTGAGAAGGGGGGAATTGCTCGACAACTGAGCCACAGCTGGGCTGGCACACGATATCTGCGGCAAATTCCGGAGTAGACAGGTGCAAAACCTCTTCAAGAGATTTATAATTAGCACCTGCATCATATCATGTGGATAGCGACTCGATATAATACGACCTGGGAGCCAAAATTATATTAATGCTGCCGGTCTTTGTACCTGTTTACTCCATTGCGAGAAGACAGATGGCGCCGGCGTTGGGCGTTCGGCGCATCGTCAGCCAGTCAGAGGAAAGCGGGGTTAGATTATCAGCTAAGAGATAAGTGAATATCTTGGGTTTGGTCTCCTGATACTGTGTTGGTGTAGGAGAAGAGAAGGAATATTAATATCAGGCGCAATTTTGAGAATCATGGAAGGATTGGATTAATCATTGTCCTGCGTTGTATCATTTGCACGACGCCCATAATATGCAAATTTGCAGGTACTTGCAAGGGTATGTATATGTACGGTGGAGGGCTACCATCTCGATACGAACTATTTTTTTCTCAAAATAATGTGCACAGTCCCGAAGGTACGAACAGGAAGGTGGCCAGTGATCTTAGGCTCGACCGCTTGAACTGCATCTTGCTGATCAATATTTCATTAAGCGTATTTAGTATCGTATATAATATATAGACTAGACTAAATCCATGGAACAGTTCTCGGTTGCGATCAAGGCTCAAGCGGGAAAACTCCTGGGTGTTCGGAGTATCGCACTTACCCATGGGTTAGCAACATCCTTATTTCCGCCGCTGATGCTCTACCGAGACGGCCAGACATCCCAACAAGGAATAACCTGCAGCAGGAGACAGAGAGATAAACATGAAACTGACCACCATATTGCCGCTCCCCGAAACTGCTAGTGCTACTGCAAAAGCTACGGAGTACCTCTCAATGACTCGATCCTCTACCTAAAAGTGTACGGAGTATCTACCGTCCTATCTATAACCTCAAGGTATGTACTAGTACAAAGGAAGAGCTAGTCGGTCAGTTTTCCCAGCCACAGTTATCTAACCACCAATTCAACACCAATTCAATACAAATCGTTGGCAAGACCAGCCGATTACCTAGACAGGCCGAAGGTATAAAATGTCGCCAGTCAGCCCTGCCGGAGGCTGTGCAATAAATGTGTCTCCATATTTCGCCATCGCCATCGTCCTCCCCTCCAAGCCTCGTTTCACCAGCTTCAAAGAAGAAGAATGTTTCTCATCATGCAATAGACACTGACCAAGCCCCAATCTCGCATTTCATTACATCAGTGGTCATCCAGGAACCCTTCCAGTCGATCGAGCCAATGCTCCCATTGTCAGGCCCTTGATCAACCTACGCATAGACAACTGAAGCCACACACAAGCAGTGAAGTCAAAACAAGCTTTTTATGCCCTGAGACAAGTAGCCAGGCCCATCTTGTCTAGATGTCCCACCATTAATCGGCTTTGAGCCTCTGACATCACGAGGGGTGGCGGTGCTGAGCTCTGAAACGACGACCACTTCCTACTGTATACAGGGCGATACTATGATTCTCTCAACTGAAACGATTAGAGTAGCCCTGGAACTTGACCAGGAGGAAGAGGCAGTGATTTGAATTTACAAATCTGGATGCATCATGAAACCTAATACAGCGTGACAGACAAGGCAGCTTTTCTGAAAATAGTATAAATAAACATTCCCCGTTAAAAGCCATGTATACATCTCCCTGAATAAGAATAACCAAGCTCATAGAACTCATAATAAAAAAAAGGGAAAAAAATAAGGGGCCTGCTGCTCCAAAGACAGTCAGGCATATCTGAATCCACAGAAACAGCGTAGTTACAAAGTTGAGCTAAGACATGAGGGCGGATATACCCGAAATAGGTTAGAAGTGAAGGTAAACAAACAAAATACAGAAATAAAGAAGAGATAGAAATGCATAAGACTCTCCATAAACCAAGAGGCAAGGAAAGTCGGAAAAATTTGGAACAAAATGATAGTCAGGATAAAGGGAATTAAAAGGAAGGAAGGTCGAGGAGAATTAAGCTCCAGAGGACCATAGAGATAATGGTCAAGTGAAGAATAAAGACAGAAATAGAAGAAAAAAATGTAGGATCGCCCCAAGAACAGATTATCAGACACGTAAAAAGATTTCTCTATCCGTAGCATCAGCTCAAATATCTCGAGATGAGCAGTTATCAGTGAGCAGTGACTTCCACTGAGCGGAGCGATCCTCTTGAGCCGCGACGTGGCGAATCCTCTCCGCTGGCCAGTGTTTCAGTTGACTTCTTAGCAAGCTCCTGAAGACGAGCCATCACAACAGGGGAGTCAGAGTACAAGACAATTCCCCTCGAGTACGTGCAAGGACTGGCCTTTTCCTCATCCTCGGCGAAATCCTCGTGTGCAGCCTCTCGGGTAATCTGGGGGAAAGTCCGCAAGATGACATGTCGGCTGGGGTCATTCCCCAAACTGACGTTGCGCTCTTTTGGGGCCCCGTACTCATCCCAGCTGTCATTAGATACAGCTTCGGCATCTGGAGCCGGAAGGCTAGCTATTATCAGTTCTCGTTCGACACGAGCGAGCCTCCAGGTCTCGGCCGCGAGTTTGACGATCTTGCGCACGCCGATGAGCAGGGAATCGAGATGTCGTGGGTCGGCGAAGTGTTTGATAAGATCGATGATTTCATCGACAATCACCGCAGCCACGACGTTGATCGACTGTTTCGCATCCGACGTGGTATACGCCGCCTTTAATGTCTGTTGTCGCCAGAATGCTTCCCGTCTGACGGACTTGCGGCGAATGTCCATCGAAAGCATCTGGAAGAAAGTGTCCGCTTTGTCATATCGCCTGCCCAGAGTGAACAAGAACGGCTGGAAGATCCGGTAGGTCAAAGTTTTCGAGATGACATGCTGTACATATGCCGAACGCAGCTCCCGCGATGCTGGCGTATTATCAAGGAACGACGGTAGCTCCGGAGGAATCTTAGACAAGATGTCCTTGGGAGGATCAATCGGGAGGTACGTGAAATGCTCCTTGGACAAGGAAACGATAAGACGAGAGAGCTGGTCGAAACAATCCAAACTAGATTTTGAGATTCTTATCAGAACAGGTACATTTATAGCGTTACCAACATCTCATCGTGATCATTCTATAGACGAGAACAATAAGAGACAAAGGAAGTGTCATGAGACATGTATATGCGCTGAAAGAACATCGACAAAGGAAAGAAGAGACATAAAAGAGCGTAGAGCTTCAGTCTGGTTGAAAGAAACGAAGAAAGAGTGGTAGAAATGAAGACAAAAAAGAGAGAATATAGACAGAAAGGAGAAATCAATAAACAAAAAGGCAGGCTGGCGCTGATGAGATGGTATCTCAATGCACTAGGTCACTTACAAGAATGAGTCTCCCTTGGTGCTCTTGAGGTCAGTTGCTTCTCCAAGGCTGTGGAGTGTCTTCCTCAGCCTGTCACAATCCTTGCCCAAATTGTCGATTGTGGCGCGCATCCCCTCAACTGCATGTTCTAGCTGCTGCTCCTTGAGCAGGTTATCTTCCTCCAGTTTCTTGTTCTCGCGCTCGCAGTTGGCCAGCTCTTCACACTTGGCGGAAATCCGAGCCTCCAACTCAGTACGTTCATCAGTCCACCGTTGTTCCTTCTGATCCAGCTCCTTCTGCTTTGCATCGAGTGCATCCTTTGTGGAGATTAACTCGGCCTGAGTCGACTCCAACTCCGCAACCTTGGCATCAAGCTCGGTCTTGGTCGACTCCAACGCCGCGACTTTGGAGTCAAGCTCCTCCTTTGTGGAGGCCAGTTCGGCTTCCTTCGATTCTAGTTCAGTAACTTTAGAGTCGAATTCAGACTGCAGGGCGTCATGCTTTTCGTGTAGTTGTTGTTTCTCCTTCTCGTATTCTGTCTTCATCGTCGTTTGCTGGTCGAGTAATTCCTTCTCCCGAGCTGCCAAAGCTTCAGCTGCCGCTTTCTCATCTTCGGCTTTGATTTCCTCAAATAGCTCAGTCAACTCTTGCTTCTGATTTGCAAGAGCTTCCGCCCTCTCCTCCTTCTGACGTTCCAATTCTTGCTCGTGCGCCTCCTGCGCTTCTTTGATGTTCGTCTTCAGAGTAGCGACCTGCCCTTCCAGTTCAGACTTCGTTTGCAAGAGCTCCTGGTTGAACTTTTCCGCCTCCGCCAGGCTCTCTTCAATGTCCTTCCTCTTCTCCTCGAGGTTGCCTAGTTCCATTCTGAGTTCGTTTATGGTGTTCTTCAATTTTGTTGCTTCCTCCGCACTCTCGTTCGCTGCTTTTCTCATCTGATTCTGCAGTGCTTCGATGTAGAAATCCTTGTGCATCAATGCCTGTTCATGCTGAGTTTCCATCTGCTTAAACTCAGCCTCCCGAGCTGCAAGCTTGCTTTTTGTGTTCTTGTACCCATCAAGCAAGCGGTTGATGTCCGGGATAGCCTCTTGGATTCTTTGCAGGAGTTCAAGAGGCTCGTCATGCTGCTCTTGAGGGGGTGAAATTGTTCCCCTGTCATTCACACCGTGCCCATTTGGCAACCCCATATCCCGGATGGCTTGGTAGGCCGACACATAATGAGGATCTATTGAGCCGCGAGGAGTAGGACGCAAATTTGGAGAAGGATGGTGATAGTAAGGAGCATAATGAGGCATGTAACCAGCAGAACTCATCGCAGGCGATTGATAAGCAGTGGCATAGCCAGGAGCGATTGAGGGAGGCACGCTGGGAGCTGGCGGCGGAGGTCCGAATGGCGTAGCGTGAGGCGAGACCGCTGGAGACACGTAAGGACGAGTAAGCGGACTGCTGGCCTTTGCAAGGGGAGAGGCGGGCTTCGAGGAATATCTCTGCACGGGAGACGCTGGGTTCGCCATGGCGGGCGAAGCACCTCTATAGTGAGAAGATGCAGACTGTGGGATAGGCGAGGAGGGCTTTGATGCAGGTGATGCTGTATGAAATGCAGGAGAGGCAGGATGATTTACAGGAGATGCACTATGAAACGCATCCGCCTCTAGGGCAGGAGAGGCAGTCTGGAGAACAGACGAAGACGCCGGTGGTTCGGAAGATGCTGCTACAGGTGCAGGAGATAGCGGCCGCGAGGACGAAGCAGGGTCCGGTGCTGGCGAAACAGCTTGGTCCGCAGGTGGAGTAGGCTCTTGTTGAGGATTTGGGAGATTGACTTCGGCTTCGGCTTCTGGGGAAGGATTGGGCGCTGGGGAAGCAGCATTCGAGTGAGAAGACGCCGCTATGTATTCAGTTTCTGTCAGGGATGGCGATGGTAACGGACAAGCAGCTGCTGCTTCTTGAAACATGGGAGTCTGAGGTGCTGTGACTGGGGTCGGTTCTGGGGGCTCGGCAGCGTCACTTTGGCCACTCAGACCATGGTTAGGCTCTGGATTCGTCTCAACGGCCGCTGTTTCTGTCGGAGGGCCCGATGCCGCTAATTCCTCCAGGATGGACTCGTGAGTCGCTTCAAGAATGTTCTGCACATCGTTCAAAGTCTGCGGCTGACTCGAGATGCCCTCTTGGTCCAGGTTCGTCGATGGCTGAGGGTCTTCCCAATTTTCAGTCACAGCCGAGGCTGTTGCTGCAACAGGCTGAGGGTGCTCCAGTTCTGGTACTTGTTCCGGGGCCTGTCCGTGGTTGGGGCCAGGTTCCGGGAGAGACTGTAGAGGAACGTTTGATTCAAATCCTTGACTTTCAGCAGGTTGAGGTTCGGCTTCAACCTCTGCTTGTAATGGTTGGCCCTCTTGATCCAAAGGAGTTTCACTGTCGATCTCCGGATGTGTCTGTTGGTCTTGCTTCTCGGCAAAAGGGGTTTCAGATGGGTTCTCAGACGTTTCTTGGTTCTTCCCCTTCTTATTCTTCTGCTTGGCCCCAGGTTTGCCTTTGCTCTTCTTGCCCGACCCTGCCATTGTGGTGGAGTGAGGCGTTGGCCGAGTGCTAATTGTAGGAGAAGACGTGTCCCCAGTAGGCTGATTTCTGATGTAGGAACGATAACTGTGTCAGCAGATACTGGATTGGGTTTGCTGCTGCTTCAGAACTGTACATTTGCAAGCGCGCTTCGGCGGGGTCTCAAAATATACACTGACTTGATATGGATACAGAATGCTATAGGTCAGAGTTGATCAATCAGACGGAGGAAGGCGAGTGATCAGATCAAGCGATGATGGAAGTGATGTAAAAATAAGCATGCATTCGGGGAACAGAGTGATGAATTCCTAGGCGCAGTAAAGGCGCGATGTGAGAACAAATAGTTGGGCCACACTAAGACCGTATCACACGGTGTCAGGAGCCTGCTCTGCAAGCAAGCAGACTATTTTGGAAACTGAGCCTGACGCCCACTGCGCTGTGTTGGGAGCAACTGAAATGCGTGGGACAAGATATTAATGAAGGAGAATCCAAAGAGCAGAACAAGCCAGCTAATAACCCTGTCTGGAATCAAGCCCAAAACAGCGCTCTTACACACCAGAAGGATCTCCACCAGCCTCTCTGAGGCTGGACGAGGCAGAAAGCGGACCGAACCTTAGTCCAATACCAATCAGTATCCATGGGTCGTTCGAGTCACACCAGAGTACTGGTAGTTAGGCGATCTCAACGCCCCGGTCTTGGGTGCTAAAGCGGTAATCGTAAGGATGGGTCCGAAGCCGTCGGTTCCCGACCTGCATGGCTGAACGATCTTGGTGAAGTGAAGTGGGTTGGGCATCAAAATGAGACTGCATCTTCCTGGGTGGGAGGATCAATCATGAGCTAGAATGGCAACTCGGAAGGCTGCAACTCGAACCGATTGAAAGTGGCGGGGGGGAAATAAGTTGTCAAAGTTCACACGCAACACACGATCAAGTTGGATTCTGTCCTTGGGTGCTTCATTTTTCCCAGGGTGAAACTGCAGGCATGCGTGCCCTGCAAGTAGCTGCCTGTACTCGAGAGATCAAGAGGCAGGGAAAAGGATGTGGGGTTTCCATGCTAGAGACAACTGGAGGATGGAGTTCGATGACATGTCCCCTTTGATATCCAGACGTTTGAAGCCTCTCTTATTGGTAACAGGGAAGAGCCCAATAACAATGTGCCAGTGGGGAGCAGTGGGGAGCGCCAGTCGAATGTGAGGCAGTTAGTTACTCGTTTAGCATTTCAAAGCAAAGTAGTGACAATCCAGCAGTCTAGTTTACCAGTACCACCTGTAGTGCGGTGTGTATTGCAGAGCAACCATTGTGAGTGTGACAACGCAGAGACCCGCCTTTTTATGTGTATGGAGCAGGATTCAGGTTCGATAACATGGAGCTAGAACAATCCGAAGCATAGCCCCAATAAACTAATTTCACTTCGGCATGTGTTGATGCGTTTGAAATAGCAATCTGCCTTTTTTTTCTTTTTTGGTCGCTTGGACAGCTGAGAGCATATTCAGGCGGTCGAGGTGGCTGGGTTTATATGACCGTTGATTGGAACGACAAAAGAAGACAGAAATACGATTTGAGCCTTGGTTCATCAGTAGTTGGGTATGAGAAGTTATCCTTTACTACATAGTATCCTCTGATTATTCATGCCCAAATACTTTGGGGAGTGTGGTGATGACAACTATCTAGGCTACAGTATCATTACATCCATTCCATGCCAGATAGGTTTAGCTTTAGGGTCCAAGAATAGGACATCAGAGGGCCAACAACAGGAGGCTGGAGGCCAATAGCGGTATTAAGTGACGAGGGCAAACTTCCTGGTTAATTCTGGCTATGCGATTTGACTGAGAATATGCCAATGCATTTCCGCTTGCATCGCAGTTGACTACATAGAGAACATGTCCCAAGAAATAAAAAAAATTTGGTCCCTACGAGGGTCGAACTCGCGACCTTGGCGTTATTAGCACCACGCTCTAACCGACTGAGCTAAAGGACCAGGTTGATGTACCAAGGTATTATTCTTAAATACTATGTTAGCTCTTCAAGAGGAGGGGAGAAAGGAAATGTTAGAATGGCCTTGGCAGAGGAGCGGCCGATCTGACCGAGTTGCTGCGAGTCTGAGGCGACTTGGATATGTCCTGAGGTATGGGCCTTCTCCTAATTACTTCTGCTTGCCTCAAATTCGTGCGATGGGTGAACTTGACGGATCCCAGTGTACGTCCATCCAGATACTGACGGAGATGGAAGGACATCCTTGCGACCATTTTCTTCAATGATAGTGACACTGTAGGCTATTTCGACCCCACTCTAACAGATTGCCTAGTATTATATTCTTTCGAGGGAATATAGGGCCAACAGCTCCGCGGGAGGGATCCTCCTCGGACCGTCGTTGGCACAGAGAAGGTATCGAAATTAACATGGTAATACCAGTCATTGAGTGAAAGATTGCTAAGTTAATCTACTTGAAACCTCTCACAGCGAAGGAGTATTATTCGCATACTCCTGTCTCACCAGTATTCTAGTAGACATTGATCGTCTAGTTTGAATCAGCGAGCTATACGGAGTACTACTCCGTAGGTACAGGAGACTTCGTAGGTTGCGCTAAGCTTAGAAGGTAGAGTCATGTGATGTCCGGCGAGCCGCCCTCGGGCGGCTTTCAACCTCAAATCATCTGGCGACAGCATCACCATCATAAATTGGTATTGCCAATTGTATTTCCGCACAACATGTCTTTCGCCAGACAGTCAGTCGCTTCGGCGCGGCAGCTGCTGCGCAATCAGCAGCCTCGTCGCTTTGCGTCTCATGCCGCTCATGCCGAGCCTGTGAACGAGAGCTTCGGCGTATGTTCGACCTCCCACGACAGAATTCATCCTCGTCACTGACTACAACTCTTTCATCTCTACAGCGCAGCTTCTATGTTACCATCGGTGCATTTGCCTCCGCTTACGTTCTTTACCGCCTGAGCAAGTCCGCTGAGGAATCGGGCTCACAGTCGTGGATCTCCAACCTCATCCAAAAGTGGACTCCTTCGGAGAAGCTGTTTGAGGAGAGGAACGCTATTCACACAGCACTTATGGAGAAGGCCGCTCAGGATCGCCACCTGCTTCAGTCTCAGGGCCCTCGAGCCACTTTCGAATTAAAGCAGCCCGAGTATGTTCATATGAGTTCCCTATGCCCCGCCCAATGTACGAGCTAACGTATGGTTTTCTGCGTTTTCTAGAGTCAACTTCAATACCTCTCCTCCTTACAATGTCCCTGCTGGTTCATCCGTGGACCTGAGTGCTGTTGTTGCTCATTACGAGCAGCAGAACAAGCAGATGGAAGAGGCCCGCGTCGCTCGGATGAAGGACGGCAAAGTTGTGTCTCTATATGACTAGACAAAATTGACTCTTTCTTCAAGATCTTCTTAGAGCAATTCTGGGTAGCGGGCATGACAAGGGGGCGTGTTGTACATATTACTTATTCATCTATGGTAACCCCGTTAACGGTTCATTTTGCCGTTTCATTAACCAGTCTCGCTTTACCGCAGTTTACGATGAAAAGCCAGTCGATATTGCCTGGTAGTTCTTGATTTTATGCCTTTATATATGCCCCATCCCAATGCAGTGATTATGTACTCCTGAGCGTAATCTTCAATATCACTCGACCGACACCTTCCGAGTTGATGTTCACCTGTTCCTCCACATCGAGGTCATAACCATTGACATTTTTCAACACCATCAGGAACTCGTCTACTCCACCTCCCACGCCAAAATAGACCTTCTTCGCCGCTATGAGGGCTTTGCTCCGCTCTTGTTCGGTTTCAGACCGGCGAAGCAAGGCAATCAACGTCTCGGAGAAGGGCTCCAGAGATGCTGGAGAGTATATCGTCTCACTCGCTAAAATCAATGTTTTCCCTTTGCCCTGTCCGTAACTGGAGAACACCAGGTCAACAAAGGCGGAGGACCAGGCACCAGAGATGAACTCGAAGGTGATCTTCTTGTTTGCGAGATCTTTCTGAAAGCTCTCCAGGAGCTCAGGCGTGATGTCTAATTCTTCTTCATCAGGCTGGTCTCTGGGCGAAGTGTCCTCAGCCGAAGGCGGATCCCGATGCATGACTATGTAGTTCCAAGTCAAAAGCAGATTTGGAAGCGTGACTAGGCGGAGGACGGCAGAATTGTAATCTGCAAATGTGAAATGGATTTTGTTCGTCGCTGAGTCCGGTCGACGCAGTGCTTGCGCGAAGAGAGTCAGTGACGGTACCGAAGTGCCAGCACCGAGCTACTTTTTCCATCAGCTTCCATTCGAGCAATGATTGCAAATCGAAGTAGGTTAGTTGGACAAACTACGGACCTCAATAATGTGCTGGTCCTTATCCTGATGGGACAAATCTTCACTAGCAACCAATTTGGCAAGATCCACCGCACACTCCCATGTCTTGAAGCCACCTTCGTAGAAATTGGGCTTAATATCCCCTTCCTCGAGCCCAGAGATAAGCTCCTCATTCTCATGGTCTGCACTGTCCTCGGCCATAAGCTGAGTCCGGATGTCGAAGACTTCTCGGCGTGCAAGCGTAAATGTTCTCTCTTCTCCATGATATGCATTTATTACGAGCTTGTTGTATGATATTTGCGATGGCAATGTAGAGATCTAGAACATGGTTAGATTGAGCATATGTGGTCGAACATGAATTATCCTTCGTCGTCTGCTATTCCTCTCTCCCTATTCATCTCATCCGTTGTCTTCGAGCGCGACCCGTCGGTAGCTACCCAACTTCCCAAGAGTGACTTATAACTTACCCATTCTCCCATATCATGTCTTTGGGGTTCCATTAATCTTCCAGTGAGCTGCTTGCTGGCATCCTCCACAGCATTCATATCTCTCTCATCAATTCCACTTAGATCGTCCTCGTCAATGTCAATGTCATCCCCAGAGAAACCAAAGCTGAACGCTGATGTCATTGCGCGCTTGTAGATTTATTCCTTTGCTGCTTAAGCAAGGAATTCGATCAACCTTGAACAACTTATCCGACTATTGTCTGGGAGAAGCTGATCACAATATGACAACACCTCTATGAATTCTGAATATACCAAATGTACTTGTATTCAGCAGACATTTATGGAAATATTGACGAATTGCCTTCGATTAACAAAAATTGAAGTGACAGCTCCGGCATCTAGTTCTTGATATGATCCAAGAATTCGCTAAGTCGAACTTAAGGAATATTTTGATGACTAAGCATACCTAACATAACTCAATAAATAGTTAACCAACTACTAACGATACAATGGCAATTTATCGCAATCGTAAACCGTAAAGCAAACATGAAGTAAGGTAATCTATTAAGGTTTCTCTATTCGAAAGAAATATCTGTGCTAAATTCTCGGTGGAAGCTGGATAGTCTAGGGCCAGCGCTCAGATCGAAATTCCATTACCATTAACGTGATGGTTGCCTTCGTATGTTGGGCAGAATCTATCATTTCAGCGTTATAGTGTCGTCTATGTCTGAATTCAATAGCAATAATGGAAAGAAAAATTAAGAAGATCCGTTCTCCAACTGCTGGCTAGCGAGAACAGCTTTCTCAAGAGCCTGGAGCGTATCGGCCTTGAGATCCTCGGCATCCTCAACACCGCAACTCATGCGGACGAGGTCATCAAAGACACCAGCAGCCTCGCGCTGATCCTTAGGAATTCCGGCGTGTGTCATGCTTGAAGGCACTTCGCAGAGACTCTCCACGCCACCCAAGCTCTCAGCAAGAGTAAAGACCTTGGTGTATTGACAGAAAAGGTGAGCGGCCTTCTGGCCTCCCTTAATACGGAAGCTCAGCATACCACCACCCATTCCCTGGCGGTGCTGCTTAATAGCAATGGCGCGATGGGGGTGTGAGTCAAGCCCCGGGTAGTTGACAGAGATAACGTGAGGCGACGCCTCGAGAGCCTTGGCGACGACTGTAGCGTTAGCCGTCGCTTCACGGGCGCGCAGATGAAGGGTCTTGAGGCCACGGTGAGCGAGCCAGCAATCGAAAGGAGATGGAACGGCCCCAATGGCATTCTGCAGAAATGTTAGACGATCCTTCAGAGCGTCAGAGTTGAAGGCTGCGACGCCCATGAGAACGTCCTATATCTGGTTAGTAAACCGTCTTGCCCGTAAACGATGCGTCACAACTTACTGAATGACCGTTGATATACTTTGTGACCGAGTGCACGACGATATCGGCTCCGTGATCTAAGGGATTCTGGACATAGGGGCTCATGAAGGTGTTGTCAACCACAACGATGATGCCATGCCGGTGCGCAACAGCAGCTACGTTGCGAATGTCGACCAAGCCAAGTGTGGGGTTGGATGGAGTCTCAATCCAGACCAGTTTGGTCTCGCCGGGGCGGATCAATGCCTCCACATCAACTTCAATGCAAGGCGAGAATGTTACATGAACACCGTGGGCCGAGGCAACCTTTGTAAAGTATCTGTGGGTTCCTCCATAGACATCGGATACCGAGACGACGTGAGAGCCTGCAGCTAGGGACTGGAGGATAGTAGCTGTAGTTGCCGATCCGGATGAGAAGGCCAGTGCATATTTTGCGTGTTCGAGGGCCGCAACAGCTTGCTCAAAGTTATCACTACGAAACATTAGCATCTATTCGTTCGTACGATCGCCTTAACTGTGTCTCGGGGCAGCCACCTACCGATTTGGGTTTGCGCTTCTGGTGTACTCATAGAGACCGACGGGGTTACCAACGCTGGTTTGCGCAAACGTTGTGGAGAGTGAAATCTACGTTGGTGATTAGTTCTTATCCTTCTACATAAGTATCGAAGGATGCAGCGCAATCCATTTGAACTCACAGGAGCAATGACGGCGCCAGTGGTGGGATCATGAGGCGATCCAGCGTGGACAGCTAATGTGCCAAAGCGGCGGTCCTGTGCGCCTTCGCCATTCTGAGCGTGACCGTTGGAAGATGCAGTCATTGTGAACGGTCGACGACGTTGAAGACGATTTGAGGGTTGGTACAATCAGGGAGAGAAAGGAAAGTGGGAGAGAGAAAGAATATAGGAGGGTGAAATTTTAACAATAACCGATTTATTCGATCTAGTTATCAGTCAGAGGAGACGTTATATGAGATCACTTTAAGAGAAGAAATCCAATAGGGTGTCGGTCCAGCGTCCTCGTGTTTATAGGAGTCAGCGATTTGCAATTAATAATAACAGATAAATATTGAACTGGAATGTGCGACGGAGGAACACAGACACATTATTATTGATTACTACAAGTTGAATTATTTTCCCTGCCCTTCGGACTCCGATTTTTGCTTTCCCTTTAAACTCTCTCGGGATTTCTTTTACGTTGCACTTCAAGGCTACAGGGCGGATCTTGTCTCCATCTGAACCAGACGTTCCCGGCACTAACCGAGTATTCGGATTCAATTGATAATCAGATCCAGCACAACGTGGATCTTGCAGATATCACCCAGGTTTGATAGATTATTGGGTAGGTTTGTTGCTTGCTGACAGGCAGATCCATGCAGTGATGTTTCATGCCTACAGATACTAGGTATCTCCATCCTTCAGTCTGAATAATGATCACAATCCACAAATAGTAAGCTGATAGGTAAACTAGCATAAACCCGGTTGATGACAAACAGACCCGAATATGGTAAGCCTACGTGATACATTCTATTTGTACTGCGGAGTACAACTTTACCTGACACTAAGTGCATACAGAGTAGTACAATTTCATTCGGATCAGAATCACGTCATTTCTGGACTTTTGTAGTCATTTTCTGACTATTATCTCATACAATACATTCAGTGTTGTCCTGTCCTCTATTCTAGCAACGCCAATGATAGGAATCATTTGTCGACTCCGTTTCCAACCCATTGTATCATCCGGCGTGTACAAAAATACAACATAGAAAGATATGGGAGTACCCTTACTAATCAACTCTCCCATCACCACCAGGACACGGGTCCCAAACCTGCCATTTGCATCGAACCCTGAATCTCACAATTAGCCAAATTAACGTTCCGTCTGAAATCGAAACGCATGGCCACATACTATGATGGAGTAGGGGGGCTTTCGTTCAATGGTTGTGCCGTCTCCTAGATCTGGGGCATTAGGAATCTGATCATGCCATTCCTCCATCTCAACTCTGAAACGGACAATTTCTCCTATGTCGAAGTAGAAGGTTGAGCCATCTTCATTTTCCCAAACCCACACCTGATCGGCAATGTCACTGTTTCTTGGTGAGCCAGTATGCACCTGCGACAGTCTGGAGAAAGACGGTTGCTTACAATCGAGCGCCATCCAACAGAAGATCCGGGGGAATGAGAATATCATTGAAAAATTCTACACCAACTGCTTTTGTATTAGCATGAGCATGGTGACCGCGAGCTTGAAGCAGTTGCATACTCTTAATCCCCTGTTGAGTAGCACTAGAGATCTTGCCGAGTAGGATTTCTCCTTTGAACGGCCGGAAGACGATGAGCCGGAATTTCACTACAGAGAATCAGTAAAGCAATTATCTTCAGCTGAAAAATTATTCCAGACATACCGTTTACGTTGACCAAACCTGTGCCATGGCCTATTAATCCATCCGACGATTCTAACAAGTCATAGAATCCAATGCAAAGGCCAATTTTTTGAATGACCTGCACACGCGAACCATGTCAGTCAAAGCGACTGCCACATCGATCAGGATGACTTCACCGTACTTTATTTGCATACTTTTCGTTGATATTGTCCTCGATTGCGACAGCGCTGTACTTGGAGAAGTCTTCTGGAGAGATCTGGATAAGATCTGAGATGGTTGTCTGCCTCGCTGCAGTCAGCTTGTGTATCCAGGACAAGTTGAACTGTATTTGATCAAGGACGTCTCTCAACTGACAAGAATGAACATTTTCGAATATGTTACAGGGGAACGAGGTATCGCATGAGCACCGATCACGATATGTAGTTTCTATTTCCACACAGTCGCAGAGAGGATTAGCGGCAAGACAAAACTTGCATTCTAACAATGCAGGACGCTGAGACCGCCCCTTCTAAATTATGTTTCCAGTAATCACAGACTCATAACATCATAGAAGTGTATTTGAATATGTAGCAAGAGAAGTTCAAAAGTCAATCGCGAAATGCCTGGACCAATCGCATGTTGCGGATCCGGCCTGGTTGCTCTTAATTTTTTTCCTCCTCCACTTGATAGCCAGAAGTTAGCACGTGACTTCTCCACTTTACAGTAAGGGCAATGACAGTTCGGGTCTCGGAACGGAACAACAACTTTAGAGCTTTGGTCCTAAAGAAGAGATCAGAAGTAATCGGAGGTTTTCTCAGGTCTCTGGGATGGTGTGAGAGGATGGCATCGATGCTGTCACTCATTCGAGGGCTTGCAGAGATCTTCCCACAATGAGCTCCCAGGGATTCTCATTTCCTCCCCCTCCTCCTCCCCCTCCTCAGCAACAGCAGCCACCTCAGTCAACTATTCCGTCTGGGCCTCCACAGTACGGGTACGGTTCTTATGGTCAGCGAGGTGGACGAGGCGCCGGAGGGCACAACAGAGGTCGTGGCAGAGGGTTTGGGAATAGAGGGGGTCAGGGAGGCTCCTTTGTTACCCACCATGCCAACCATACCCCGACCTATTCCTCTACGCCGTCATCTTTCGGTTACGGGTCGATAAATTATACCGGCTTTACGCCTCAATCTCAGCCTACTGGCTCTTGCAATAATCCATCACCACATATAGCGTCTTTAGGGTCGCCAAGTTTCCAACACCAGTCCAATACATCTTCGTACGCATCCCCTCAACGCTTTTCGCAGCCGCCAGTCGTTCTCGGATCTCCATATCAGCCCCAACCTAGCTATGATACAGCTTACGCCCCCTCAAATGCACAGTCAAGTCTTCCGTACCCTCCTGTCATGCACTCGAGTCAACATACTCCTCAACCTGTACAAGCGCCGATGATGAGTCCTCCAATGCGTTGGGGTTTTGAAGCGTCACCACCTACAGGAACCTTTGCTAGTCCTCGGCGTAGCAATCAATGGACGCCGCGGCAATCTAGCACACACCAGAATCAATCTTCCTCTAATGGAAACTCAATGAAACACGGCGGAAAACGGGATCATGCATCGGCATTTGGAGGAAAACCGCCAACGGTTGCACCTTCCGTTCCTGCACCGCCTCCGGTCCCAAGCTTCGGCAACCCTCTGCCTGTGAAACCTCCTCCGGCAGTTGATGCTGCAAATCCAAGAAAAAAGAAAAGAAAACACAACCAGTTAGGGCTTACACCCAAAACCGAGGATCATGAATCGAGTGAGGAGGACGACGTGGATGAAGAATCCAGGTTGGCGCCTGCGGCTGCCAGTGCTATAGTGCCGTTGCGATTCACCTATAAAGGACGGACGTCCACACTTCAGTCACCCACAGACATTGCCGCATGGATTGAGGAACGGAAGAAACGATTTCCGACGCAAGCAAAGGCTGAAGAGAAGAGGAAGGCTATGCAGGAGGCCAAGAAGGCCCGTGAAGAAGCTTTGAACAAGAAAAGGATTGAGAGACAGGAGCAAAGACGAGCCCAGAAGGTCGCCAATGATAGACCAGAGAGCGTCATTGATCCGGCGGATGCGGCCGCAAAGGCGAAACGAAAGGCTGATAAGCTTCAACGCAAGTTGCTAAAGGAGCAGGAACGGGTAGCCAAAGCGGAGGCGGATGCCGAGCGGGCTCGGCTCGAAGTTGAAAGGCTGCAGAAGGTGGCCATGGAGGCGAGAAGAGGGTCAGAGTCTGCAACGCAGAAAACTGAAATTCAACCTTCCGTCGCTGCAGAAAAGCCGGACCCAGAATCTGGTCAGAAAGTGGAGATGGTCGGCTCCAAGGACAACAACTCGGAGGCTGTGGCTGTCCCTACCGAGAGTTCTATCGCATCCATGGCCCATGGGACAGTGGTAACAAAGATTGAACCCGGTGACTCGGTAGAGAGTCGAAACGAGGAATCCGCCGCATCATCTTTCGACGATTCGGACAGCAGTGACTGGACGTCATCAAGTGGATCTGACATCTCTTCGGATTCCGACGAGAGCGACGATGATTCGGCCCCTGAGGAAGTGTCTTCGCGCCGTGAGGGGCCAGAGCGGGTAGCACCACCGCCTCGAGTCAATAAGAAGAAAGTGTGTCGCCATTTCGCGCGCAATAGGCGCTGCTTACACGGGGAGAAGTGCCATTTTCTACACGAGTTGCCGGAAAGAGGCCCCAAAACAAAGTCGGTGGAGAAAAAAGGACGGAGGGGACTCTTCCAAGCTGTAAGTATTCTTGGTCTTTAGCAAAGAAGGAAGACGGCATTCTTTTGGCTATTCAAAGGTTAACACGCAACTTTCTAGCTGCTCGAGCGCCAAAAAGAGGACGAAGATCGGAGAGCCATGGAAGTGATTGTATGGCTGGGAGAAAACGGATTTCTGGAAGCCCCAGAGGCCGAGGAAAGGGCGTCTGGACACTCTCATAGCGATGGGAACAAAGATGAGAGCCGGGACTCTCAGGAGACGAAAGACACAGTTGCTGCTGTCTAGGTGCTGCAAAGTCACGTTCTATATAACATCAGCGTCTTGTACATAAACTCTATATCCGAATTAGCTTCAAAACCAAATAGAGCCTCGAGCCTTTCCGCCTGGGCAATGAGACGGTCGGAGCAGAGGACGATAGACCTGAAAGTTGATCGAATTGAAGTCTACCACCGACTATTTCATGGCCCCCAGGAGAAAATTTCCCTCTTAGAAGGACGTCTAGGTTACCATATCGCGAATGTCCCTGGTTGGAAGTCGTATTGAAAGTCATAATACGGAAAGCCTCATACCGGTACCGTAAGTTACTTAACCTGGTACTTTTATCTTAACCGACCCCCTTCAACATGAGTCTAGTACGGGGTCGGTTACTCCATAGATATTACAACCTGTATCGGGATGATCATATTGGTTGAACACCTTCCTTGGCCATCCTAGGTTGACTACAAGTGACCGGCATGTATCTGGATGCTGCGAAATATTTTGTGATTTGGTATTACAATTTTAAAGCCACCACAAGAATTAAGGAATACTCTCGACAAAGTTTTGGTTTTCAGGTGCTAGGTATCTCCTGCTCGGGTAACCAGAAATAAACGATCATAAATTCGCTTATACTTTGTGAATCGGAGGTAAGGTGTGATTATTCTTAGCAACGCATATTAAAGTCCTCAGTTCATCTGCTTTCCAAAGACCCTTGGGATAGACCAATCCCGTGCCACCACACACCAAGACTGATAGGTAGGCATCATTTAGTTCTCCTTCAAGTAGTCCTTTACGACCTTAGCGGCCACTAGCTGGGCCCCGACCGGGCTTCCGTTGAAATTACTGGATCCTTCGCGGCCTATATATTTGACTAAGTGAGTAACTATGACTGACTCGGTCTAGCTGAACAGATGCCTTTCGCTAGAGAAGGAGAGACTAAGTCTGGCTAGGATTAGCCTTCTCAATGGCGTTATACTCATTTATTCTGATCTTGCCTCTTTCATTCGGGGGGCTGTGATCTTTTTGTTGATGAGACCGTCCTATTGGCTCTTCCTCGAGGATGACTGGCTCGTGGCTTCCTCACCGTCTAACTACTGGTGTGAAATCTCAATCTGTCCATTAGTTTACCCAGATCCCCCCAAACGAGATGAGTTGACCAGGTTCCTTGGGTGTTGCGGAAGGTTAGGTAGGTTCTACTAGCCTAGCTCTTCCGGTTATTATTACTCGGTCTTATCTCCCTTTCTCCTCTTTCTTCCCTTTCTCTCCTTACTCTCTCTGTAGTCGATCTTTGCATTTGCTCATCTTTCTGTCTGTCTTTTATACCAGTCAGAATCCATTCTTTTCGTTGAATACGTATATTCTAATTCAAAATCCCTTCGTTACAACCTTCCGGCATACTTTATCTTCGCCCCCGCTTTGCTACCTCTTTTTTGGGAATTTATACATAATACATCAGTGAAAGCCTATATATACTCTAGTCAACATGCGTTCCATCATCTTCCTGTCTCTCAGCGCTCTTGCGGCCATCGCAGCTGCTGCTTCCAAGGAGAATCCTTTTAACATCCCTGCCAACGGTTACCAGTTCACTGCTGGTGAGCCCACTACATTGAGCTGGGAGCCTACCACCAGTGGAACTGTCACTCTCAAGCTTCAATGGGGCGACGTTTTCACTCCTGATTCTGGATCAACCATTGTCTGTAAGTGTCTAAAAGTTGAAACGAGTCTGGAGCGCTGCGCATATACTAACGTACACTAGCGAGCATTCCCAATTCAGGAAGCTACACCTGGAATGTTCCTTCTAGCATTGCTTCTCGGCCTGATTACACCATTGAGATCATTTCTGATGATGACACCTCCGAAACCAACTACTTGAACCGTTTCATGATTGCGGGAGCTACTGGTGTCGCGTCGAGCACGGCTACGGCAACTGCCACTACCTCCAAGACCGCCTCTACCACGTCTAACTCGACTACTACTAGCGGAACTCCTACCATGACCACTGTGACTTCGACCACTGCTTCTTCCTCCAGCAGCTCTTCGACCACCAGCAGCTCGTCTACCACTGAATCTTCGACTACTACCACTCAGGCTTCTCGCACGACCGCCACTACATCGCCTACTTCGGTCCCCGACCCCAATGGCGGTGCCATCAACCGGATCTCCGGTGGTATGATGGCGCTCGTCATGGGTGTGATTGCATTCATGTAAGCAGCATAAGTTGCGAGCATCCTGGCGGCGAGTCACATTACTGCGATCACGCTCGACACATTCAAATATATAGCTTTTTTGGCGTGCCCATTTCCTTTTCCTTTGCACTTGCTTAGGCTCGAATATGGTTGGATGACCGGCTTGGGTATCTACAGTTTGTTCCTGGCCTGTGGATGGAAAAGGTGTAACATCGTTTTTTCCGTGTCCGATTCTCTCTATTCCTTTTCGGCGATGCTTGGGGATTTACATGATTGCGTAACCTAATGGTCATTATTCGTTGTATGGACCAGGGACTCGCGTCTATTCGGGCACACTTTTGTATGGTATGTAGATACGTTTCCATTGTAATGAATGATTTGCTTCGGCTTACAGGACATGGCGAGTAAACATAAGGTTTTGTAAATCTCATTTGCATATTCTATGGATCTAAACCTTTTCGCCCGTTCAAGAGACAATGAGGCTCTGCTGTAGCCGACGATCTTCAGGAACCACTAGTAGTAGTAAGAGTTGAAGATGACGCAGGGAAACGGTCGATAGTCTGTTACCTTGATAAGTTCAAAACATTTTGGAATCGAACTGATGTTTTTGAAGTCCGATTTTCATCTATTTCTGTCACAGCAATACCACATTGGATGGTTGTGGGTCTCTAGCCGAAATGAACCATTGGCATGAGTGGAACATGTAATATGGCTCGGCAATTTCATGCACTTATCTCCTACGGCCAGCCTCTGCTAAACTTATGAGCTGATCTTCTGCCAGGTGATTACCTACCCACGACGGAGTAGTCACACGTCGACGGGCTATACGGGCTGAAACATCAATATCCGCTGAAACCATGAGTAGTCGGTATTCTGGCGGATTGAAGTATTTTGGCAAGCCCACATATTTCCCGTGAACGTGTCTACATTATGCATGTGAGACTTGTGTTTTATGCCAGTAAAACCTAAAGTACGTGCAGCTTCCAATCTTCAGTGGTTTCGTATCAACTGATGTACCTACCTAATTTTATTATTTGAACTGTATCTTACCGTACCGGTTATACTGAAAGTATGATACGTAAGATACCTCAATACTTCTCTTGAGCCATCGATGACTGAGGACTGCCAGTTTGGATGATGGGAGAAGCCGGAAGGGCCGAAGAGGAATAGATCAGTGCTTGTGATTTCTTGTGCTTGTGATTGGATACCTGGTAAACTAGCCTACGCGTTACCCACAGACGTCCTGTGAGGCTGAAGGCTGCTACGAAATAGCACGTGGAGCCGACAGAACCCTTCTGTCGTGCGACATGCCGTGCTTCGTTCTTACACTTCAGCGGGTAGGGACTTTGAGCTTATTGTTTATTAATTCTGATTAACATTAAGAATGCTAATGGTGCTACTCACAACACCGTAGGAGCACAGCTCCCAGGGTGATTCATGGAGCGTCTGAAACAGGAAGACTAACGATTGGAGAAAGCGGGCCCGAAAGGAGCATGGCATCATCTGTCATGCAGACCGAAGAGAAAAAGAAAAGGCAGTCCTATGCGGCAACCCATTGGGGACACACGCGCTTGATGAACTTCATGAACTTGAAGAACCCGACGGCATACTCAACATTACCGTGAGGATCAACTGTTCGCTCTGGAAAGGCTATACCAGCACCATATAAGCCCTTAACGAGTCGTCCACGTTGATCGTAGAATCCGCCAGTCTCATGATCAAAGTCCGGTTGCAATGGCGAACCATTTACAGAAAGCTCTGGCAGCGGATCCCGAGTGAAGCCAATGGCCTGAACAATGTGAGTGCAGAAGGGTAACTGCAGCTTGAACTGTGCCATTTCTTTACCACTGCTGCAGTCCACCTTGGTGATGAAACGGCCTGCCTCGGAGGTCGGTAAAACTTCATCTTCGAGCTGCTGGCGAGCAAAGTCCGCAGCGAGACCCTTGAGACCGGTGTTATCTCGAAGGATCCAACCGTCCATGTACTCGGCATACCGGAGAGAATGCCGGGTAAACCACTTGAGGCGGAGCTGGGGATGAGAACTGCGGGCCAAGTCTACCAGGTTGAGCAGAGCCAGAACGGCACTATGAGAAGCTCCTACAACGGCGATGGTCAAGGGCGTGTCTCGCGGAAGGTACGAGGCGAGTTCACTGGGCTTCAAAACTATATCGAGGTCCAGCCTCTGAATGTTATGCGCAGGAACAGGGATTGGAGCAGTTGTCGGTGACGACCCCGTACACAGGATGAGTTTGGGTGTCTCAACTTCAAACTCGTCGGACGACCCTTGACTTTTGATCCGTACTGTCCAGGAAGAAGTCTATGGAACCGGGAAACGAAAGCATTAGCAAACCATCCAATTCCTCTCTGATGTTGCGCTCCTTTGGTACTCCAAATGCGGGGGTATCAAACTAACCTTCTCCGCCAGATTTGCAGCAACGACGTAACCCTTACATTGTACAACCCGGTCCGATTTCACAATGCCCTCTGTTAAGGCCTGAACCATGTCTGCACCATGCTGCAACAGACATGTTTGATCTTGGTCAAGTTTCGCTAGAGTCGTGAAAGCATTGGGCATGCGCGTACTACTGATGACTGCACGGAATGGCTGGACACCTGTGGCATACGCTTGGAAGAAAGAGACTTTGGTGTTGCTGGAAAGAACTCGAACAGTCAGCCGTAGACTTCTTCCTCCCAAGCTTGCTCGGTTGCCCAAGCGTGTACAGAGTTGGGGAATAGTCGTGCTCACCTAGGAACCTCGCGGTATTTCCTGCCCACACGTCCGGCCTGAAAATAGGGATCAACCCAGGCAATTTTCCCACCAAGCTGCCTCTCCAGCAGATTTCCAACCACGGCCAGACCGGCAGGACCAGCTCCCACGACAACCGCAGCACACTTTTGAGGCGGATTCATGATTGTTGAACGATTTGGAGATATAGATGCAGAAAAGGCTTTGTAAATCAGATTTTATAGGACAACTCTGGAATTACCGCACATAGATATCTCAAGGGAGGTACTGAGGAATCATAGGGAGGGTGCGAATTAGGAGGGATTCTGCCAGATGGTTTGATTCAGAGCTCGGCGTTTTTCTCGGTGAAAACAGCTATCAAGCGTCGTGACCTTCTCCTAAGGAAAGAGGGGAGCCCGGTGATCATATACATTTGGGAAACGGCGAGCAAAGGGACGCAAGATAACAACAGCGAACAATGAACCCGCATCGCAGACGCTTGGCAGGATTCACTGTTTACCGCTTGTCCAGTCCATTGATATGGGGACGAGGAACAGAAACGGCTTGAAAACGCGAATCAGGCATCTCGGACGATAGAACACATGGTGCGGACGTAATCAACCGACCATAGAGAGCAAGGGAAGCGACGGATCATGCGGTAATGACAATCCCAAAGGTACTAGGATACTCCATTCCCAACTCCTGGTCTCATAGACTCAAGATGTCGAAAGCCCGGGCGTAGATGAGCAATCGGCGACTGAAACGGACTGCTGAGTGGTTGAACTTTGAGGGTTTCGCAGCTGATGCAGCAGGCCCCACTTGGGCCTTGCGAGTGAATCGCCGACCGACACGCTTCCCGTCGGCTCAGCAAGCGAGAGAGAGAATTGTCATGGGGGATGTGCTCGTCGACGCCCGTCATCAAGAGGCCAACGAGGGGATCCTATGCGGTTCATGACTGTACGGATTATGACCGTCGCAGGTTAGACGGACATTAATCTCCTTCATGATGGGAAAAGGAACAGCTCCCAAAGGTGCTGGTAGTGATGGAGGATGGAGAGTCCTTATATTCAAGCACGCGAGAACCATGCACGGACAGTCTTGGCACGATTGCGTGATTTTGACCAGAATGAGGTTATTACTGTTTGCCTAATTGGGAAGGTTGCTGCTATCTCAGGCGTCTGTAGAAGGATGCGGTGTTCAAGTTAAAGGGTCTACTCTATAATACCAGCAAGGGGTAGAAGCCACTTCTATCCATCGGCTAGCTACATTAGGGTTTGATCAAGTATCCGGGGTTTTATATCGTTCCACCGATACTCAATATGACATGTGTTGTTGCATTGCTGTGTTGTTTTATTGGAAGCTGCTCGGGCTACGATTATTGTAATGCACGGAAAGCTTGTGACAAGGTCTCATCATTTGGACACTGAAAATAAAGGACTGTACATTCGCCATTTCATGATTACATGGCCCAGAATACCCGGACAGATATAAATTCAACATGGTTTGACCATCCTGGAAATCGTGCTCGCCCCCAGACAGCAATGGAGTCTCCCACGCCCAAAGTCCGGACTACACTCCCATCCAGCGTCGCCCGACCACGACCTTGCGAACGCTCAATTTCTTCGGCGTCAGTAGATTCGGCTTGGATTTTATCAAGGTAGTGCCAAGTGATTGTATATTCTTGTGTCTGTGATACTGCGGTCTTGTTCATCTGAACTCTGCCAGGACCTGGCAAGAAATGTGAATGTTGGGGACCGATCGGTTCCTGACGCTCCCCTTGGCCAGTGGACTGGGTGGACGCTTGCGAATTCGTTTGGTCGCTGCCTTTTTGGGGGGTTGCGTGTATGACCTCGACATCGAACCAGGTATATGACCCATCGTACGGACTTTCACCTCTAGGACCACCACCCCAGCCCTGGTCATGGGACAAGATTCTGAAAACAATCTTGCGACAGGGATGTACGGTCTGATGAGGAAGTACTCCGGGGGATGCGCTTCCCAGTGTCTAACGATAGGTCATAAGATATCAGTGTCCATTACAGATAGAAGAAAATGAGGAAGTGGAGCTTAGATGCTCGCCGGCTGCAGTCAAGGCAAGATCTGCAACGTACCACCTCATCATAACATAAAGGTGCCGTTCGTAGCAGCTCTCGGTCATGGTCCTGTCTGATAATCGTCCTTGTGTCCATCCGAGCCTCGATTGAGGGCCAGTATTCGGCAGCCTCCATAATCATGTCGACAATCTCCATTGGCAACCCTTCCGAGGTGATCTTCCATCTCAAAATATAGCGAACCTTGAACACATCAAATACACCGGGATAGAAAATATCCAAGGCTGTGTCTTGCGCTGGCTCGCTCGAAGAAGGGCTTGTATCATCCGAGTCATTAAAAGGCGGTTGACGAGGGGAACGGAAGCGGCGCATAATGGACGGAAACATCATATGAAACTGGAATTGATGTCGTAAAGTGCAAGGGTATCTTTAGAGATTTTGAAAAAAAGGCTACGTAGACGGTAATTCGATATCTTTTGGAAGAAATGTGCCGGCCAAGCCCAGGCATCAATAATAAAGGAGTTATCCTGTGTCCAGTTGAATAACACGGCTCAACGATAACGTTGGTTGGAAACCCGGTGGCTATAGATTTGGACGAAGATAGACAAGTCTCATAGATGTCTCCCCACGGCGGTTTTGCCTTTATTGTGCCCCAAAGGCGAAGCCAGAATAGTTGCCGTTTCCCCACGCCAGGGCGGGGAGTTCAGGAGACTGCGGGTAACTCAAACCTCTGATGCTTTAAGTATCAGTACCTGATCCGATCTGCCTGACCAGTAGCGTAGAAGCACAAATGACCACGGACTAGAACTATAATAGTGAGACGATGTTTAAGAATATTACGGAGGATTCAAGGAGGAGACTCGGCAATCTGAATGGGATATCCCTCTGTGTTCAGTTGATAAGAAGTAGATAGCATATCTGATGACGTCAATGTTGTCCATGGGTTCTTTTACTACTCCATCCACGTACTCCTTAGTGGGCGGCCCTCTAATATCCATATTGACTGAAAAGCAACGCCGTGATGACTTCGAAATAATGCCGTTTCGGATTCGGGAGAATGGCCTTCTCAATGCGGTAAGGACATAATTACGCTTCGTTGTAAGCAGTGCCAGGAACGGCCCACTGGGCATATGGAAGAAAATGATACATGTAGAGACACCTATTTTGCCATCTTTCCTTTCCTGCCTCCAGCAGCCTGGTACGCTGCAGCTCGCTTGGCGCTCCGGTTCTTCGGCTTGCCCTTGGAGCCACGACTCTTAGTCTTAATTTTGATGCGCGATGATCCCTCTGAGGCACGATTACCTTCAAACACCACCGAGTTCCCGGATATAGACTTTCTCCCTTCGGCCTTCATCTTAGCCGCGCCGGCTCTGCCAAAGAGCTTACCTGCACGACCTTGAAGCGTCGAGAATCCCTCGCCCAGCGCTTTGCCGTGAGACCCAGTTTCTGGGCCATCACGCTTCTTGGGGAGCTTCTTGGCCCGTGTCACCCGGAGTTTCCGCGGCAGCATGGGAGGAAACTTCTTCCCGTCCAGCAAGAGTGCTTCCTCCACGCAGACCTGGTCATAAAATTGCACATAAGCAAAGCCTTTGCCCACGCGGGTAGTACGGTCACGGACTACCCGGACAGACTCGACATTGCCTCTGGTCGAGGCCCGTTCTTTAGATCCCTTGGTGTGAGCATTGAATGTGCGCCATAGACCTTCCTCAACGTCCGCGGGCCCCGACTTCTTCTTTTTTTTCTTCTTATCGTCTTCTTCCGGGTCGGTCTCGTTGTCGACGAAGTCAAGGTTGCCAACAAAGACACATCGTTTGTGGTCGATCTGGGAGGGATGCGCAACGCTGTCGACACGAAGATGTCGATCTAAAACAACGGTGCCGTTCAAGGCCGCAGGTGCTTTCCGCGCTGCCTGCACCGTACTGTAAACAACATATGCGTTGGTGCTTGGTGTAGTGTCATCCAATATCTCACGTCTAGCAAAGGCAGCTCGCTTGGGGACCTTTCCGCCGCTAGCGAAGGCCACGGACCGAAACCGAATCGATTCGACTTTGTGAGGCCCTGTAGATTCCGGAAGAGTGGAAAGAAAGGATGCCAGATGCTTCAATAGGGTCTTCTTCGCCGATTTGGACTTGATGGCCTGGCTCGAGACATTGCCGAGGAACACGGTACGGTTACTCTTTTCGAGTTCCTTGGACTCCGGATCACCGCTCTGAGTCTCGTGCCTGGGGACTGTAATTTCGTCCTCTTCCTCTGAACTTTCGTCCCTCCCGTCTTTAGACTTGTCCGACACAGGATCAGAATCCTTTCCTCCCTCCTCAACTTTCTGCCTCTTTGCCTTCTCGGCGCGACGCTTTTCTTGTTCCTTCTGTTCCTCCTTCGCTATACGCCGCATATAAGTCTCTTCGAGATCTTCTGCAGGGGCCCTTTTCCGTTTCTTGCTCGAAGGGGCCTGGGTATCCACGGCCAGCGTCCTCTCAGCGTCACCGGCGACTTCTGAGACGTCCTGCATATCTTCATCTTCGCTTTGCAGGTCCTCCTCAAGCTCAGAAATTTCTTCATCGTCTTCTTCCTTTTCTACATCATCTTCTGGCCCGTTCTCCTTTCTCTGTGTGATGATGGGCTGCACCGATGGCGCTTTCACTGGACCGGCCTGAATGATTTGAGAGCGTTAGAAGAGCCTTCTATTAGTGATGGGTAAAGTACATACACTTTTTTCGAACAGTGAGGCCACTGTTGGGTCAATGGCGGCCTTTCCGCCCAAAAAAGGCAGAGTAACGTCTGTTTTGCCTGGTTGCGAGACATTGTCCGACTGAGCCTTACTTTTCTTGCCCATCTTCAGTCAGAATGGGGGATTTCTGTCGTTCGATTGAAACTGTCGTCAGACAATGAGGAAGGTCAAGCCAGTGCGCTGAATTTCACGCTATCAAGGCAATTACGCTTTTAACTTGCTTTCTTCGTTGCGTTTACTAAGTTTTTCTGCCTCAGAAAGAAAAAAATATTTTGGCGACGGAAGCAGGATAAGATCACGTGCTTTATCGTATCGGCAATGTCGAGAGTCGCAGCGACCACAGTACGGAGACGTCATAGAGCTTGACTATCTGTTCTATTATTTTCATTAGAGACTCTTACGCGCGCATATCAGGACTATTTACCCTGACACTGGGACAAAAGGTCAAGGGCTCCTTCAAATCCAGCTCTCTGGTTGCCCTGAAGAGAAGTAGGGATCAACAGACAGGGCATGGACGGATATTATCCGCAATTAGCGGCAATGATATCACCGGCACCGGAATCTCTTCATGGCAAGCTGCTACCAAATACATTGCGACTGGATGTAGGAGTAGAAGACAGAAGTACACATTTCTAAGAGTGATTTATTTCCCGATATTCCGAAAACGCAGTTTCTTAAGAAGCGATGTCTTTATCAGTGAGATCTCTCAAACCGAGCAGTAAACTAAGAATATGTTGGTCACATGATTTGTAATTGTCGATACCAGGGCGGTCAGTAACCACAGCTTCCACACCACCTCTTCAGATTCTACCTAGTCGGCGTCGGCATAAAATACGGCAGAATACCATTACGCTTGGAATACCGCGACGAGTCTCAACAGAGCAAAAGAGGTAGATTATTGCTGTGGCTCTTGGGGACTCCCTCCTTCACCTTTCTCTCCACTGTCGGCTCCCAAGCAGATCGGTGGGTTCTGGAGCACCAGTGAATTTCTATCTCTGTCTGTTCAATCATTTCCAGCTCATTGAGTTCTCCATCAACCCTCTCGATATCCTTCGACCGCGCTTTCAAACCAATTTCCGCTCGTCCATGTCGCCTTTTCTCTCGCGCTGTAGTGTCGTATCGCCCGCTTCTTGAAGTGCACCACCTCCACCTTCTCCTCCTTCTCCTCGTCCTCCATCTTACCACGCACAGTGCCTCTTGTGTAGGCCTGAGGTTATATTCCTTCTGTTAGACTACACAAGCGATCGCCAGTCTGATTTATTTTGGTTCTGTGTTCTTGCGGCTCTCCCCCGTGAACGCAGTGGCTAAGTGAATCGCTGCTCGGTCGCGGCAGCTGTGCTCAGTGCTTCTTTCACAGTTGGCGCATTGTTGATTGGTACGTTCATTTGTGGCTTAGGGCGTATGGGACGATAGGTTCTGCTCTGTTCAACGAGGCTACGGCTTTGGTCCCTGCGAGAACGTTTCCCTCTTACTCTGTTGAGGCGGCGCAGTTGCCAGAGACTACTGGTGATCTCGGGGTGTGTCCCGGGTAGCAGAACAATCAAATCTGGCACCGCCTTCGTCTGCAGACAAGGAACAGTCCAAACAAACTGTTTCATTGACGGACCCCATTTATTGTCCTCTGCATCTATGTGTCAATTCATCTTTTTGGGGTTTTGGCTGACATTTGTACTCAATTTTCCAGTCTCGAAACCAGTTTTGCTTCCCACTGGCTGCACGAAACCACACTCCCGTTAGCCAACCTTTGTATTCGACTTCCCCAGACCTTTCAGAGACGCCCTTTCAGCCAATCTCTATATTTTTTTTTCTCCTAGATTGCTGTGCTCGTGTCGCGCCATTGCCTATGGAGGTGGCCGCAAGTCGAGACTCAGCTCCTGTTGGTCCGCCTACAGGGCCTGATGCCACAATCACCAATGGCGACCAAGATCTTCTACTGGATGATTCGCTCATGGACGATGGACGTTCAAGTAGTCTGAGCGACATCGACGATGTCTTGGATAATGAACCCTCGGACTACGAAGAGTCGCCCAAGCCCGAGAAGTTAGCAGCAGAGAATGACTCTGAAGCTGAGACGGAGCGCATCGAAGATTCCCCGAATCATTTTCGCAGAACCAACATTGTCGTGAGCAGTTATGGCCCTAGCCCCAGCAAATTGGCCCAATCGACGACGTACGATGATGCCGTGGACGGGGACGACCAAATTGAGGATTCACCGAGCAAACCTCGCTCTAAGCCCAACGGAATCCTTGAATCCGCCGAAGACATACTCGGTTTGGAAGACTCTACATTATCCGAAGGTACGGGAAAGAAGCGCAAACGACCCGAGTCTGGCGCGGATGTGGAAGGCGAGACGGGTGACGAAGGCGAACCGCCTCAGAAACGCCGCGGGTCGGTGAAGAGTGAATTGAGCGATCCTCCGGCAGATGACAGTGCGCTGTCTCCGGAGCCCATTGAAGAAGTAATTAAAGCGAACGAGGAAGATAACCCGGCCGATGACCTTCCCGAGTCGGACCTACCCACGGCGCCCGCCAAAAACAGAAAAGGCAAGAAGGGAAAGCGAAAAGGGCGAAAAACACGCGATACGGCTGATGATGACATGGATAGTGGTGCCCTCGAGACGGGTGCGGAGGGTCCTGTGGATGATGGCGATGACGAAAATATTGAACGTGGAGAGGACGCCGACGATGGGGAAGCAGCCGCCAAGCTCGAGGAAGAATGTAAGTCGCCCATCGTGCAGTTTTGGATCATACTGCCATTTCTTGTTTGACTTACTAATAGCTTCTGAAGCAGCTAAGAGAATGTCCGCGATGGAATCTTTAGCGATCCTTGAAAAGGAGTTCGCAGCCCTACGTGACAAGTGAGTCGAATTATCGACAGACTAGCTTACATCCTTCTGGTTGCTGATGATCCCCCTTCAGGATATATGACGAAAGGATATCCAAATTGAATCGAGAATTGGAAATGCTTACTGGCCCGAACCCGACTCACCCCGAATACCTGCGTCAGCTCGAGTGTGTTAAACGACACCGTGATGCAAAGATAAAATACGAACACACCTTGTTTCAGTACCGAATCCAAGCTCTCATGAACAAGAGTCTGGCAGAGCGTGCTCAAACGCATAGCACGTACTTCCAGCGAATTCGGGACATTCGGGAGAAACACTCAAGTGCTGTCAGCAAGCACTTTTACGCTATTCAGCACGATCGATTCAAGTCAGAAGAGCTGAGTGCGCAGCACTACATACCTTTTCCCACCCGGCGTTCACAACAAATCGCCCACCAAACAGCTTACAACCAAGAAGTGTCTATCATGGCTGGCGTCGCCAAATACGTGGGTTTCCCAGCGGCACCTTCATTGGCACCTGCGCGACCGTCTGAACTCGAAGAAGATATGGAGAAGATGGGGGTGAGCTTAATTCTTAGAACCTGCTTTGCTTACCTTGAGCTAACTTATATGTCTGGACAGATTTCCTTCGAGACCAGGGCACCTACTTCACAGCCTTCGACGAACCTACCACGTGGAGCCATGCCATCCATGTCCTCAAATGCCTTTCGTACAGCTGCGGAGGAAGCTTTCCTTGAGCAGACTCCTTGGGCCAATCCTCAGCACCCCATTCACCATCACCACCATCACCACCACCAACAACATCATCATCATCATCATCAAATCCAGCCGGGTCCGCACAGTCGAGTATTTGAAAATCCACACGCCTCGTCATTCACCACTCCAGCCGCACAGAAACGAGTGGTCGATATTAACGCTCCCAACGGCTCGGCCTCCACGATAGCGGAGAATCTGTCGGCTGCAAATTCCTCAGCGAATAACACACCATATGGAGCAGAACAGGACCATCAGCGCCATGGTCTTGCCCATTTTGGTGTTCCCGACTATGATGCGGACCGCAAGTCTGGATATCGATCACTAAGCTCTTCCCCGCTCGATGTGCGAAAGCCGCACCCGGCGTATGCTACCCTCGACCATCGTGCTTCCCAAGCCACATCGTCTCGAAATCCCCCCTTCTCACCACAACCCGCCCGCGTGGGGCTTTTCCAATCGAATGCTTCAAAACACGATTCTTCGCCTCCTCTCTCTTCGAAACAAGTCAATTCCATGCACCCATCCACTGGGATACTGACTGGCTCGGGCTCTAGTCACATGACAGCTCGATAGGTTCGACCAAAATCCTTTGCGTTCACCTTCATCTAACATTCATGACCTTCCGGCGTCTGGGCCTTGTATAGGGTTCACCAAGGTGTTGTAGGATATTTTCCATGTATGATTGGCTTAGCTTGTACACTTGGGGACACAAGGACGAATCTCGCTGCTCTTTCAACCTCTCTCTCGCACAATGTCTATCTTATTGCATTCGTTCTTTGAGCAGTGTGAATAATTGGCGAACGGCTGCATTGGGGGCTTTTATGTTCAAAGAATTTACCTCACGATACATAGTTTACTGTGTCATGTCTGATCGAATATCTAGGCACGGTGTTTTGCTACTTTATTGCATGGGTCCTTGATGTATATTCCCTACCAGTCATTCCATCACATGGATGCACTGTTGGCTGCCAAACGGCATGGAAGGGACCAGTTTGTTGTTCTAATTAACGAAGTTAGGGACTGCTTTGCATGAGAGAAAGAAGAAGGCTTTACGAGATGCATAGTTACTGGGGAAATACGTACATACTTAGGCGAGATTATGGACACGAATTGATTTCATCAGGCTCTATGTCTGAGGATTGGATTATCAAGGAGTACAGGTGAAGTCGTGGCAGGAAAGTCATGGCGGATCTCATTCTTTGGTGTAGAAGCTAGTTCAAGCTACAAAACTTCCTACAGACGCTGAAGGGTATCACGCCCATGAGATGAATGAAATGTTCACACCAAGTGATTTTAACATCTTCTTATACTTAGAATCAAGTTGATCGTCGTCAAGTTTCGCTGGCAGATACTTGCGGCTGAATGCTGGAGTCCGCTGGCGCTGGCGCACTCCCGTCATCTGCGGGTGGTGCAGTGCTTTCCGCTGGTACTGAGCGGCTGGCCAGGGAGATCTGCTCCTGTTGTTCGGACTGTTCTTGTTGCTGTTGCTGCTGCTGCTGTTCTACGACGTGCGGTCGCCACTTGGCCAGGATTTTTCCTGCGATCAGTCTCGATTCCTCGTCTTGGGGATAGATTGATCAGTTTGACGATATCAAGGAATCGAGCAAGGAGTGCAACTTACAGGTATTGTAGACGTCTTCCAAAGCGTTCAGACACATTTCTCGAGCAGGAGGGCGGAACATTACGAGATACCTAGTTAGCGCGTTAATGGTCATGAACAGTCATTCAAGAAAGGAAAAGACGCGTACAATAGTGACTGAACACATAAGTTGATTCTTTCAGGATCTTTCGCAAGACTGGAGACTCGCTTTGTGATGGGTATAGTGACCTCCGGTATTTCGCTGAGAAATCGGATGAAAATCTTGGTATCCCGGGAATCCAGATAGGGCAAAAAGCCATCCAATAGTCGCAGGACCCATTGATCGTAATGTAGGGGTATAGATGCCTCATCTTCCTCGGTTCGCTGAGTAGCAGCGAACTTCATCTGAATTCGGTCATTGTACCATTCTTCATTCAACCACATGATCCCGACGTTGACCCGCGCTCTGAAGTCTTCAAGAATGTATCGGTATAATGACTCGCGGATGAAATTCGAGATTGCTGGGGTCTTCCTGGCGCGTGGGTCGGATTCGGTCTTTTTGTCATCAACTTCTAGAGTTGCGGGCGCTCTCGTGGCAAGTCTGGTAAGTAAGGTAACCCAAGCATCACGGTCGAATGTGCTGCCCGCTAATCGAGAAAAGCCCAGGTGCTGCTGGGCTTTTCCTTTGGTAGGGTTCGGGGCCATCGCAGCTGATGTGAGCATCTCAAAGACTCTTCCTACGGCGCTGCGACCAATGTCCGCGGCCTCTTCTTCCGTCAACGGCGGTGGTTGCGGCAAGACGAATGGACCAAGAGAGACTAGATCTGGCTGCAACTCTGCCATATCAGCGGATACGACATCTGCTTGCGGAGCAGCTGCTACGGCAACATCCGTAGGCTGGTATTCAGGTTCATAGTCATCATCCTCATCCTCGGGGACGACCACCTGAGGTTTTGCGGCCTGTTGTCGAGTAAGAGTTTGGTATCTGGCTCGGACACCCTGTAGTAGTATTGTCAGCACTTAATCCATGCGGAGAGCTCCCGAACATTTAACATACTTCAACAGCCTGCATCAACGCAGACGGATCGACCCGGGCTAGCACGGGGACTGCGATCTTGACTAGGAGATCGGGTGGTAATTGCTTCACGTCAAAGGAGGAAAGACCCGAGTCTTCTGTTAAGGTATACAGCTGAGCGTAACTGACAGGACCTGGTGGAAGAGGAGGAATCTTGATCAATGGGGGCGTTTCTGCATCGAGTCTGGCACGTTTAGCATTATCAAGCCCATCGGTCGGCTCAAATGGCAGTCCTCGCTTCTTGGATGCATCATCTATGGTTTCTAAGCGGGACTGCATCAAACGTTCCATGTGGTGCTGCATCTTGCCCGCAAGGGGATGGCTCGGATTTCTATCGACCCGTTAGTTTTCTGTGTCCGCATCCGCAGGTCATCGCGATTACTCACTTCTTCAGGATATTTACAAACAACGCTCTAGCCGTTCGTTCCATCGACTTGACGCCAATACGGATAGCAGGTGTCAGTGGAGAGCGCACCTGTTTCGCAGGGTAGAAGTTCAGAACAGCATTGATGATCTTGTTGCCAACGGACTGTCGATTTCGGATCAGCACCGCCAGGCAGTTTAGCGTAGCATTGACGAGGAGAGGATCGCTACAGGAAAGAATTAGCGAGGAGGCACATTGAGCGGTGTGGCTTCGAAAGTTATTGATGGTACCTGGCGTCTTCTTGGAAAACCGACAGCAGCCTGTCGAGCAGGCCAGAGGCTTCCGCCTCGAGATGGGGTAGAGCCAAAATGGAGTGATTTTTGGGAACGATGGCCAAGGACGTTTCATTATGCTCGGGCCGCTGGAGATTGTCAACAACAACCAAGTCTTATTAACACTATAGTCAGAGGGCTGTACACATACTCTAGGGTCTGCAATGGGGCCATGTGTCTGCACCTGAACAACCCGCTGAACAAACTTGATACAGCACACTTTGACTGGATAAGGAGATGAGTCCCATTTGCGCAGGATATCCTGCTTGACAGCCATCATATTTTCCCACAAAGCGCTGTCTTCTGGATGATTGATTCTGTGAAAGGGTACAAGCGTCAGTAAACACAGACTCTAAGCAGGTTTTAGACCATATTCCCTCCTCGCTGCGAGCATCTACGAGGGCATGATCCTCCACAGGTCTCCAGCGCGACGAGCAAAAAGAATTGATCACATACATGTGTCTAAAAGCCAACGGATACAAGCTGGCCGCAATCTGCACTATATGCTTCAAGACCGGAGTGTCTCCCTCAGGCAACTCTATGATCTCTCGTATCGTCTGTAATACCCTGCCCGCCAATTGTTCCTTTTGTGCTGTTGCCAAAGCGGGACTGGCGAATGTTTCTGCCAGAAACTCCGCTCCCCATCGTCGCAGTTCCAATCGCGCATGCGCACCGATGATAGGAATGATTCCGTTCACGATCTGCGGATAGAAGGCGGCATCGCCGAGAACGAGATTTCGAGCAGCATTGAGCTGTGCGACCTGGTCGGCAAGGTGGTTTGCCGCAGTCTCGGACATAATAACTGTGCTCAACAGCTATATGAAAGGGCCTGGATGGGGGAGTATTTCGAGGTCTGGTATGGTCGAGATATTGGCCACCTTGCTAGTGTCTACGCTGCATGAATTCAAGGCAAACAAATACTGTGAATAAGATGACCGGCCTAAGACATATGACCGATGAAGAGCACGACCTTCACGAGACGCGCCCCATGAACGCGTGAAGAATAGCCGAATACGCAATAGGGGAGCGGTAGTTGGCGACCCGAGCCTTCCACAAAGCAAAATGCTCCGTGAAATGGGTGAATATGTTTCAAGCAGCGTATAGATCCGGATCTACTATTTGGCGTTTAATTGAATCGGATATGATGTCTTGAAGAAGACGAAGACGATGGTGATGACGCTAATAGAATAGAAGTAGTAGTAGATAACAGAGATGACGAGGATTGGCGCTTTTCTTGGATGTCCGTCAGCGGATGCCGAGTTTGGCCGACCCGAGAGCTCTTTGTATGGGTGCTGCGAGGAACCTCTCCCACTGCTAGTTTATGGAAAAGCAGAATCTAAAGTTTTTAATCAGTTAGTCTGTAAAGATGGCTATTTGCCGAAGGAGACCAAACGAGAGAAGTTGTCAGGACCAAAGCTGGCAACAAGAGAGCACTTTACATAGTACAGCTAGCTTAGCAGCTGCTGTCCGCGTTTGTTCTGCCGGCAGAAAAAGCACATCACAAACGCCGAGAACTGCACTCTCGCCTAGTTCCAATCGTCAACTTTCCCGGTCATCATACATATTGGCAAGAATTCACTCCCGCTTCTGTCATTCTTGCCTTTCGGTCATTCAAACACATAAACTATAATTGCACACAATGCCTGCAGGAATGTACGTCCACTCCATCCACCGCACTACGATCTACAGCAACTACGTGCAGCTGGCTCAATTCCAATCGCACCATACTCTTTCGGATGAGTCGCTGACCAACATCTCTGTCTAGTTTCAATTCTACGTACTACGGCAAGGACTACCGCGCCGGTGCGGCTCTCCTTCGCGCTCGTCGTCCGTATCTTTTCAAGAATGCTCTTACTGGACTCGGTCTCGTCGCTTTCACAATCAGTGTCTGTATGTGCTCCACAGGGACCCCTCCTTCTTCATGTTTCAGAGATGAAAGCACGGCGAGAAGCATGGTTCGCTCATACTGAAGGAACTCCCCAGATGCATACACCATCCGCGCAGTTGGTCAGGATGAATTCTCGGACGTGAAGGTCCCCGATACTCCCGCGAAACCTCAGCAGCAGAAGCAATGAGCGTTCCCGTCTACCTCTACCTAGCTCACTACGAGTTGGGAAACTTTTCAAAGGCACTTGTGGCCAATTTTTCGATCATTGTATCAACCATGGTGTACTGGGGTACGGAGTACAGGTGACAAACTGATTATCTTCGCTGTATATCTTCTACGCTGTTCTTATATTGGATTTGTTTCGATCTCTTCTCATCTCATTTTTCTACTAGATTTTCATCAGAAGATCTCGCCTTTTTTTTTTATTTGAATCGGGCTCTCCGCTTGCTCACACTTGCGGATTGCTTCTGAAGCGTCTTGCCATCTACGGAATCGTTTATCTCCAGGCTAAGCCGGTATCTTCCAATCTAGACCAGCCTTCGTCTCCACTGGACATACCAGTGGGATAGGACTATGGACTATACACCGAAATGAGAAAAATTGCTCGACAGTCATTGGTATAATTCTACTCGTGTCGTGCTATATGTCAGTCAAAAAGAAAAGCTTGGATCCTGCCTCTATTCGGTCCTGAGAACCCGAGGTCCCTTCCTCTTTGTACTCCGCTTTTTCTTGAGACCTTTGTCGAAGGCAACAGCCTGGTTGTGGTCTCGGCCAAGGTTGTCAAGATCCTTGACCTTGTAGATACGAATGATCCAGTTCTCGCTCGTGAAAGCTTCTTCGAGTGTAGAGAGCTGAGGGCCTTCTGTGGGAAGTTTTGACCCACGGACGCGGTCGACAGCTTGGCCCGACGGGAAGAGAGAGTTGAAATTGTAATAAGACATTTTATACCTAGATTTTGTGAATTAGCGTGATGCAGCGCAGTAGATAAGAGGGAGGAAGAGGGAATCCATACATCAAGCTGTTGCGCATAGTTGGGGTCGCTCCATCGTCGACACGATATTCACCGCGTGCAGTAAAGAAGTCCCGCTCTTTAACCTCATCGGGCCAGATACCTTCGGCGATACGGACCATCCATAAGAATTTGTTAATGTCATCGCCAGAATAACCTAGCAGACCACCGAACACCACCAGCACGTAATCGACATCATGCTGGCGGAGGATGGGGTAGCTGACTTCCTCGCGTGAGCTCATCGCCTTACCAACCGTAGCAATATGGGTGTTGTTCCAGGTGTTGTTGTCAACCAAGGTTGGGCGGTCCGCCATGCCACCGATTTGATACCCATAATCCCACCATGACATGATTTTGGCGTTCTGAGGAGTATTCTGACGAAGCCAGTAGTAAGCCTCACGATAATCGTCAATGATGTATTGGCTTCCGTCAGGCATCCGACTAGCCAAGACAACGGAAGGAGAAGAGTATGCATTCGATGTAACCCAGGTGCAGTGCGCAACAAACAGGAGCAGGTAGACGACAACAGACGCCGTCACTATAATCTTAGAAACATGGGAGGTGATTCCAACATTGGGCTTCCGAACTGAGCGAAGAGGTTGTGAAGACGAGTCTTCATTCGTTTTCGCTTCAGACGCTGGTGTCGGGAGGGTAGTCGCCATATAGGTGTTGAGAATGGACGACAGCGCCAGAGCAGCGGCAACACACACAATAGGGGTCAAGGTCAGCATTAGTCGGACCATAACACCGGCGAAGTAGCTCGCAAGGACCGAGTAGATAATGACGAAGACATGCTCGTCCTTGAGGTCACGGAAGCACATGTAGACACCTGCCGGGAAAAGCCAGATCAGGAAGTTCAGATCGAAGAAGAACGCTGGCCAAGCGGTGGGCTGGTGTTCCGAGACTGAGGCAATGATGGGAATGTGGATTTTGGCATAGCCAGTGTCCCACAAGGAGTAGAATCGGCCGCTCCAAGGAGCGATCACTCCCGTCACAGTCAGAACAACTAGCCCAAGCAAACCGAGACCGAAGGTGATGAAGATCATGGCGGTCAGAAGTCTCTGGAACTGCTTGCTTGGAACGAAGCTGCGGACAAACTCGGCGAAGGCCACAAGCTGAAGCAGGCCGAAGACACCTGCAAAATGTCAGCCCCTGAACGGCCATTTGAACTTGCGAAAGCAAGGACCTACCCAAGGCGGACATGTGGTCGCTGTTTCGGATAGGCAAAAATCCGACGAAGGGAATCTGCATGCTAGCCAAAGTCCCCAGCGCATACCATGTGGTATAGCTAATGTAGATGCGAGTGCTGTATCTACCCATGCACAGAAGGACAAAAACGTGCAGGGGGATCAGGTTCGTAATGAAGACATACCCACCCCATGCCGACACCATGTAGCCGTAGAATAGTGCGGTCAGCGCTCCCCACATGATAGACCCATTTTTGACAGCCTTGATCCATAGAAAGAATGTGAACACAAGCAGAAAGATGGCAATCGCTTCGTTATCGTAGCTTCCAGCAACTGATCGGGAGATGTAACCAGGGGCGATTCCCATGAAAGCTGCTGCAAGAAGACCTGCAGATGGCGAAGGAGACATCTCGGATGTCAGCAAGTACATTGCCAATGCAGTCAGGCCGGAGAATCCTGGCGCCAGTAGGACGCAGATGTTGCGAATATCGACGGGGATAGTAAGGAATCGCAAGATATGGTAGATCACGCCGCTCGTCACCATGAGACCGGGATATAACGTGCCACCGGTGACACGTCCCAGAGGATGCCATGTTCCTATGTTGGGACGCCGATTAGCCTAGAAGCACTCCAGGACAGGTGACCTGTTGCTTCATGCACTCTTGTGCGGTGGGGAACCACATACGGTCATCAAACCAATCCCAAAAGCTATAGAAACCATTCTGTACTAAGTATTTTGTTGCTCGGAAGTTGAACCACGGGTCAACTATATCACGGAGCATCAGTATCAATTCGTCCAAGCGAGGTCCGTTAAAGGCCGAAGGCCGTAGGTATACAATTGACCTATACTTACATTCGTGGATGATACTCTCGAAGCCTGGTAGAAAGAAAGTGATCAGTCAATTTGATGATAGATTAACAAATTTAGCAACTTTGATTCCCTCGATGACTTACGGATAACGCTGAAGAGTCGACTGGCAACTGCTGCTGCTGCAATGGTACACAGGATAATAATCCGCAGAAGTCCGCGTGTGTTTCTGCCAGTCTTGCCCTTTAGGAGAACATCAACAGGTGTTTCGGCCATAATGGCCAGAATAATGAAAAAGGAATATCAATTGGAAAAAACAAAGGAGAGTATGTCTCTCTCGACGTGCTTTGTAGCCGAAAAGAGAGAGGTAGTTGGACGTTTAGTCTCGCCAGTATACTGATTTGGGGGGAGAGCTTCGCAAGGTGGTCTCTTCTGGAGGCTTGGCATCAGGTACAGTACGCAGTCAGTCTACGTAACATAGCCTAGTTTGTGTCCGTATCCGCATCTTACTAAATCGATTAACATCGGAGAAGCTTGGGGACCTCCGAGTTGTCCCCGCATCAGCCTTGCTGCTTTTGACCTACGCAATATTTCGTCCAGAGAGGTAGTTACAACTACACAAGCGACAAAGGACCACCATCTCCATCATAGTCCGACAGACAGCACTAAGGAGATTATTTCAATAATGGACCTACCTCCCCTCTCTCGGGAGCAGCTGTCTACGGTACTCGCAACTGCTAGTTCGTCTTCTGCCCTCTACGAGACATTGTCACAATATGAGGGTCATGCCTGTTTTCTTTCAACATCGAATAGCGAAGAAGCAGAACTTTTGAGCTTGTTTTATTCGAGTTTCTTCTTCTCTCACCTTCTCCTTGATGACATGTGAGTCTCACGAATTCTAGTTGCTGGCACGCAGCCTACTAACTACGAACATTATTGCATAGCTACGAGGCCCGCGCCATGACGAAGCGTATGCCACAGGACCTAGCGCAAAATGATGCTACCCTTCAAAATTGTTTAAGATTATTGCGCGCTGTCTGGCAACGGAAGTATGAGTACGTATACAAGGTTCTGAGAGACCTACCATGGCCTGAGATGCTCAAGCCAACAGTACGAAATTACGAGCGTCAGTGCCCCATCCTGCACTATGTCGACGAGTGACTAAATCCTTATTCCTGCGGTTAGTTCATTTTCAGGAAAAGACCTTAAAGGAAGTCAGCCGAGCTTACGAAGCGATTCGGCCTGATGCGGCTGCAAACTACCTCGGCCTTGATGTAACCGCTGCCAAGCAGGGCGATCCAGCTATCATAAGCAAATTTACAGCCTGTGGGTGGAGATGGGATGAGCAAAACGGGCTCCTCTATCCCCAACCCATTATCACTGCTAGGGAAAAGATTGGACACTCCTCCAACGGGTTGAGCGAGGTCATGGCGCTGATGGGATCTCATTCCGGCTGAAAAAGTTAATGTGGCCAACAAGCTTTACAGCTCTTGCTTGAAGCCATGGTACCGAAAACGTGAAAAAGAATAAAGACGGTAGTTAGTGGCCACCGGCAACCCTGACAGCGCCATTTCGATGGCTTCCTGCTCCTACACATGCCCTGTGGGATGCGACGTCGCATACAACCTGCACGAAGTAGTTGATAGTGCCCGGAGATAGGAGATGAGCGGCAAAGCCGGAGAGACCACACATTTCTTGCTCTTCTGGTCCAACTATAGTGTACAGATACACAGCCACCCCAGGGTATGTACAAGTCTCGGAGGAAGGTCTATAGGTTAGAAGAACAACAGAAAATCATTCCTTTCGCTCGCAACACGAAAGTGGGAATTAGACCAAACAATAATACATATTCGGGGCGGACCCGAGCCATCTTTCTTTGTACCAAAGGAGGTACAGTCTTCGCAAGGAGGAAAAATCGCCAATCATTCTATATTTCAGTATCCTCAAGGATCGAATCTATAGCTCCCCAGCTTTCATCTTCAGGAAGGCCTCCAGGTCGAACCGGCTGTCCTCGGGATCCGTAATGACTGTAGCAACCCAGTTAGCGTGACATCGCACATGATGCTGCCAGTCAAAGACCAGATAACCGTGATGGGTCTTTGAGCGACTGATTCTCAGAACCTACCCCCACTCTCTGCCTTGGTGTCCTTGGGCGCCGTCTTCTTCTTCCACTCTGCCTTGGCCTGCTGGATCAAGCGTTCCTGTCGAGCATATTCACGATCGGCCTCTGCTTGCTTGGCTTGAGCTGTGATAGAGTTCTGGTGGTAGACGCCATAAATGAGACCGGCAACGAGAGCCGAGTAGCGCAGAACCTGTAGTACAACGGACTCATGTCAGTATCGATGGGCGAGGAATCGACAATGGGTGCTGGCGGACACTCACGTTAACACCCTGTGAGGCCATTTTAAGAAGATCCTGTCTCCCGAAGCGGCGACCAGAAGGATTCAAATGAAAGATTGAACAGCGGGCCGAATACCGAGCAACCGTTTCAAAGGGTATCGACTGTCAATGGCAGGCAAACGGACGGAGATACCTATACAAGAGGCTTGTCAAGGCGAAGACCTTGTTCGCGAGTTTTTCCGGACCGTCGGCCCTTTCTACGCTTATGTCATCCGCCAACCCGGCCTTCCTTCTGCGTGGGGGACGGTGTACGGGATACGGAGTATCTGCGGAACGCGAAGCCGCATGTAAATAATGATAATCAATTCGTAGAGGGCCTGGATGGAACTCCCCCAATTCGACCTCTGCACTCAATCAATTCGTCATGTCATCCGTGCAACAACGTAAAGCTGAAATTCTAGCCAAAAGGGCTAAGCTGGCGGAGCTGAGGCGCCAAAGAGAGCTACGACAGAAGGAATTCTCCCAGAGTCGGGCCAGCACCGGAGGAGATGCTTCAGAGGTATGCTATCCTAGCCACGAGCATGAAATACATAAGCCAGATACTGACGTACCGTCCGCGAAGGTCGTGTCGCCTGTGCCGAGTCGCTCAGATAGCAGAGCTGAGCTCGATGACCTGATCGCTCGCCTTGTTGATCGCCCAGGATCGGCCTCTGTCAGCCATGCAGACGGCCCCTCACGAAAAGGCAGCAGGCCGAACTCAGTACTGAGTGCTAGCCAGTTGAGCGGAGATAACGCTGAAGCTTTCAATTCTGCTACGAGACCGCTTTCACAGTCAATCGCCGTTCAGACTGACGCGACTGACCCCTTTGTTGCCTCTACTGAACCTGCGCCTGCCCCTGAACCTAAACGAGAAGTCGTTACATACAGCAAAGGAGTGCAAACGGATGATTCAAAGCAACGCCAAACAGACTCGCTGGACTCGGAGTCAGAAACTGGAGAGTTTGACGATGGTACTGGACCAAGCAAACGCCTAAGCAAGAGCGACCGGGAACACGATGAGGAAATTCGAAGGAAGCTTCGCAGGGAAATTGAAGAGGAATTGCAGGCCACCCAACAGCAGGCTGCTGGTGGGCCTAGTGCCCAGGCTAACCTACGTTATCCTTTACGTACTCTCGACGAGGACGAACTGAAGGCCGTCACTTCTTCGGAGGACTTCCTCGACTTCGTTGAGCGTTCTGCGAAAGTAATTGAGCGTGCTCTAGATGAAGAGTACGACGTGCTCGCGGACTACGAGCTTGGCGGGGTTGATGGCGATCTGGAAGAAGATGACGAACATGGACGAAAGCGCAAGAGCATTAGGGAGGTTTGCCAGTTCTTCGACGAGCGATGGAGCAAGAAACGCATGATCAGTGATTTGAGTTTCTCTCCGAAGGTCGGTCGCCCCTTTACCAATGAAGATATTTTTACAGGACTGACTTACTTTCCAGTTTCCCGAACTAGTTCTGGCAGCGTACACAAAGAACCCCTCTGCTCCTCATGAACCGGATGGCCTAGTCCAGGTTTGGAACCAACACTTGCACTCTCGCCCTGAGTATGTGTTCCATTCAACTTCGGATATCTTGACGGCCAAATTCTCCCCGTTCCATCCCAACCTCATTGTCGGAGGATCGTACTCTGGGCAGGTTTTGCTTTGGGATACGCGATCGTCCCGGGCCGGTGGTGGTGCCCCTGTGCAAAAGACACCCCTGACTGGCTCAGGGCATACGCACCCCGTGTACAGCATCTCAATCATAGGCACCCAAAACGCGCACAATATCTTGACCGCGTCCACAGACGGCGTTGTCTGCGGATGGACTGTTGACATGCTTTCCCAACCCCAAGAATACCTCGAGCTCTCCACACCTCCACCGTCCAAAACAGAGGACCTGGCGCCCACAACCATGTCGTTCCCCCAATCGGACCCAACCTTTTTCATCGTCGGCACCGAAGAAGGAGGCATTTATCCTTGTCATCGCTACGATCGAGCCGGGGCCAAGGCTGGCACTGACCAACGTCTCGCGTACCGTGGCCATGCCGCGCCGGTCATGTCGACTGCCTTCCATCCCGCGAAGGGCCCGGTTGATCTAGGCGATCTGATGTTAAGCTCTAGTCTCGACTGGAGCGTCAAGTTGTGGCGTGTGCGGCCACCTGCTACCACCGCCCCCGCAACCTCGGCTGCCATTGCAACCACGCAAGTCGTCTCACCTATCCTCGATCTGAACCGGGAGGATGTTGTCTACGACGCCCGGTGGTCGCCTCACCGCCCCGGAGTCTTCTCTCTCGTCGATGGAGCTGGCAATCTGGAGGTCTGGGATCTCTGCTCGGACACCGAAGTCCCAGTCGTGCGGACCACGCCAACTCGAGGCCGTGGCGGTATCTTGACGCGAAGCCTTAACAAGGTGGCATGGGAAGAACGCGAGGGCAAACGGCTAGCAACAGGTGGATTGGATGGTGTAATCACGGTCTTTGAGGTAGGAAAGGGCCTGAGTGGTACTCCTGAGGAGGTGCCCTCGGACGAATGGACGGCAATGAAACGGCTGGTTGGGAAATTGGAGCAGAGAGATCGTGTGAACTGAATGAGCTACATCCCGTTTCTCCCCTTGGTCCGAAATTCACTTGGCTGGTTAACTTTTTTTGACTTCTACGCGATATTTAATATGGACCAGGTTTCTTTGCACGGTGCCCTTGCTTACTTACCATATACCCCACGGGCACCATGTTGATGTATGCATGCATGTATTCAAGCCAGGATATTCAGAGGATAGTGTGGAGAACTATTATTGGAGCGATCTTGCTTTGAGAAAGACAGAATCTGCAGTTGTTCGAGGTCTATTTCAAGTAAAATGTGATGGCTGACAGTCTATCATCTATAGCACTATTGACGAGATGGAGATGATCAATAGGTATATCGGAATCCAACCTGACGGATTAGTTAGCGGCGAAAGACCAAGCCAGTCTATGAGAGCATCGCATACCTTATTTTGAATGACTCTCCGCCCCCGAGCTGCTTGCTTGTTGCATCGATAGAAGCAGATCGCGAACACACACACGATGACGATCATGAGGATATGAGACCTATACAACAACAACACAGATTAGCAAATGCTTTTTTTTCAGCTAAGCTAACAAGATATCCTACCCGATAGACACCCAGACGGCTGTGGTATACTGTGGCGCCTCCTGCTGCCGGACGATATAACTCCCCGCCACCCCGCCCAGCCCATTGCAGGCGGCCACTGCAGCCGCAGTGGTGGCCCTTTTCCACTGCCCGACGACATTGTTGGCCATGAAGGCGCTCAGGGCGGCCCAGTTGGAGACGTATGCGCCTGTTGCTAGGAACGTGCCGATGTACCGGACGGCAACCTCGGTAGAGGATGGGAGACCGAACATCAGGAACCCAACTACCACGCACAGCGCGTTGAATGTGATGAGCGGCCCGCGGACACGATAGTTGTCGCTGATGAAAGAGGTGATGAGGACTGGGATGACAGACCAGTAGTATGGCTAGAAGCGGGTTAGGTGGGATAGTCGTGGACTTCGTGACAGGCCAAACTTACCGGCGTCGAGAGCAGAATCGACTGGCTGCTTGAAAACCCCATCCCTGACTGGAGAATGATGGGGAGAAAGTAATTGAGAGAAGTTGAGACGAGGTTGAGCAGGAAGAACAAGCAAGCGAATCCGTATAGTTTGGGGTCAAGGAAATTGACGAGGATTTTGCGCCAGGAAAATGGTTCGGGCACGACATCGTCACGATCCGTCTGGATACGTTGCGCTGCCACCTTGGCCTCCGTCTTCGACAGGAAGCAGAAGCTTCTGTGCGACTGCTCCGGAAAATCTACCATCCACCAGTAGGTGATAATGCCAAGGACACAGGTGATGAGCCCTTGGACAAGGAACATCCATCTCCAACCTCGTAACCCTGCTTTGCCGTCCAACCGGTTCAGAGCGTAGTTGACGATAGTGCCCGTGGCTAGTGCAAGGACCTCTCCGGACTGCAGAAATGCAAAGCGCAGTTGCTGCTCTGTGCGTGTGTACCAGGTACTGATCAAATATGTCAACCCTGGGTATATACCGGACATGGCAAATCCCAGAAGTACACGCAATGCAATCATCTGCTTCCAATTCTGGATGAATGCGGTGCAGAGTGTGATCAGTCCGAAGCAGAAGGTGATCAGGGCAAACCAGACGCGAGGGCCAACCAAGCGCACGGCAACGGTGCAAGGCAGCTGAGCGACGACACTTGCAATCGTAAAGATGAAGATAGAGACCGAATACCGCGACCCTCGCAAGTCAAGATCCTCGAACATGCTTGTGACCGATGCGGATGACAGAATGCCCGAGTCAAGTAGGTTAAGACTGCATAGGATCCCGGCGATAGTACAAAGACGCATGTCTACTTTGAGTCGAATGCGTCTTTCCATTGCTGTATATTCTTCCTCGGAGACATTCTGTATATTGGGCTGTCCTTCTGTGACAACGAGAAGGGCCGCCTCTTTTACCGTATCGGGGGCGGATGTCATCTTCTCCGCACTGGAGTCATCGACTGGATGACATCGTTCTGTCATTGTGTGCACATGCACATTGGCTATTGCTTTCTGAATGGAACTGCTGAGTTACTCAAAAGACCCTCATGGTGCAGCGGGTATAGGAAGAGTACAATGGGGATAGAAAGGCGGGATGCACTCCTCGACTATTGGATGGAATATAAATTTATTTTATTTTCTTTTTTTTTTTTTTCTTCCTGGCATCTGAGAACTCTAGACCTCGGTGCTTATCAATATTTTGTACTACCATGTAACGTTGCAGGATTGGACAGTAGTACTCGTGAGTCATGTATCGCCCGAAAACATCAAAGGCGAGTGCATTACTAGAATGCTGCTGGAAGTGCTCTCGCCATTGATTCAAGCATTATTAAGCTCTAGGTAGGTGTTACTCCCCGCTTTTCGAAGATCATCGAAGAGAGTTCTCCATCGCTACGTTAAAGCCTCGACTCCGCTGGCCTTGGCTTTTAAACATAGGAGTTGATTTTAACTATGGAGAGCTTACGTTTTGCTTAGGAGTAAAATCCTAGCATGTATTAAAATTCCATTCGGTTCTATCTGTCGGCGAACATGCTGGTAATTCGTGCTTACAGGCAGATGTACCGAGTAAAACCCAAGAAAGAGAACCCTTGACCTTTGTACTCGCCTCTTCAACAGAATGCTCCTATATCAATGTTGATCAATGAGTGTTGTCGTTGACTCGACGGGGATACTTGCGTCTCCGTTGATACTCATCGCTGTCGGACTGTCCATCTATGCATTTTCACTCTATGTCAAACAACTGGATCGAACCCATGCCAACTCCGTAAAGCATTACCTTATCCGTGGTGCAACATTGTACCTCATTACCTAGGATTAAGATAGGGTCATGTGACCTACATGATTCTCACGCTGTTAGGATTGGGACCTGTGTCTAGCTACTACATATTGGATTCTGGTTTGCGTCACTGGTTTCCGCAGGTAGCATACGTCGTATCGTATACCAATGATTCTGAGCGTGTGTAAGGCGAGGTTGTCTGACGTATCTCACGTGAGCTTTTGTAGATGCTCATGGCAATGTACGTTGACTCTGGATAGACAAGTTTACATTGGAGTAAGCATGTATGACGAGGGATGGTAGGCTACCAAAGGCTTCTCGGCTTTGGGAATATTTTGGTGTCCCCACGGCTGACCTTGGACATGAAGCAGCTCCGGGGAAGTAATGAAGTGATCATGTGCTCGATGTACTCTCGCAGTGTCTCGCGATGCGTATTAGAATTTTTGTATCCAAATAAAGGATAAGTTTCTTCAACAGTTGGCCGGTTGGTGTAGTTGGTTATCACGTATCGTTAACACCGATAAGGTCGCCGGATCGAGCCCGGCACTGGTCACTTGTTGTTCTCTTTTTTTTTCAGCCCCCACTTGCATATATACCCTTCGATGCCTTAATGCCTTAGTTAGAATGCTTAGAATCATTGCTTCTTGAAAACTTGGAGGGTACTGTGCTGGACCGTGAGAGTGAGTTGGGACTGGAGCTGGATGGTTAACTTCGTGATGGCATATAAAGCATGTGGACTAAATTGCCTCTCCACCTTGCGTCATTTTCTCGAATTCCGAAAGCGGGTAATCTTTGCTCTGGTACATGGAAACAAAATTTTTGATCTTTCTTAACAGTTGGCCGGTTGGTGTAGTTGGTTATCACGTATCGTTAACACCGATAAGGTCGCCGGATCGAACCCGGCACTGGTCATCTTTTTTCTCTTCTCACTTCCGTAAGTGAAGTCGATTCGTTTTTTGTGTTATTATATTTCATTTGAAACCTGCCACATAGATATTGTGAGGAGTGAGATCCTTGTGCGGCTGTTTTATACTATGAGCGACTTCGTCGGGTAGAGAGACGGAATATAGTCCGACGCTGTCTACTACGGTGTAAGAGGCGATGCGAGTTGGTCGAGCATAGATTGGGTTGTTGTACCTTCTATCTGGTAATCGGCGCAATGAAGAGATGATTCGGGTCTTTAATTGGGCTGAATTTCATATTGACGCTTGCCCTATTATCTATGACAGCGCCACAGCTGGGGTGTTGGTGACTTATGCCTGCAACTGACTTGGGCGTGGGAGGTTTTACTACATGACAGCAGCACCCCCAGAGACTGTACTATATACTCCAGCCTTATAATGTGCTTAATAGAATTGGGGGAATGTGCTGTTGGGAGAGTGCCAGTGTTTGAATGAAAATACGGAAAGTACATGCATGAAGGTTGGTGTGCCTTGCATGATAGAACCTATTGCAACTGAAGCAGAATTCAGATACCTTTGAATAACCACATAGATGCTTTACTAGTAAGTCACTGTAATTTGAATGGTCTTACTCCTATTTTACTGCAACTCCATTCGTGTCAAGCACTTGTGCTTCTGTACGTATGCGCCGATAGGTGGGGTTAGCATGGATAATATATAATGATAAAATGCGCTTTCAGGGCGTATCAGGGAAGATATACGCATCAGGAGCCACGCCCATGTTCGATATGTTAGATATGAACAAATACCTGATTTTCCTTATGCACACGACACACATTAAATAACAAAAACTCCCCCCCACTCTGCTAGATTATTTGTCTTTGTTATCTCTTCATATTACTGTAGTTCATGCACCAGTGTATGGGTAACCCCGAGGTCAGGGTTTCTATTCTAGCAAGGCATGCCTTAAACAAGTCATCAACATTTGTCATGTGAAGGGTTCTTCCCCCTTTTTTTCTGCACAGTGAACCACACTGATCGAAAAATTGAATTGAAAAGCTTTCTTCTAGTGCTGCTGCCGTCAAAATGGCATATTAATGTGCTTGAGGACTCTACCTTCAAAGTCACTCGCGTCCTCCGCAAGGCGCCAGTAGACGATGTCATACCAGACAAATGACGATAAATGGCGACGGTAACTGTTATAAGTGATCCTGTCATTCATATGTGAAGGCTCCAGATACATGGACTTGTAGTGATATCAGAGTACAAACGGCTAGCTGGCTTATTACAAAACCTGAGGTATTAGTCTCTGAACAGCCAAGTAACCGTTCAGTGGGAGCATTCTCATAGCGAGGAGTAAAATCATGTTCTAACGATAAACCACTGAATCAATTTATACACATCATTGCACGGAGTTGCGGGGATAATATCGTTATCTAACAAGGCAACCGATCTGGATTAGGCTCCGACTGTATGGTTAGAGATTCGAAGATTTTTCCAACAATTGGCTGGTTGGTGTAGTTGGTTATCACGTATCGTTAACACCGATAAGGTCGCCGGATCGAGCCCGGCACTGGTCATAATTTTTTTTTTTCTTCTTGCGTTTTTTTCACCTCAATGGCTTTGCTTAAGAATTGATTATATGATATGCCCATTGCACTCTCCTTATAATGTACCTCGCAGTGACATAATTACTAAGCGAAGGGAAGCATTTCATACACAGAAAAAGAGAAACATGCATTTTGAAATCGATAGAAGCTCATCTTTAGTAAAAATCTGGAATATCTCGCCTATGGTAACTGTCTGTATTGGAAAAGCGGTGACCGGGTACGAACACAAGCAAGATATCAGAGAGGCAGCTTACCCCGTATTCGAAAAGGGTTGTAATCAAACCAGGATTGATATCCTGATTTTGGAGATCAAATGAATGCAACTCCATACTGCAGAACGCCATTTACATGATCGAATCTCGCATTGATGCTTTCAGGGGACTGTCTCGTGACGGTTCGAACTCACCATGTCCCACGGCACATCTCTCTCATTGAGGCAGAATATTTTTAATTAGGTCCCCAAACAACGAGGCGAAGGACCAGCTCCTAGTCGATGATACATCTCTCCGAAGACAGAAATGACAGGCGAATGTTAAAGATCCGTGTGTTCTCCCGCACCGAACTGAGGTGGGTGAAGTTCTGGAATCTTATTGTCGGCGTCGTATGCTTCCAAATACCGAGATATGGAGTCTTTGAACCTTGTTCCTGCATGTCCAGAAGAAGTCATTTCCGCGATGACAGAACGCTCCAATTCGCTACGAAAAAACGACTTTTTTACTTCGCCTATAAGGTTCTTACATCCGACCATTCTCTCCCTAGCTTCGATATTATGGAAGCAATCCACGCCTACTCGACAGGTTCCTACGATAATGCGACGTGGGACCGGGGTTAGGATGGCTATTAGAGCATGGATGAGGCGGCCTCGATCGTCATAGGGATCCTGCTGGAGGAGATGGCAGAGCGGAATAGCATCCTTGCCAGCTCCGGGGATGACTGAGACAGCATGATCAACAAGAAAAAGAAGCGATCGAAGAAGCCTCATTTAGCAGCCAAGGCGATACCCACGGATATGGATACAGCAGTAGACATGAACGCTTTCGCAAGATTAAGGCGTGCAGCCACCGAAGCCTCTTTCTTAACCCGGTGAAGGCTGCTGCTTATCTCCCATCAAGCAACTTTCTTAAACTGCATCCAATCCCCTTGTATGGCAGTGGCGCGATAACCGTCCAATAGTGATCCCACAATCTGACGAAGAAATTTACCCCCCGGGACCTACAGGATGCCTGAACACTGTTATGGTCGAATGATCCCAATCTAAGCCGAACATTTGCTTTCGACGTCCCTTGGCAAGGTTGGCCTAGTGGTGCTAGAAGTCCAGAGCACAGGTGGCGGTTTTAGGGTCTTGGCCTCCTCCGCATGGGGACTAGACGGGTACTGGCTTGCGGTTCTGGCACCCCGGACTATCCTCCCTGCCGTCGTCATATTGGTTGATTCCCCCGGCACTGATCCTGCGACTTGGCCACCCACCTTTCTCTTATATTACCCCTTCATTCAATTAGCCTGAAGTCACCATCTTCTTCCCTGGTTAATGAAGTGTCCCCTGGCATCCGTTTGGGTAAATCCATCGTATTGTGGAGTCAACTGCGGAATTGGCGGTTGAATGTATGGCCCGGTGGTTCGCCTTTGGCGTCTTGGGCATGGATTTATCCTGATATCATCTGGGAACTAAAACGGTATGAGTCGGCCGCAGCTTCATAGTCACTTCTCCACAGCGATATTTCCCATGTCGGCGTTGGTTTATCCACAACAGACAGCGATGCCTGGAGCATTTGGACCGAACAGGGGTGTTTTGGTTGAACAGGCTTAATCGATGGGAAAATTACCGGTAGAAAGCCCTCATAGACGGTTGCTATCATAGAAGATTCCCTTCGTAGACGGCTGCTCTTAAGATCGCCCGTCCCACCGACGATGATCGTTCGATTTCGTGAGAGCTCAGAGTTGATACGAAGTGGGAGATTGCCTACAAACAGAGGGGATATCACTGACAGAGGGAAGATCACAGAAATCTTCATTCACCATGCCTTCGTCCTCTACCTTTGAGCTTGCCGGACGGCAGTTCCCCAGAGTGACCTGGTACAAGGATCCTGGGATGAGAAAAACCTATATCTGTCTGATGTTTGTTGTCCTGACTGCCGTATGTTTTCCTTGCAATTCATTTCATGGACAGCACTGATATCCTCCGGTAGGCAACCAATGGCTACGACGGGTCGATGATGAATGGATTGCAGACTCTTCCTCACTGGCAAGAGTATTTCAAACATCCCGAAGGCTCAATGTTGGGCATTCTCAATGCAATCATGTCTCTTGGTTCGCTTGCGGCGTTGCCCGCTGTGCCCTATACAGCTGATATCCTAGGGCGGAGAATGGGAATCTTGATCGGTTGCCTCATCATGTACGCGATCGAAGTAGTTGTCTTGGGGTACATCGTCCTGACCGTATTAGGATCCTGGGTGTCGTTCTCCAGAGTATTAGTGCCAACTATGGCATGTTCCTGGCTGCGCGGTTTTTGATCGGATTCGGAGTAGCCATCGCTCATGGAGCTTCTCCTTTGCTGATTACGGAACTGGTGCACACCCAGCATCGCGCCATCTTTACTACCATCTACAACAGTAAGGACAGGTTGCCGTGATTTGCCAGCTGACCGCTAACCTGCGATAGCTACATGGTACCTTGGCGCGATCGTCGCCGCCTGGCTGACTTTCGGCACCAACAACATCGATAGTAACTGGTCCTGGAGAGCACCGACTGTTGTCCAGGCTGCCCCGTCGATCCTCCAGATCGTCTTCGTCTGGTTCGTGCCCGAGTCACCCCGCTTCCTGATCTACAAGGGTAAGGATGAGCAGGCACTGAAGGTGCTGGCCGACTGTCACGCAAATGGAAATCAACAGGACGAGGTTGTTCAACTGGAAATGCAAGAGATCAAGGAGACTATTCGCCTTGAGAAGGAATTTGAGAGCAGCAGCTGGATGGAGCTGGTCCGCACCAAGGGCAACCGGCACCGTCTTATCATCTGCATTACTGCAGGATTCTTCTCGCAGTGGTCTGGCAACGGTCTGGTGTCTTATTATATTGCCAAAATCTTGACCTCGATCGGATATACCAGCTCCGTGCAGCAGAACCTGATCAATGGCTGTCTCCAGATCTTGAATATGATTGTGGCGCTGACGATGTGTTTCTTTGTGGACAAGATCGGACGGCGCAAGCTTTTCCTGGTCTCGACGGCGGGCATGTTGGTGGCGTTCGTAGTCTGGACGATCTGCTCGGCGCGGTATGCCATCGCAGGGAATCACAATGCGGCCAATGCCGTGATTGCGATGATTTACCTGTACTATGTGTTCTATAATATCGCATGGTCGGGTCTTCTGGTAGGGTACACGGTGGAGATTCTTCCTTACAGTATCCGGGCTAAGGGAATGACGGTGATGTGGCTCTGCATTGATCTTGCTTGTAAGTGGTTCCGACGTCGTGTATGAGTTCTGTACTGACGGTCTGCAGTGTTCTTCAACCAATACATTAACCCCATTGCGCTGGAGAACCTCGGGTGGAAGTACTATATCTTCTACTGCGTGTGGCTGGGCGTGGAGTTGACGGTAGTTTGGTTTTTCTACATCGAGACGCGCAACACGCCGTTGGAGGAGATTGCGAAGTACTTTGACGGGGAGAATGCGATCGTGGGTGGCGTTGCAGGCACAGAGAAGGCGCGGGAGTTGAAGAATACGCTACATATCGAGGAGGTCTCCTGATCTGACGGAGTAGGATCTTGGGTATACATATTGTTGTATTGTCAGTTTGGGTAGATGGCGTTGTGCCTGAGTATGCACCAGGTGGCCTATTTTTAACTCACTACATCACTTCGGATTTCCACACCCCTTTCCTGGTATACTCATATTGATACGGGACAAGGTGAGTTATCTTATGGATCGAATGGAACAGGGTTGTTCGTTCGTGGAGAACTAAATACAACCACCATGGTATCTTTCCTTCCGGCCTAGTCCAACCAGACAACAACAACAAGCGAGATTCGAACACTAACCGAATTGCACAGCTGGAGTGCCAAACAAGCCCTGATCGTGCCCCACCCCCGGTCAACAGGCACCTGTCACACAAGGAGCTGGAGAAGATGTCAGACGCTTCACTGACCAAGAAATGTATCTCAAGCAAGCTGGTATCGGCCCAATCGATCGTCCTCGCAGGCAAGAGATGATATGGTCACATAATTCGCACCTTACAAAGCGCATGGAGTTGCAAAAGAGAGAGAGAGGCGCTTTTGGGTAATGTGGAAGCATGAGCTACTGAGAGAAGGCTGAAGTCTTAGGCACCTTTCGACATAGGAAGGTTGTGCAGACTACTTCCGTCCCCTTGGGCCTGTATGCGGTAAAAATCATGCTGAAGTGAAATCGGAGAGATTCATCAGGTCCGTGATGAAAGAAACGATACACCCAAGTTAGTTTTTAGGCAGACTAACAGACAAAGTTTTGAGCATGCGGGTAACTCTAGTCGGTGGTAATAATAAGGCAAGTTTCGTAGTAGTTTTTGTCCAGTTGGACCTCAACTTGTTTCTTGCTCTTAGAACCAAAGAGACTCACTTAATTTATCAATTGGCCGGTTGGTGTAGTTGGTTATCACGTATCGTTAACACCGATAAGGTCGCCGGATCGAGCCCGGCACTGGTCATTGTCTTTTTTTTTTGTATATTTCTGATATTCGAATATCCTGTCAATGCCCGTCCTAATCATTATTTTTCCCCCTTCTCTCTGAAAGCTCAATCATTTACTACTGACTTTTATTAAATTACGCTTAGATTAACACTTCTTTCGTTCATATCTACCATTTCAATCAATCTGAACCCCACTGTCCCCTCTATTCGGTCAAACTGTATGAAGAATCCTCCGGTCCTCCGCTAGGGATGCCGAGTGTCTCGGTGGCCAATTCCTCTTTTCTTAACATTCCAACAAAGAGGAATTGTAATGACAAATTGAGTTCCTCCGTCACTCGGCTATCTGATATGCCATTATCATTTCTCCGACCTTGGCCCCGCAGCTTCCCCGTAGAAAGGACCCACGTTTGCTGCAGCTCGGGCGAAGGGAGCTGCGGAGCTGTCTCATGATATGGAGCTTAATCTTAGTAAGTATTCATCTATGGCTTATGAGGAATGGCTCTACTCCCCAGATTCTGGCTGTCCAGCTTTCTCCGAAAGATTGTACATATATGTAGCTTCTCTCCGCTTCGAATGCCTCTCCGCAGCTTCGTTTGTTTGATGCCCCCCCCCCCCCCCCCCGCTATTGTAGTCTTCACCGCCAACCAAGAGTCTGCTATTACTATTGAAAATTTGTTGCCCTATACCATAACAAGAATAACCATCCTGAATCTCTAGTTGGATAACGTTGGTATTCCTACAAAGGGCACCATGGTTGAGCTTATCTCTCCCCCCGATCCTCATACTTTGCTCCCTCCTCTCCTAGCTTGCCTTCCCACAGCGTTTGTCTCGACCCGCCCTCCGCCAGTGCTTCTACCCCTCTTATCACCTATTCTCCGACAGCGTGTTCAGATCCTCAGTTCAGTCTCTACATCTCCGACCGAGTCATGGTTGCGGTTACTATGTTGGGATTCCGAAAAGGCAGAGCGTCTTCAAGCGCTGGTGGATGGCGCGGATTTCGAGTCTCACCCAGTGTCGGGGGAGATAGAACTCCCAGAAGAAGTTCATGTTGCATACAAACGGGTGGATGAGGAGACATTGCACTCGCGAATTCTGTTACCGGAATACGGCTTGAAGGCTATATATCTCTGGTGTCGCAGTGATCAGGACGGAGGTGGACCCGGATGGCGTGTGGCTGAATTGATGCCCCATGAAGGCGGCGCCGAAAACGACGGGGTCTGGTCATTCTCAATCGGGGAGGCGAACGCTCAGGCAAAGGAACAAATGTTGGAGGATGCTCTTAGAGAGGCAGAGCGGGATCAAAAGGTCGCCCCACACACCCAGGAGAAGAACGATGAGGAGGACGATGACGATGGTTATTGGGCTCGGTACGATGCTACACCTGGCCGAACGCCTTCCGTCAAGACCCCTGCCCCTAACCAACTGTCGTCTCTCCACCGCCAGGATACGTCCGAAGCGTCGTATTTTTCACGCTACGCTGATGTGCAACCGGCAATGGATAACCACGACCCATCAGAGGAGCAATCGGAGGTTGGTCCAACTTCGTTGAACGGAGACATGCTGGCGAGTTTGCTGCGGCAGCAGTTGAATAACTCAAGCTTGGAAGAATCGGTGAACGGCTACGCCAATGGAACAATTGCCGACGAGACCGCCGCAATGTCGCTAGATCATCCTCGGCCGTCTTCCACGTCGTCGACTGCGTCCGAAGCGGCAGTCGCAAAGTTGGAACAAGAAGCAGAGCATCAGTCCGCATGTGAAGTCGGCGTGAAACAACATATCAGCTCTAATATCAAAAGCCTATTTCGGCTTGCGAAAATCACGGGCATCTCGCGTGCAGAATTCCAATCTCTAGTCAAGACGGAGTTGGAGTTGCTGAATTTGTCTGATGAGGAATAAATTTGGTGAAACCGCTGACTGGCAACTGTTTACGACAAGTGATTCTCTTCTTATTGATATTTCTGGTTTTGTACATTATACCATCCAATTTGCTGGCCTTTTTTGAGCGTTGGGACTTGCATCACTGTCTCGCAGGATATCCATTTGTTTAGGACAACAGATTGCGTGCGATCGAGCACAACAATGGGATCAATAGCTAATCGGAATTAGCACAAACCCCATCAATGATAAAGATAAATCATCCATCATGTTTGCTAGGGTAGCAATGTTGTCGGCCTCATAATACCTCTAAGGTACTCTGTAAATAATCCAACCCATACATAGATTTGACGCTCGGACCAACGTCTTGTCCCGTTCCGCGCGTCCTCCGAATAATGACACGCAATCCGCTTACGGACAACCGACCCCCGTTAATATAGGTAGCCGACAGCATATTTTCAACCCCCCCCACTCTTCTTCCAAGCCTCGCTACCATCTGTTCTACTGTCTTGTACTCCGTACTACCATGTGCTTTCCGTGATCATCGTTGTAAGTTATTGCTCAATGGCGATCCTCTGATCCTGGAGCTTATCTTCACTGTCCTAGTTTGGTTCGCTGATCTTATCTGTCAATTCCAGCTTTATCTAGGTGATTGACTGTCGTTCTCTTAGCTCCTTTTTTTTGTTGTATACTTTCCCTCTGGTCATGTCTTCATCTCCTTCGTCCTCTCTTCGCAAGAGAGGCGGGAGAAAGGAGGCCTACTCTCCATTGCCTTCGGACGATGCCTCCTCTCCTTTGTCTTCATCCAAGCCGAGCGTGGCTTCCACGAACCAGTCGGGATGGGACTATAGGCTGGCCTTAGTCGTTCTCACCATCCTGGCTTTCATCACCCGGTTCTATAAGATATCCTACCCTAATGAAGTGGTATTTGACGAGGTGCATTTTGGCAAGGTAAGTGAAGCTGTCCCTCCATATTCAGCAATTGTACAATCTGACATGGGCCTTCATTCTCTCAGTTCGCTTCGTACTACTTACAAAGAACTTATTTCTTCGATGTGCACCCTCCATTTGGCAAATTGCTCTTCGCTTTCATGGGGTGGCTGATTGGCTACGATGGCCACTTTTTGTTCGACAACATCGGCGACTCCTATATCGATAACAAAGTTCCTTATGTCGCTCTCCGCGCAATGCCGGCCACTCTGGGGGCTCTGACCATCCCTGTGGTCTTCCTCATCATGTGGGAATCCGGATATTCGTTGCCGGCCTGCGTGTTGGCTGCCGGTCTCGTACTGTTTGACAATGCCCACGTCGGAGAGGACAGACTGATTCTGCTGGATGCCTCCTTGGTACTATCCATGGCACTAAGCATCCTGTGCTACGTTCGCTTCTACAAGCTGCGTCATGAACCCTTTGGCCGTAAATGGTGGAAGTGGCTGCTCTTGACGGGCGTTAGTCTCAGCTGCGTTATCTCTACGAAGTATGTCGGTGTTTTCACATTTGTCACCATTGGTGCTGCGGTTTTGGTTGACCTGTGGAACTTGTTGGATATCAACCGCCCATCGGGAGCTCTCAGCATGGCCCATTGGACTAAGCACTTTGCTGCCCGCGCATTTGCCCTCATCATTGTGCCTTTCTTCTTTTACCTGTTCTGGTTCCAGGTCCATTTCGCCATTCTCACCCGCTCCGGGCCAGGCGATGATTTCATGACCCCGGAGTTCCAGGAAACCCTCAGTGACAACCTCATGTCGGCGCAGTCGATCGGCATTCAGTACTATGACACAATCACTATCAGGCACAAGGACACCAAGGTGTTTCTTCACAGCCACTGGGAGAAGTATCCCCTCCGCTATGATGACGGCCGTATTTCCAGCCAGGGCCAGCAGGTCACAGGATACCCATTCAACGACACGAACAATCACTGGCAGATTCTGCCTTCTGTTCCCTATCCTGAAACCGACAGGCAAGGCCACAGTGTCAAGAACGGCGACATCGTCCAGCTCCGTCACGTCGGTACTGACACCATCCTGCTGACGCACGATGTTGCGTCGCCTTATTATCCTACCAACCAGGAGTTCACCACCGTTTCTCATGAATTGGCCAATGGTGAGCGACACAACGATACGCTGTTCGAGATCAAGATCGAGAACGGCAAGCCTCAACAGGAATTCCGCTCTCTCTCAAGCCATTTCAAGCTGATCCATGTGCCCACTCGCGTCGCGATGTGGACCCATACAACCCCCCTTCCTGAGTGGGCCTTTAAGCAAGCCGAGATCAACGGCAACAAAAATATCCTTCAGACGAGCAATCTTTGGTTCGTGGACACAATCGAGTCGTTGGAAGAAAACAGCCCCCGTGCTATAAAGAAAGAGCGCCAGGTCAAACATCTCCCCTTCTGGCGCAAGTACCTTGAGCTGCAACGGGCTATGTTCTTCCATAACAATGCTCTGACCAGCAGCCATCCGTACGCCAGCGAGCCCTTCCAGTGGCCCTTCCTACTCCGAGGTGTCAGCTTCTGGACCAAAAATGACACCAGAGAGCAGATTTATTTCCTGGGTAATCCTATCGGGTGGTGGATTGCCAGCAGTCTGTTGGCTGTCTTTGTCGGGGTCATCGGCGCTGATCAGCTGTCCCTTCGCCGCGGAGTCGACGCTCTTGAAGAAAGTAAGCATTAAGAAAGCTCCAGTCCATACAATGACTTGCGATCTAACCTTGCCTTCTAGTTTGGGGCCGTGGCGCTCGTTCTCGTCTGTACAACAGCACTGCCTTCTTGTTCCTTTGCTGGGCTGCCCACTACTTCCCCTTCTGGCTGATGGGTCGCCAGCGTTTCCTCCACCATTACCTTCCGGCTCACGTCGCGTCTTGTATGGTCGCAGGAGCCCTGATCGAATTCATTTTCAATTTGCAGCCGATCTCCGTGGCTAGAGCTGTAAAGGAAGATGATCCGACTGGCAAGTCCAAGGCCCATGGTAGCGCCGGTCATTTTGTCACGGCGAAGGAACGAATGGGTCGCCAGTCGCTCATTGCTGGATGGGTTGCGACCCTGGTCATTCTGAGTTTGACGATCTGGGGATTCTGCTTCTTTGCGCCCCTGACATACGGTACCCCTGGTTTGGATGTTGCAGGCGTCAATGCACGGAAATGGCTGGGCTATGACCTGCATTTCGCCAAATAATTAGCTCTCCTGAAGACGGCGTATTGCCTGGCAGTTGGTCAGAATGTCCAGTTGGGTATGATGGGATTTTGTGCATCCTGAGGTGCCTCTTCTCCAACGCTGATTGATACTCTTTAAAGCAATTTCCTGGAGCTTCTGTCACAAGTGAATGGTGGATGATGATGCTAGTGATGCTCTTTCCTCGTTCGTCACAAAAACCTTGGCGGTCGAGCCATGTGCAAGCGTGGAATTTTTTCTCTTTTCTGTCAGTCCAGTCTACACTGTCTACATCTTTCTATATATGTATTTTGTTATCTGTTAGCAGTAAGCTTCATTTTTCTGTCTACCATTACTGTAGCATGCGGCTAGCAACCAAAACCAGGAGCCAGAATTCATATTTCAGAACATACAAAACTTCAACGCCATCCGTGGAGTATCATATATACAAACTATAAAACACCAAAATACATCACAAGTCTATAGGTAGGCTGTATTTCACCTTAGTAGGTCATTCTTTTGCCGATCTCGCTCTCCCACCCACGGACTCGTTCGAATCCATTCGATGCGGTCTGGTAGTCGAGCATGGCCTGGTAGACCTCCTCCTGGCTGGTGAGAACAAAAGGCCCGTACTGCACGACTTTCTGATCCAGAGGCTGGCCGGCCACGAGGATGAAGCGGGACTCTGACTCGGCGTTATCCGGGACCGACGCCTCGACATAACCACCCGCCTGGTCAAAGACGACATTATGGAATTCCTTGACGACCCGCGTGGCGTCATTCGAGCCGAAGATGGTCGTCCCGGCGAGCGTATACGCAAAGGCATTCCAGCCCTCCGGCAGCGGCTGGGAGATGCGACCGCCCGGCCGGATTGTCATGTCCAACAACCAGACAGGAGTGTACGCCAGGTCGCGCACAGAGTCGACTCCATGCGACTGGCCCGAGATGACCTTGACCGTGACGCGGCCGTCGTCGACCTCCACGACAGGGATCTCGCTCGCGCGGAGGTCGCGGTACCGCGGCTCGCACATCTTCAGCTCCTTGGGCAGGTCAACCCACAGCTGCAAGCCGACGTTGGGGCTGCCGTCGGGGTTCTCGCGGGGCATCTCGGCGTGCATGATGCCGCGGCCGGCGGTCATGAATTGCAGGTCGCCTGGGCCAATGGTGCCTTTGTTCCCGGCAAAATCTTCGTGGTCGACGCCACCTGAGAGCAGGTAGGTGATTGTTTCCTGGCCGCGGTGGGGGTGGTCAGGGAAACCTGCGCCGCGGCCGATGGTGAAGTGATCCAGCATGAGGAAGGGGCTGAAGTTGCGCAGTTTGGGGGTGCCGATGGACCGGCGGACGCGCGCGCCGGCGCCTTCGGCTTTTTCGATGGCCAGGAAGACCTGACGGATTGCGCGGGGGACGGCCATATCGGTGAGGGGGAGGATGATCGGCTCGGTATGTGTGAGGGGAGGGACGGAGGAGGTGGCGATGATGTTGTTCCTTCGCAGGTACTGCGATAAGGCGATTGGGAGTTGTTCTCTGAGCGAAGCGCTTAGACTTTCGAGGTGAGCTGAATTAGAGGCGAACTGGTATGAGAGGAAGACTGCTGCGATGCAAATCAAAAGTGATAAAAGAAGTTTCATCGATCACAGCCCCAGCTACTTATACTTGACGGGCACAATGTTAGGAAAGCTGTAGAACACCCTGGAGCGAGGATGGAAGCTTTTTAACTGAGAAATACTACAGTGCTGTCAGCGTTAGTCAGTCATTAGTTCATTACCCCTGTAGCTTGGATAACGTATAGGCGAAAAAGTCAATCCGCTCGATCAGAGCAATTCCATATGGGTCTGTGGGGTTTCATTCTGGTTGACTTGCCAAGAGGTGATGGATAATCAACCAATTCAAATGGGACGTGCATTTGATGTTTAATTATTAGATGATGACCAAGATTCCTGTCAGCACGCGCTAAGCTATTCTGGGCGGCTGACCCCCACTATCGGCCGCAGAGCCTGAGTTGTCAGGCACCGCGCCTCTACCAGCATTCTACCAACACTCTGTCAGCACTCTGTCAGCATTCTAGAAGTTTTGGGAATTCACTTATTCATGAACAGCTTCTTGTTATATAACCAAGAATCTGCCGGTTCTTCCAACAGATCCTCGATGGTCTAACGGTCATGATTTCCGCTTGTCACTCTCAATGAGAACGAGCGCGGGAGACCAGGGTTCGACTCCCTGTCGGGGAGGATTTCTTTTTTCTCGTCTCTCAGAGAAACCACCTTCTGACATGAACCTATAATTATTTTTGCTTTCTCTAGTTCACATTGTAGTGTACTATCAGAAAACCACCTATAAGGTACTGGTGCTGCATATACCCTGCTAGAGCTTACACTTGGGAACATCTCATTTCTCAGACCAAGGCTATGTACCGTACATATTAAATTGGCAAAACGACAAAGGAGATCACATGAGACCGTGGAAGGGTAAGTCACAAAAAGAGGATCAGCACAGATGGGATTAAGGTTCAAGACAACTCAAGAGGCACAATCCTAACCAAAGTATGTGTCAAGCAGTATCAAGATTGAACCCAACAGCCGCAACGACGAGCTGTGCAGGAGAAGAGCTGTGTCTGTGGATGGAAATGGTAACAAGAAGAAGACGGAAGGATATTACTCTTCCAAGATTACGCAGGGACCTAAGCGGCTTGGATGGTGGGTGAGACGAAAGGAAACGAGAAAATGAGAAAACGAAACAGTCTAGCTCGCTGAGGCTGTAATAGGTATACCGAAGCAGAGCTTCAGAGCTCGATGAGTCGAATCGAGTAACATGCCATGAACCAGTGGCCGTACGCGTCTCAGCATCACGCTCAGCAGAAACAAGAGACATCATCCGTAAGGTGCATTCAATCCCGCTGGCAAGAAATAGCAGGAAATAATGTATAGCAGAGCAATGGTCATGTGCCGCAGGACAAATCAGATTATATACACCGCGAGTTTTTAGAAGCCAAACGGATTTGTGGGAGCTAGAAGGAGAGACAGTCAGTGGCCTTGACCAAATGGTGGGAGAATGGCACGTCTTGGCAATGGAGAGAACTCACTAGCTTGTGCAAGGTTAGCCCGCAAACCGGTTGGCTGGGGAGTCAGCTTCTTGGGAGCATCATGCTTGACCCCAAATCGTACGGGAGGAGGTGGTCCAGTCTTCTGTGGCTGCAAAGGTGCGGCTGTGGGCTGTTGGGGAATAGGGGGGACCGGTGGTGGGGAGGTTACAGTATAAGGCATACTGCTCGCACCGTTCATGCCGGTAGGTTGGGGTTGAAGAGCCGGAGGAAGTATCGAGTTAATGCCTGTCGGCATTGGCTGCTGTGGCTGGAGTTGCGGTTGGTAGCCTCCAAAGCCTGTCGGTTGTGGTGCAAGGCCCTGGAAGCCAGTCTGCTGTTGCTGAAGTTGCTGAATGCCAAATTGTGACTGTGGCTGGAACCCAGTGGGCTGTGCCACCAAGCCACCTGCAAACTGACCTTGCGGCATGAAACCGGTTGGCTGCGGCTGGAGCGATGGATTGAAGCGTTGCTGGTTCAATTCCGCCAGACTCTGGCCAGGCGGGGCGATCTGTGGGCCAGGTTGAGGAAGACCGGTCAGTTGTGGTTGCAGTGGAGGTGGACCAAAAGTGCTTGGTTGCTGGGGGAAGTTCTGTGGCGCAGAAAGCGGCCTCTGTGGAGGCGGCGGGAGGAGCGAGCTCTGAGCCATATTCTGAGGGGGTTGTGGGCGCTGCCTCGATGCCTGCTGAAAGCCTGTCTGTTGGGGGCTGAATGTCTGGGGCCCCGTTTGCATGGGCTGCTGTGCTATTTGTGCCACTTGTGTGAAAAAGCCAGGAGTGGCACCTGTCTGTTGGGGCTGCATCTGGGGAGCAGGCACTGCAGTCGGCTGTGGCTGGATAGCAGCGGGGGATGACGCAGCTTGAGAGGCCTGAGATGTAGGTGCGGGCGCCGGTTGTGCGGGAGTTGGCTGCAGAGGTGCTTGCAGTAGGGATAGGTCAGCCATTGCCCCAGTAAGTTGTTTTTGCACTGGAGCTTGGGTTGTAGCAGGGGGTGCTGTGGCCGGTGGTGGCGATGAAGAGGGCGGCGCCGAAGACGCGGGCTGTTTAGGTTGCTTCACCTCCCAAGCATCGTCATCGAAGCCACGTTGTACCGGTTTCTCAACTGCAGCAGAAGCGGGTGGAGTTCCCGTGCGTTCCTGCGGGTTGGGTGCATCCTCCTTCTGTTCGAAGGCCTTCGGATCAACGACATCACCGGTCTGGACTGCGGGTGCCGGCCTGCCCTTGCGGGTGTTGTTGCGTAGAACCCCTCCAGGGCCGGAGAAAAGACCGCCAGGAGAGCCAGCTTCCCCATTGCTGATGACCTCTTCTCCACCGAAGCTGACATTGCGCAGCTTGGACTTGGACCCAGTTCTGCCGAACATATTGTCCAGATGCCGCATAACCCGTAGAATGTCACCCTCCTTCAATCCAAGGGTACGCAGGTTCTCAGAGGTAATGTCCGGTAGAATCGCTTCATCCATGGAGTCCTTGATAAAGTTCTGGGCATACCGCTCGCATTGATGTGGTCCAACTCCGGCTTTTAGGAAGAAATCAAACCAATCGTACTCGGGCCCAACTGATGCACCGGCGCGATTGGCCTCGGATTTCGGCTCCGATTTCTGGGCTCGGCGGCGAATATCAGACAGAGGCTTGTCTTCGTCCAAAGAAACGCCAGTAAGCTTTTCCACATATTCGAGGTCCTCAATAGACATCTTGGGAATGGGGACAGCAATCTTGACTCCGTTGGTCTTATGGAGGTGGATCTTCCCATCTTGCAAGCCGATAAATTGCGCTTCGACCGTGAAAGACTTGGTACGATCCGTCCACAGCCTTGTCTTGGTAGGATCCGGTTCTGTAATCTCGTTTAGATGCGGATTTCAAAGTATTATGGGGTTAGGCAAAGCGGGGGAAAGGACATACTCGGCCTACTGGCGCTCTTGCTGTCACGTTTTTTGTGCTGCTCGAGATTGTCAGTATTCTCTCTTACCAGGGTCACTGTCGTTTGATAGGGCAGCTTAACGGTACAGCTTACCTCAGAGGTCCGCGAATCTATCGAGTCAGTCCTCGATTTCCGCATCGCCTCCTTGGCCAGGCGTGTCTCTTCAAGTCGATTCCTTTCTACCGTGGATAGGCCCGACTCGACGCCAGTGGGTTGACTGGAAACAAAGCCCGTGATCTCGATGTAGCTGCTTGGTACCACACCCTCTCTGCCATTCTTCATGCGTCGCACCATCCACCATTCCTCGGATTTGGTGTCGTCCAGAATGACAACCTCATCGCCGGCAGCCACAGTAACCTCGTCATCTCCCTGCGCCATGAAATCATACAAAATTTGACCCTTCTTCTTGCCGCCGCCTCCTGCGCCGGCTGCAATGACTTCCTTCAGGCCCTCGGCACGGTAGGCCCCAGAAATTTCACCCAGCGCGGAAACAATCTCTCGAGCGGTGTCCTTGGCTCCAGCATGAAAATCAATGCTTTTGCTGGGCCGAACCAGATCGAGGAAGACATGCTTGCCTTCAATAGAGTAATGGGTGAGTCTATCTGCAGTCCATTCTTGCATGTCGCCGTCCCCTTCTGGTGAGATAAAGATCGTTCCAGTCGCGATGTTGATGCCCAATGTCGTTGGCATCTTCTTCCTCTTGCCCATAACTTCAACCATTTCATTGATATTGTACAGATGATAGCCGGAAGGGGAACGAGGTGTCGACTGTCCGATTCGATTATATGGCGGAGACTCCCGCACATGGCCCTGGCCATCCTGCTCCCTCACCGTGGCATGCTGAGGGCGTAGAGGAGGAGAGGGTTCTGGCGGAGAGTACCGGTCCACTGGAGGAGAGATCTGTTGCGACGGAGGTCGCTGCGGTAACGTTGGAGGCGGCGGCGAGGGCTCCCTCTGATAGCTGTCTTCTGGTCGCTGAGACGGTCGTTGGGTTTGTGGCGGCGGGATATCCCTGGAGGGTTCGGATTCTACGGGTGATGCGTGCTGTTTATGAATGATATCCGCTATTGCTGCTGCCGCTGGGTTCTGTATCGTGTCAATCGGAGAGCGAGTAGATGCGGGCGCGACCGGTTCCTGTGTCGGTACCTCGACCGGGCGTTGCGGAAGGGCCGGAGCGGACGGCTCGACAGCAGCAGGAGAAGGGAGAGAAGGCCGGGCGGTGGAAGTATCACCCTCCTGAACCTCGATGTAGTTTGCAGGGGCGAAACCAAAATCGCCATTGACACCAACTAATGTCCAATCTGGATCGGAAGTATCGTACACCACCAGTTCCGCGTCCTCGGAGAATGAGACTTCTTCGTCGGTCTGGCGTGTATAGTCGTACAGTGCCTTTGCATGGCTGATCGCAGGAGCCTATACAATTTGAATGAGTGTCCATTAGCACATCCATCATCTCATTGTGAAGAAAGAAGTGTCCGCGGTAGCCACGATCGGCATGACGAAACACCCCAAGCACGCCCCGAGAGTCTCAGACAGACGCTATGCCCCAGATCCTTAGGCTATGAAGCGTCCTATGACAGTATAGCTTACCTCCTCGACATAGTTATTCGGTACAAGACCCTCCGGTTCATCCTCGTCATCTCGTTCGGCCTTCTTCTTCGCTTTCCACCAATCGTCTTCGACGCTTTTCTCAAGAATGTAGAGCAAATCACCCTCGCGAAGCTCCAGTTCACCTTCGCCTTGAGGCTGGTAGTCGTAGACCGCTTTGTACACCCCGAGGAACCCCATTTTAGATTCAAGCCCCCGGGCGAGCGCCGTCTAACTCGAGGACGACAGAATGGCTATGTTCAAGCGGTTCCGACGGTTTGGCGCGGGCTGGAAGTGACGCCGAGTTTGTATATCAACAGTCAGGGCGAGCCAGCCGTCCGTAGGGGGTTGTCAAGTCCGAAAGAGTAATCTAGATAGTCTAAGGCCGGCTGATGGTTGGTTGATTGGGGGGGGGGGGGAACCGGCAGCCTTGGCAATTGGGTATCCCCTCTCCCGAGTTCTGGCCAGATCAGGGTTAAAAGGGGCTATTTATGCGATGAAGACGATTCCGAGGGAAGGAAACCGTCGCAATTAGGCAATTAATGAAAGTTATCGAGGAGAAGAGTAAGGAAAATAGAGATGACAGGGGTAGAGACGGAGAAGGGTGAGGCTCAGGAAGAGAGAGGATGAGGTTGTCAGCCAGAAGCTAGTAGGAGTGAGTAGAGTGGGTGAGGGTACGTAGTTAGCAGTTCTCCGGACGGAGTACGGATACTTAGTTAGTGCCTGGCTTGTGGCCCCAAGTGCTTGGAACTGCGCATCTCTACCGTCACAGTCGACTCTGCGATTTGATGCTAAGTTCAAGTCCCTGAATTATTGCAACAGCCAGAAAGAATCCAGGTACCTAAAATATACCTGTATTATGACCTGTCACCTCACCTCAGCTCATCTCCATCTGGAGGAAATGGTACCATATCTCGAGTGTACTAGTCTACTGTGCTAGACGCTTTCCCGCTGGGGCTTTGGGCAGCCGTTCCTGGCGTCAACCACAAGCGATCACTAGGTCAAAACGCATGAATCTTCTCGTACTTACTCCATATTTCTTTGGGGATAGGGAGGACCCTACGTCGTCTCTTAACTTTCTCTACAACTATCGGAGTGTCTCTAGCTAGTTGCCGCTCCAATTTTACGCAGACCCCTAATCCTCAACTGAATCTAGCAAAATATTTCGGAACGTGATGGGAAACGGTATCTCAAATTGTAGCTGAGGTTTGATAATACTAATGGAATGTACAAGTTCAAGACAGAATTTTATATCGATCAACCCCGCTAGAGCTCATCCTTGAAGAAGATTTCCTCGCTGCCGTCGTCGGCATCATCAGTGGTCGGCCCTGATTTTTCTGGCTCGTAATGGTCTATCTTCTCGTCTGCCTTCTTCTTTTCCTCTCCTGTCTCTGCATTGGATTCCCCCTTGTCAGCTGTAGTTCCCTGTGCCGGCTGCGATATAGAGCCCTGTGCGGCGTGATCCTCTTTCTCATCGTCGTTGGAGTCGACAGTTCCGACTAAGCCACGCTCGCCGTTAGACTCGACAATCTCCAGTGTCCAGTCCTTACCCTTGGCAAGCTCCTCGAGGCGGCTTTTCAGCGTCTCAATCTTCTCAGGATCAAGACCGTATTTCTTCAACTCCTCCTTGGACAACCTTGTGATCTCTCCATTTTGGCGCTTGGCAACTACCTCGATCTTCTCTTCTCCAATGGATGCCACTCGACCCTTCTCGATCTGCTTGCCTTCCGATCCCACCCACTTGTGCGCCCCGACCTCGATATCCCCGACAACAGGAAACTCGGGTGTAATCGCTGATTCGACGAGCTGCTGAGCCAAATGATATTCCCGGTTTGCTTCCCAGTCGGAAACCTCTTCCTCGGAGAGAATCTCGCGGCATTCGATCGCGTGAGCCTCGTCCTGCTGAGGCGGCAGAAATGCGACATCATTGCACAAGCGCGGAGTGTAGATCACCATGAGATATGAGCAAGTAGTAAGTTCCTTGATCCAACCGATCCGATCTGTAGATTGCGGATGGCAGTGGAACTGCACTTCGATCTTCCGGTCTTTGCCTGTCAAGTCGCACTTGGTTCCGCCCCCCAGCCGCTGCACTAAGTACCGCGACCCGCCTTTAGTCTGGAGCTCGGCGACATCTGTAGTTGTCTTTTTGTGCTCCGCATCCCCCTCCAAATCCTCGTCGTCGCCGCTGTTGGGAAACCTGCCCAGCACGAAAGAATGGGTCGTAGAGTCTTCTATCGGCGGGTAGTTGGGCACGCCTGGACCGGACGGTAGTGCATGAAACTGCTTGATTTGCTTCTTGTAGCAGAATGAGTATGACCACCATCCGGATATGTAGTACATGCATTTGCCTTCCATCTCGCGCAGAAGTTCCAGGCCACGGTCCGTCGCGCGTGCAATTTCTCGCTGTTCATCCTCTTTACTGGTGCTTTCCGCTCCGTTCGTCTGGTCCCTGTTTCCGTTGTCGACTTGCGGAATGGAACAGAGATATCTCTGTCCCTCAAGGAGCATCTCCTCGTATGTGAACCCAGATCCTTCTATCGTCTCTTTATTGACGTCTTCAGATTGATCTTTTCGGCTTCCCAGATATACTTGCGCATCATTGCCTTCGGAGAATGTCTTATCAGCGGAAGCCGAAGAGCTCTCTTGTTGATTCTGTAATAACTCCCTTGCTCGCGCATCAAGAATGTATTCATCAGGGAAGAAGACTTGAAACTACAAGCAGAAACCATTAGCACAATTGACCGTTCATTTTATGCAGAAACAAAAAAAAAAAAAAGCGAAACACGTGTGACATACTTGAGGATATGCAAGTAGATCATCTTGTATGTTGAACGCCTTCTTGCTGGCCCATGCGCCGGAACCAGCACAAGCCAGCACCAGCAATGGGGTAAGAGTCCGTATACGTCGAATCATGTCTTCGTGTTTTAGACCGACAGCAGTAATTGGATACCAATGGATCGTGATGACAGACAAGGAGTTCCCTCACTGCTAAAAGTTCCTGGGGGGCCGCTCGTAAGGTTACTAGCTTCAGTGTGGGGTGCCCGGGTCAATGAAGTGAAGGGCAGCAGTTCGTTCTCATGATTACAGCAGCATATAGAATTCAGATCTCAGAATGCAGAGGTATGTCATTAGAAGTTGTAGCTTCAGAATATGACAGCTGTAAACAACATCATTGATCTGCTATCATCGGCGGAGATCCGCATTCTGGCTTATCGACACGTGGATAAGGACTCTTAGGTCATCATCCACTGATGATAATTTACAAGCCGATTCAAGGATGGGCACCAATTTAAAGGAACGAACACAATGGAATCAATATCTGATTTCCATTAGGGCGAAAAAAATCATTTGACCATCTTGAAATGATATCGTTCTCCAAATACTTGCTACATCTTACAATCGTACGATCCAGTACCATCTGACAGTATCCAATAAATGGACTCGAAAGCGTAGAGATGCTTATGTAAAGAATACTTAGATGATGATTGAAGACATAGCCGACTAAACTCCATTCAGACGCCAAAAAGCAACCAGGGTATTTCTCAGAGTAGATCGATATTCTCCCAGACATGGCAAAATAAGAGAAAGAAACACGTGGACAAAGAGGTAAGTGAAGGATGCGCAAACTATGTTCGTATCATACAGAGTCATGAGAAATGGACCAGGCATCGGCGTGGCAGGAAAACATATAGCAGTTAACTCCGACGGACGGGGGCTGGATGCCTTCCGCATTAACTGGCCAAGGGCAGCGTATCAACAAGTGTCCCCCCAGAGGCCAAAAACGGAAAGATCTTCTGCCATGTAGAGGAGACCGTTCTCCGAAAATAGTACATCGGACAAGGGCGTCTGCCCTCCAGCATCTGTTTCCATTCCCGGTTGAGCGGTCGTGAGGGTTCCTCCCGGTGAACAACCAATGGGTATCCCCGTTGTTGTCAGTGTGGATATAGTACTATCGTACGGCAGTGCAGTCGCTCCTTGAGTACCACAAAGGGTGTTCCAAATGTCATTCTCTGATTCACCTGTGGAGGCTGTGGGTTGGGCACCTTGAGCTGAAAGCGAGCCTGTAGCGAGCTTTTCGGGAGATGAGGGAGAAGGAGCTAACGGCTCGCCATTGCGGCTTATAACCACGTCGTCGCTGGACGCTGATGGTTCGCTTCTAAGCCCAACTTGGCCAAACAGCTGGTCGACCTGTTTGCTGCGGCGTTCCATCCACTGACGGTTTCGACGACGAACATATTCGGCCACCGCACCTCGCAGGTATTTGATGATCTGGTAAAATCGACAGGCGTGCGGATCATGTGGCACAAATAGCCCCAGAAACTTTTCGGACTTGTCCATACCTTCCTCAAGTGGGAGAAGATTGTCATACTCAGCAAAGAACGCGGCTCCCAGCACGACGGCCGAGTTGAAAACTGAATTAATTAGAAAAGGTAGTCTCCGAGGCAGAGCTTCGAATCGAGACAGATCGTCCACAATATTGAGACAGCGTAAAGCAGAGTAAACACAAGCGTCAGAGAAGAGAGCGATGCGAGAGGCGCTGGCTCTCGGATCGTTGGAGCTGATACCCGGATCACTTTTACTCTTGACGTATTGAGACACACGAAATATAAAAAAAGGTCGAGTTAACAGGATGATTGACCAGTAATATGCGCCGAATACGTGAGCCGCAGCCAGCATACTCTCAAGATTCTTTGAGCTCAACCGCTCCGTCTGGCCACTGAGAAAGGTTGGCAGGTACCGGACCCAAGCGCGGTGCTGATTTGAGATCGTTTCCGCAACATTGATCGAGACAACTTGCTTCATGTAGACTTCAGTTAGGATGCGGTCAAAGATACGGCATAATGCAACCACGCATTGGGATAACTGCGCTTCAGGTCGGGGTAGCTGTTGCTCCCCTGCAAGTGTCGCCGGATCGCGTACATCATGATCAAAATCCGAGGTCGCCGGGGGACGTCCTAAGGAAGCGCTCAGGAACAGATCTATCATCCGTAAGCTTTTCCAAACCCGCTCCCGGGCCCGACGCTCCCGAGTGCAGAAAAGAGCATTCGCATCCCTTCGATGAATGCCAACGGCATATGCGGCCCGTAAAGCGATTCCCAGGTTCATGAACGCACCATTGCGACGACACGCACCAAGCATATACATTGAGATCAAGACGTAAGATTGGATCGTGTATATGCTGGGGGTTTCGGTGAAAGCAGAGAATGCGAGCTGGCGGCCGCTGACGAAGTACTGTTCGGCGAGATCCTGATTAACCTCCGAAACCTGAACTCCGATGGCGAGAACAAGATAGAAGATTGAGCTGACAGTATCTTCATCGACAGTCGGATTCCCGACCCAGTTGGCGAGCCGCTGATAGAACTCCTCGAGATCGAATAGATCTAGTAGAGGACTGGTAGCAAGGACATATTGTCGAGCGAGTCGTTGCGCCTCGTCATTACTCGGTGGCGCAGATAATGGTCCTGTTTGGGTAGCAGAACTACCCTGAAATGCCTCAAGCATGGAGTGCCGTGACGTATCCTCTGTAAACTCACACCGCCCTATTGACAAAGAGACGATACGACGTACACTTTGCAGAAACGACAAGCTCGCAGAGTCGCCAATATACATGAATTTTCCTTGCCCATCACGAAGCAGCCTAGCGACCTTAGGCACAGGCGCCGTCCCGTCCTTGTCATCCGTTGTCTGTTGCTCCAAGTCTGCGCTATGATCCTCGAGGGCGTTCAGTAGGCGATCCATGGCCGTTTGCCTCTGCGGAGTCGGCACCATGTGCTCACTAAGAAGCATAGTCTCCTTAGGAGCATTAGCCTTTAGTAAACGGGCCGGTTTGTCTGAGAAGTTGCATTCCGCTTCCTTGCGACGCTGTATGCAGATCGTACACGGCTGTTCTCCGTTACATTTCTGCTTTCTCCGTTTACAGCTGTCGCAAGCTCTCCTGCATCGGAGCCGCGCGCCAGGAGCTGTACTAGCCCTCGGCATGGCCTAAAACTGTAGCGTCTTTGCGCAAGTGATCGGGCCACGGGATACTCATGGATGCACGGAAGGTCGGTCGGTGCCAAGACGCGGGGTCAGTCACGTTGAGAAGTTGGATTGCAAAGCTGAAAGAGTGCCAGGACCCAAACTGGCTATCGAGTGCTCAGAGAATCATTTTTCGGTGGGCAAACCCATAATTAGTGCAACAGTCAGAATGCTAGCGTGGGAAAGAAAAAAAAAATGAAGCGGCAGTTGTATATGACGATCCGATCCCCGGGGATTGGCGTTGCGGAGATAGTTGCTTACTTAACTGTCCCTTGCACGAGCCTTTCCCTTAAAAGTGAAAATCACAAAGCAGCTAGAGAGCTTTATCATCAAGTGCTTCGGGACATCTTTGCAGGACCTTTCAATCGGGATGAATGAAAGGATCCGGACTCTAATGTAGGTTTGAAAAACACACTCATTTCGCTTGTATGTCGTTCTATCGCACATTCTTGGACCTTCATCGAAGAACTACAGCAATACAGACGCTAGCTGCCATATGGAACACGATCCTCCAGGGTCTCTCGTCATATTTTCAGAAGCTTCGTGCGAAGACGAAAAATATCCATGGGCGTAGTTTATTAATTATTATTGATATTCCATACGATCCCCGCCCTTTTATTCTGACCGAAATGATACCACTTTGCCCCAAGTGTCAGCTGTGCCCCAAATGCCCTGTCGCAGGCACGACAGTTGAACAATTTGACTATGGTCGACGAACAAGTTCACATCGATGCCGAACTCCCTTATATACCAGTTGAATACCTTGGGATCTGCGGCCTCGAACATGACCCGCTCGGACGGCAATTCCTTCATTATTGTGGACACAACGTCAGTCCGCCATGACTGCACGTTTTCTGTTATACCCTCAGATTCGATCATTAACCGTTCGACACCCACGTCCAAGAATTTACGCCCCATGTTAACGAGCTTCCCAGGATCAGAAGTCCCAATAGCCTCAAGGCCAGAAGCAGGTGTATCACCTCCAGCACCAAACTGAATGCCGAGCTCTGGTTTTGCCTTCAACTTGTATGCGTGGACTTTGTCAACCAGGCCGAGCCAGTCATCTTCTGGGAACGATAAGAAGCCAGACGACAGTTCAATGACATCGAATCTTTCAATGTGTTAGCCTCAAACCTGGCAAATGGTACGAGATACAGAGTCTTGACGAGCGTAAACTAACCCGAGATCCTTGCATTTCTTGAGATACTTATCAAAGACAGTATTGGCGTCGGGATGTGTGAGAAGATGCTCGGCCCATCCCCCCTGTGATCAGTGGACCCCGGTTAGGTGCTAATTCCTAGTTTCTGCGATTGGGCAGAACCTACGGTTGAAACATAAACACCGTAGTCGTGGGCGAGGTCTATCAGTTCTCTCAAGGGCTTCTCCTGGAAGAGAGAGAAAGAGCCTGGATCTCAATCAGCCGAGCTAAACAGGTGGGTACATTTCAGTGATACGTACCTCCTGCAAATTTTAGACCGTCTACATGGGTGCCCATTCTGAGAGGAGCGTCAATACCTATCCTTGGGAATCCCTTTGCGGCTCTTCCGATGCTTACGTTTCTAAAACGTCGGCTAAGTATCGCTTTCCCATCACCTGGATTGGCACCGCATGTATCAGCTCTGCAATTCTTGCTCTGCACTATGCTCACTCCGGCTTGTCTTCCTTCCGGAAAGCGCATACCGTATAGTATGGACCTCTGATTTCTGTGACTCCTTTGCCTCTAGGCTTAGGAGGCCTAGGGTTTGATCGTGCAAATCCAAATCCATGGTGTTTGTCTTGGAGCAATGTCAGTTGCTTTTGCGCCTGATATGATGTCGCAAATTGTCTTGATAACCCAGTTTTGACGAGTCTGAATCTCTGTCGAGGGACAGGCCCGGCAATATATTTCGGGATCGTACCGACGCGAGAGGTGGATGCCAGCATCATCTCCAATTTTGTGCGTACAAATTGATGCGATTATGCTGAGATTTTACCTTATGATTGGGCAGCTCGAATCTTCCTTTGGTTTCGGCACTCGCATGGCGTATAAATCGAGATCTAGCTGCGATAATCAAGGGTAATATGGCCATAAATGCAGTTCCCGTTATTGTTTGACGTCAAGCAGATGTAACTCTGACGCGGAATATCTAAACAATGAATAGTAGGTCCTTCTCAGTCACCTCGCATAACATCATGAGGTCAGGATGGCGAACAGTCATGAGGGCTGTGACGTTATTTATTCCCTGAGGACCTTGTCTAGAGGTTACGACATCCATGCTAAGTGTGAGATTCCAATTATCAGTGAAATAGGAGTGTCCAATAGATGTATTTGACTAAGGGGTCCCATGCTCGTCTCCCTATGGACCGATCAACGCACGATTGAGGTCCCATATTCTTGGCTTCTTTGCCATAATAGCGTGCATCCTCTACTGTCCCTTGCCGTATGAAGCAAGATGAGCCTGGGGTTATGTGAGTTATCTAATCTGATATGCTGAAGCTAGCATGGAATTGAATGGTCGACATCGGTACCCATTCAAAGAAGTACCCATGACATTTTACATTCTTATCTGCGTAGGCATTGAAAAGTAGAAGACTATCGTTTTCCCACATATGCTACATTTCGAAGGACCTGTGCCATCTGAGAGGGGAACACTTCAGTCCCTCTTCCATTGATACTCCATGGTTCGAGATATAAATTGATACCAACCCCGCTTGGAACTCTCCGAATTATCTTCAGTATGACGCAACACAGATATAATGTTGTATGTCAGTTATCACCTTTACTACTACTCGTCCTTTATTCTCCTGAATGGGAGTTGTATACGTGTATGCGATACCCAAAAAGGGGATAACATTCAAGAGGAAGAAAAAAGAAGGCAGAAGGACCCGCTAGTAAGTTTCAGATCTCTAGCATAACTGAGCTGAACTCACAAGCCTGACATTCTAACCGGACTGAGCTAAATCAGAGCAACATTGGCTGTCGAATTAGAAAGGTTCAATATCAGTTTGACTACATATTATGTAGCTTAGAAACCTCATGTACAAATCGAAGCCCTGCAGCCCACGGTGTTGGTCTTCTGGTTATCTGTAGATGTGCCATCTTCCAGGTAATCATGGTTTCAACAGGGGTGCCTTTCAACTACAGACTCATGATTCAAAAACCACAGGCTCCATCCAGCCAAGGTACGTATTTTCGGAAGTCGGATACCTGATGCGCCGGCTCGGTGAAGTTCGCTTTCCGGTGCCGTCAGTAAGTAATTTTTGTAGTGACGAAATATCGGTATGACGAGTTCAAGCGCTGATACCGTCTCTTGATCAGGTCTCTCTTATTTTAGAGGCGGGGTGTCACTGATCCTGATAGAGAGGCATATCAAAACTCTTCTCGCACATACGACCTTTACTGAAGTTTCCTCTCCTGGATGGCAGGCTTGGAATACACATGGTGATGATCATGGTTGACCTTCAGTCATGTGGTTGTGCATAAATCTCTACCTATAGTAATAGTATTCCATTAATAATGAACCAGCTGAAGGGATAATTATCATGTACACCCCATCATTGGTTGAAGCCTCGCCGCACAGGCCAAGTTTATGGAGTACTGTATCACTAATAAGGTAGCTACCCATTGTAACCCAGGTTCATGTGACGTGGCACAAGTGCCGTATCTACGCAGACAAAGCGAGGTAGGTAGGAATAGAACTTGTTTGACCGTACGGATTACCACAGCTGATTGGTAGTAAGGGCCACAGATGGAAAGAAAGGTTTTTCAGGCGAAGCGCAAAATTCACTGTATTAGAGAGGTACTCATTTTCGAGAATCTTCAAAATTTCTACAGAACCCACAACATGATGGGACCATGACTCTATGTGTAAGGTTTCCGGACTCCGATGCCCAGATTCTGATAGGGCTGTTCTTGGGCTTTCCGCGATTCTCGCTTGGCCCTCCCATCCTCTCTTGGCATTTTTCGTGTTTGACAGTGAACAACAACTGACATTGTGACAAACATTGAATTTTTAAAGTGGATAGGGCAGTAGATATATATGATGGCAAAGCACAAAGGAGTAGATTATAATGACTGATAATCTAGACAGCATGGAGCTCCTAGTTGACCTGGTATACACTACGGAGGTAGATACGAAGTCATCATTGCATACTGAGAAGGCCCTTAGTGCACAAATGTTATGAATGTTCCCTGGAATGCTCCCCTGATAATGCATGGGTCCCTATACTTGGTTTTCCGGATGTACATTGCCACTCCTTGCTTGGTGCACGGGATCTCCCATACTTCCTAGGGTAGCTCTCCTGTGCACAATGGCTCCTAAAAAGGCCTAAAGGCTCAGAGAGGAAGAAAAACTGGTATATTAAAAATAAGTACTCTCAATTACTCTGGATTGCTATGATATATTCTGTATTACACTCTGTACCATGCATGCACCTTAGTAGAATTAAAAATGATCTACGATCTTCTGCCTTGGGCTGAAAGAACATGGAGCTTACGGAAGGTGCCCGCGTGTGAATAACTAAGAGGGGCAAATGGTATGGTCGGCTCATCCGGGCCTTCCTCAACTTGATTGACCGAGCTACCAATACGAAGGTTGTTGTTTTGTCATGCTTTCAAGTCCATCCATTGAATTATGATGCTTGGAAATCCCCCCCTCCCAAGTCAGAATCTAGAAGATGAGACCAGTTATCTCTGTTTCTCAGGTCTCACTATGGAGTACTTATTCACTCATTTGTTTCACTAGTCTTCTTTGTTAACCCCAGGGGAACCGGGTATTCAACACGCTTGCTTGGCCTATGTGCCTAGCTATTGCTCGCGTGCGCTTCTACCCGTCTAGCTCTTCCTATGTGAGCGATGTTGTTGTTCCTTTCCAAGTTTCCAAGTTTCCAGCGCAAAGCTCCGTCCTACAGTAGCCTTAAATTTCCTATAATTCGTGGCATTTAGTGTCCCAGTGCCTGGACTCTTCTGCGTGTGACCTACCTACCTACCTACTCAGTACATACTCTGTATCTTTAGTGACTCCATTTCTTGGTATCGACATCCTTCTTCCCTTCCGTGAGTTCCCTCATTCTTTTTCCTTGGCTATTTCCTCTCTCGTCTCGAAGGCTCCTCGTCACCATGGGAGCTGGGGCTATCCTAGAGCCCCTGGTTGTAATCGTCCTGCTCTTCGGAGGGACTTGGATAAATCGGTCTACCGCAACTTTCTCGGCTGTGCGCAGAGTTCGTAGATCCAGCACGTCTACACGTGCTAATTCTCCAGACTCACTGGAGTCTGGGTTATCGTCGCCAACGGCAAAGGATGCTCTGTTGAATTCGCGCACCCCGTCACCGACACTGGTACAACTCAACGACGCTCGATGGCGCAAACGCCAGATCCGGATCCTCTCATACACTTTTGAGGTCAAATCACCAGATACTGCTGTCTTTCAAGACCGTCTTCTCAGTCGCTTGCTCCGGAAGTTCCCGTTTCTGGTTGAGTGCTGGTATTGGGCCTTAGTTTACTGGGTATGTCCTTATATTGCTAACAGGTCTCGTTTCTGCTTGAGAAAGGATGAAAAGAAATACAATATGCTTACACGTCAAACTCTAGACATACCAACTGGGCCGTGCATTCACCGCGGTCACCCTGCAAGAAGGGACCGTTGATGTAGCAAGGAAACATGCTCTTCAGATCATCCAAATAGAGAAAAGCTTGCGTATCTTCTGGGAGGTCTCAATACAACGGGTTTTCCTTCGTCACAGTCAGCTGATGTCCGTGATCAACTGGGTGTACTCCTTCATACACATTCCAGGCACTATTGCCTTCCTCGTTGGGCTCTACTACTACACCACTACGCGAAACCGAGTTGATGAATCGCAGATTGGAAAGCCCTTGGGTGCTGCGAAAGGATCCACTGCTGGCCCGTTGCTTTATCAAGCCCGGCGCCGTACCCTCGCTGTTTGCAATCTCCTTGCTTTCGTGGTCTTCACTCTCTGGCCTTGTATGCCTCCTCGCCTCCTCAGTGACGAGAATGTGAAAGGCCCCGACGGAGAGCTAGGACGTAGCTACGGCTTTGTCGATACTGTGCATGGCGTCAATGGTGCTGGTAGCGTCTGGACTGAGAATCGATTCTGTAATCAGTATGGTAAGCATTAGTAATTCCGCACTGTGCTTTCAAGTTCTTGTCTTCGGGTGCTAACTGGAGTATTGTCGTCAGCTGCCATGCCCTCGTTGCACTTCGGATATTCCCTAATGATTGGGCTTACAATCATGACTATCCCATTGCCGTCACATCGACGCCGGCCTGCTGTTCGCTCGCGCTTGTTGGGTCGCGCGCTGGGCTTTCGGCTCCCGTCATGGTCCCGTTTAGCCTGCTTGTTGGTCGGATTTCTTTATCCATTTGTTATATTGGTCGCAATCATCGCCACGGCCAACCACTTCATTCTCGACGCTGTTGCAGGGACAGTCGTCTGTGTCCTAGGATGGCGGTTTAATAGCATCTTACTGAATCTTCTGCCGTTAGAGGACTATTTCCTCTGGCTAGTTCGCATCCATAAACCAGAGCCCACAGCGATGGACAATGTCGACTACTGGGACGATGACGAAGTACCAGATTTTCCTGCTCTTTACTGATGATCTGCTCTCTGGCGCGTCATGGCGGACCTCCACTTGGAACCGAACATTAAGATATCCTTCTCTATTCTTCATCTATCATTGCTGTGGGATTGTACAGGCCTCGTTTTGGTTTATTGTTCCACGACCTGCCCTTTCACCTATGTTCACAACGCGACTTAAGACACTTGGGAAAGGACTAATAACGACTATACCATTCTCCACGATATCATTAAATCACTTGAAATGTGTACATATAGAAGACAAACTAGGACTTCTCATCCTATGAATACCTTGCTCCTGCCCCAGCACAGCGGCATCTCATACTGATAATATCATGATCGTCAGTTCTCGATACGAACCATCCAGCACAGTAGCTGAAACACTGCTTGTATGCCAGTGGAAGGTAACGGAATCCCGGAAAAACTAACAGCATGATATTGCATCGCTGGATATTGTATACCTATAAATGGCTACCAGCGAGCTATGCAGCTCATTCATAATTCTGGATGTTGAGCCAGCGTTCAAGCAAGGCAAATGACAAGACCAAATGAATAGGCTATTAAACCTTATTATCTCTATGCAAGCCTGTAGAGCCATAATTCGGGAGCCTGAAGAGATCAGAAACTACGGAGTAACTGAGATTGATTCCATTTCCAGTGTTACTTGAAACAGCGTGAAGATTCGCGGGGTGCCGTCGTTTTCCATCGACCCGCCTCTCTCCAGGTGCCCCATCGTCGATATTCCTTCCTCCCAGCACTACCCTTCACTGACTTCCTTGTTGCTACTCGCGAACTTAGGAGATCTTTGAATCATAGAAGTGTATTTGGTCTGTGAATAATCAAGCGTCCCTGTACTCTTTAAGTTTTCGTGCTTCACACGCAAACCCCGTATACTTGGGTATTGGCACCTTGAGCGAATCCGGGTCTATATTGTCAACAAGGTCAGTCATCATGTTCTTCTGCGCAGTTGTTGCCCTCGCTAACAATATCGACCGTCCGGGCGACCGTAGCTGCACTGAAACAATCGCTATCATACGTTTGGTCGCGTCGTGTCTTGCCTTCAGCTAGTCACAGCTGACTTCGACGAGAGGAGCGTTTTATCTTCCTTAAGGCATTTGCGGCTATTGCCCATTTCTTTGCGACAATTGAGACTACGCGCAGAGAGAGAGTCATCGCAGTTTGGACAGAAGGCTCTTGTGGTTCTTCTGCTGCGGTCTATCAGTTACTACGCTTCTCCGCGTTTCGGAGATAAAACGCTAGGCGATCATCAACAGTCAGAAGTGTTGTCCAAGCCGCGTCGTTTCTTGCTTGCGCCTTGATCATCCATCAACTACCTCTGTCTATTGATCTGAGAAGGTCCCCGAATCATCCGACCACTGGAGGATTCGCACCACGCTGATTTCGTATCTCCCGGTCGGGCTTGTCAACCTGGTGGCCTGTCTGGTCAGAATTCGTCTTGGGGGCTAATATACGACTTTCTAACATACTACAAGACGAACAGCAGACCTGAATTTATCTGGAGGCTGTTGTAATACTCGATCGTTTGACCTTGACCGTTGTTGTGTTGAGCTCATCCGTTGCGTCATTTGTGGATTGGCAGACTCCCTTTTCCCCCAAGCGCACGCGTTGTTCGAACTTCCCGCCTCCCGGCGTCGCGACCTTCTCCACCACATCTCCCGGCTCAAACCACCTTCATCCTCCCACCATCTCCTTCATTGAAAGTCTCGGCTTCCTTCAACCGCATTTCAGTTCATTGTTGCTCTGAATTTAATTGAGCTCTGTCGCACACTATGGCCGAGGACACCCCTGCTGACTCCAGGACCGAAGTTGGCGAGGCGCCTGTCGAGCGCGCTCCTTCTGCTGTGGCCAAAACTGCGCCCGTGGAATCAGCTCCGGAGACGTCCAAGGAGCAAGAGACAGAGAAGGTCAATGGCACCCAGGAAAAGCCATCAGGTAAGAATTTTTCAGTACCATTGTTGTGTGACCTGCACTCTTCCCCGTTTTTCTTTTTTTCTTTTTTTGGGAAGGGGCAGGGTGTCGCTCAGTTTCGCTTTTCATCTGAGACTTGAATCGCTAATTATGGCTTCACTGTCCATCAGGCGAGGCTAGTGTCTCTGAAGAGAAAAAGGAATCGACTGATACTTCGGCCGAAAAGTCCAAGGCACCTGCAGAGGCTGCTGACGCGAAGGAACCGGAAGCGACCGCCGCGGCGCCGGCAGAGTCCGAGGCTCAAGAAGCTCCTCCATCTTCCAAGAAGTCTGGAGGCTCGAGGCGCAAATCCGCTAGCGGTGTCCCGGAACATAAGTCCAAGCTGAGCCGGAAGAAGTCGCAAGCTCGTATGACAAATTTGCACGCGAAACCTGGCGAGTACTATCTCGCGCGACTGCGGAGCTTCCCTCCCTGGCCGTCTATCATCTGTGACGAAGAAATTCTTCCTCAAACTCTACTGAGCACGCGTCCGGTGACCGCTATGCGGGCCGATGGCACCTACAGAGAGGACTATGCAGACGGAGGAAAGAGAGCTCATGAGAGAACTTTCCCTGTGATGTTCCTGGAAACAAACGAGTTGTAAGTATCATGTCGGGCTTGTCTATATCCATGGAGTGGGCGGCTAATGCGAAACACAGCGCTTGGATTCCCAACACAGACCTGACTCCGCTCGATCCCGCCTCGTGCAGAGACGTACCAGAGAAGGGCAAATCAAAACAACTTCTTGCTGCTTATGCCGTAGCCGCGGAAGGTCATGACTTGCAATACTTTAAGGAGCTGCTGGCTGATCATCAGCGCGCATTGCAGCAGGAGTTGGAAGAGCAGGAGGCCCAACAGGCCGCCAAGGAAGCGGCCAAGGCTGAAAGGGAAGCCAAGAAGAACAAGCGGAAGAGCATGGACATTGTGGACGACTTGGAGGATATTGACATGGAAGATGCGGGCGAGCCCAAGAAGCCGAAGAGCTCGAAGAAGCGTAAGAAGGACGCAGAAACCGATGGCGAAGCCGAAAAGGTAAATTATGACTCTCCAATACTCGTTGTCACTTTTACACTGTCGTCGGACTAACATGCCTTTCCTTGTGCTCTAGCCTGCTAAAACACCCAAGACTGCCACCAAGTTGAAGTTGACAACCCCCAAGACTCCGACAAGCGAGACTGAGAAGAAGGCCACTGGCGCAAGCAAGTCTAAACAGACAGCGAGCAGCAAGAAGGCTGGCAAAGGTGGTGTCAGTGACGAGGGCGAGGAGGACACTGGCGCGGCGCCGAAGGAGCCAGAAAAGCAAGTCGACCAGGGGGAAGCCAAGGAAAGAAAACAGAAAGAAGGTAGGGTCGACCTATCCGAAAACCCGTCATGACCCCAGACTAACTTAAACGATTAGTTCTGTTTGTTCGCCATAGACTTCAGAAGGGCTTCATTTCGCGTGATCAGCCTCCCAAGGAGGAGGAGATGACTACCATGTCTAACTACTTTACGAGACTTGAGAGGGTTGCTGATGATCTCGAGGTCTCGATCATCCGTGCGACCAAAATCAACAAGGTCCTCAAAATGATCGTGAAGCTTAATTCTATTCCCCGAGATGAGGAGTTTCAGTTCCGTCGCCGTGCTATCAACATCTTGTCCAAGTGGAAGAATGTGCTCGATGCCGATACCACGACAACACCGGCCGAACCAAAGGCTAACGGAGCTCATAAAGAGGACAGCGTTGAAACACCAGCAAAGACTGAAACCGAAGGAGAGAAAGAGGAAGAAGAGATCAAGGCAGCCAAGCAAGATTCAGCGGAACCACAGGATGAGTCAATGGTTGACGCTGACGCTGCTTTGGAGAAGGCAGAAGCTCCTGAATCAGCCAAGGAAGCTTCCGAAAAAGAAGCCCACAAAATTGAAGAGGCCACCGGTGCCAATGTGACCGAGGAGAAGACGACCGAGGAGAAACCGGCGGAAGAGAAGGCAGAAGAGAAAGCTGTCGAAGCAGCAGCGTGAACATAGGCACATATGGTTGTCCGTATGCCTTCACTGATTTCTCTCTTTGTACCTCTTACGCTTACAATAATGCGCCTGTTACTTAAGTTTTGGCATTCTTGCTCACTTTCCGTCTGGCTGGAATTCCTACTGATATCTCCTATGTGCCTTTTCCGCCGCCGATCGATGAGTGGAGACTGGAATACTCAAAAAGCCTTCGAACCCCTTTTCTTACGAAGGGTGTCTTGTCTCTTATTATTGTCTCTGTCTATCGCATGTCTATCTTTCATATTTCACAGATCAATGACACTGGCAAGTCTGCAAATGGGACTGGATACTATGGATTGAAAGCAATGCTGTGTGGCAAGGTGACAGAACTGTGAAAGGGCATCGAGTGCATTCAAACAAGATGAGGAAGAGAATAAGCAGGCCTCGCAGCTTCTCTGTGTCTTGGAGTGCTCTGCAATCCTTTCGATGTGAACGGGGTTTCTCGGGTCTCTTTCCTTTGATTACGTCTCTCAGAATGTTAATTTAGTTTCGCGAGCTTCTTGGGTTGAGATTTTAGTCCTTGCACAATACAAGCTATTCATGTGAAATCTGCGTAAACCATTGTGTCCAGATTGATAACGTGATAAAATATGGTATCCATCCTATTCTATTATACCTAATGCTGTATGGCCAGAAAACATCATATGACACAGCGCCTTTGGAACTATCTGCACAAGGAACACCCATTTTCCCTCTCTGGTAGACCCAGTACGTTCTATACATAAGTACAGCGCCAAAACGCATATTTAACTCAAGACGTCTAGCAAGATTCATGACCTCGACCCTCTTCAACGGCCACAATGATCAAAACGCAGATGTCGTCCACCTTTCCGCCTCGGTACCAATCGCCGGGATAATAGCGCTGGGCTTCTTTGGCGAATGGGCCGTCCCGTCGAGAATCCATGCTGGCCCGTTTGGCTTCGCCGGCGACTGTGGAAGCAAGCAGAGACTGGAGCGTATGGTGCTGATTAATTCTGCTGGATGGCGCAACATTGCCTGATGTGGAAGGGTCGGCCGCCGACGGCTTGGAAGGAGGAGATGGCCAGGGAAGTAGAGAAGCGAGGCCGTCAGGGCCCGTCAGCGCTCCGAGATTATCCGATACTTTGATTCCCAAATCGGTGGTGGCGGTCCATGCCCCGGTCAGAATCATCCGGCTTGTGATGAGCTTCAGGATGTCTTGATTGTTCAGGTTATCGTAGACGCCATCGGTCGCTAGCATGAGCACGTCGCCGTGCTGCATATGGAGGTTTGTGACAACCGCGTCGCGCGGCGAGTCCTCCAAGAAAGAGCCGCCGAATATGGAAGCCTGAGCGCGCATTCTCGGGGGGATGATGCTCAGCTGATATGGTGTGTTGAAGCCGTGAGTCTGTGGGACCGAGTAATGATGCACAGCCGCAAGACGGAGGAGCATCGACCCCGAGTCGCCTAGATTGGCCAACTCGACCTGACCATCCTCCAAGCCCACCCCGACCGATGCGGTACTCCCACCAGCCCGAATCGACTTGTCCGCCACGAGCTGGTCGTATCCTGACTGAAGCAGGTTCTTGGCCCGCAATTTGTCTGTCGACGAGTCCCAAGATAGCGCCTCGAGCGCCATATAAAGGCACAGAGCGTGAGAGAAGTTTGCTGGGTCGACCTTGGACTCCACCCAGCCTCCAACTCCGTCCGCGACTGCGAAGGCGATGGCGCCGGAGTCCTGACTTCCAACTCTGCTCACAAAGAAGGCATCTTCCCCACTATCTGGCCTCCTCTTGCGTCTGGTGGCGGCGTCAATTTCTTCTGTGACCACGCCGATAGCATCGTGAAGCTCGGGCTGGAAATTGTGGAAATTGGTGGGCGGGTGGAAACGGCGATTCTTGGGAGACGACGAGGCGGCCACACGGTAGGAGATGCGTGGAGCATCGAGACTGAACAATGACGTTGCATGAAAAGTCCTTCGCGAAAATCGTGGGAGGTAGGATGAAGATAATCGCTGGCTGCTAAGGGAGAAGAGAGAGTCCGGTAAGTGTCGAGACCATGTTGCGGTAGATGTTGCAAAAGAGAGCGATCTGTCTCTTGCGACAGGTTGTAGGCTACTGCAGGCTAAACTGCAGGCTCTACGGGAGGAGGCCAGCAGGATCATCGGCAAAGAGCAGGATCGTCACCGGAGGGCCCTGTCCCTCAGAATACCAAGACCCTCCAGCAGAATACTTCTGTACAACGATATTGTCTGCTGGACCATTTGAAGAACGTTGAAAAGCGCTTGGCGATGATACCAAACAAGCTGCCAACCCTCACGGATCAACCGCTCTGATCCGGATTGATCGCAGTAAACGGTAGGAGGTAACTGACGGGGCAATAATGAAGTCCTCTACGCTTTGTCCATGCAATTGGAGACTTCTCGCTGGATAGAAACGCCACTGGGCTGATCACTGGATCAGCCAGAGATTATGAGAAGATCGTGGATAATCATTCTTGCTGAAATTTCCCTTCCATGACTGATAGAAACAATAAGACGGGATCGCCGACCGCCTGGCGTCATCGACCGCCTCATGGAGAAAAGATAAGAAATTTTGACGCCAAGATGGCCTTTTGGTGAAATGCCTTCGGTAAGGACACCTGCAAGACGTAGCTTTTATTTACAGCAACCGATATATGATGCGTGTTCCGGAGCCTGTAAGAGAAGAGTAGAATTGGATGGTTGGTGCAGGAGAAATTTACATACACGTAGCGGCCAGGATGTGGCGCATTCTCTATGCAATGGTTCAGCGTAGGAGACGATCTTTGCAGAATAATGATGCGATATGAGGCTACACAAATGAAGCTGAGTCTTGTAGAAAGATTCTCCAGGAAAAACGACCTGTCGTGGTGACAAAATCAGTCAACCCGCCTTTGTACGGACTATGGAAAATATCCTGGATAACGTCGTCTCCGCGTTTTCTTCCTGGCCTCCACTAGTACTGCAGTGTCACCACCAAGGCAACCGGAGCCTTCTCAGACTGATAAATATTCATCGGAAAATCTTTTGCTGCTCCCGGCGATTATATGCCAGGCGAAGCGACGACCTAATAACCAAGCCATCCTTCTGATTCGAGTTTTGTCTCAAGCTCTAGTGCCCAAGATGATGCACCCTTCAAGACAGGCGTACGTGGAGGAGTCCGAGGTACGATGCTTTCTCCCCTCTGGTCCTCGTCTTCTCGATCCATATTATGTCTTACACAGTTTGATCTACCTTTGTTCACATTATAAAGTCAAAGGCTCTCTTCAGGAATCCTTCCACTGACGTCCAATGATGTTTGGTTTTAGGATACGGAAATGGGCATTGACCTGGCAAACGTCCGTAAGTAATAGCTTCGCTCGACCTGAATTTGGATCGCGACCCAAGTCATCTGGCTGACTGTTTCATGCCAATCGCAGCCGTCGACCGCGACTATGATATTCCCTCTGCTGCAGCGGGCATACCCGCGGAACGAGCATCTGCCATTCTATCACAATTCGAGCGCAAGCGACGGGCAGCTGCCATGGCGGTTCCGACGGATGATAACCGTGTGCGCGCACGACTGCGAGAGCTTGGTGAACCGATCACTCTTTTCGGAGAAGGTCCCGTGGACCGGAGAGACAGACTGCGTGAGCTTCTGACGGATCTGGCCGAGAGGCAGGAAGCAGCAGCTGCGGAAGGTGATGTCTCCATGCGAGGTACCACAGAGGAAACTGAAGCGGCAGAAGAGGAAGCAGAACAACAGGAAGAATTCTACACAGAGGGTTCCCAGGAGCTACTCAACGCCCGAAAAGCAATTGCCCGCTATTCCCTACCCCGAGCGAAAGCACGAGTAGAACGCTTACGAGAGGAATCTACAATCCCATTGAGAACACATATCAAACACCGCAAAGCGATCAAAGAGAAGTTGCAAGGGTTTGACCTTTACGGGTCGCAGATTGCGGGCGACCGCCCTGTGAGCATTTGTCGCTTTGCGCCAGACGGAAAGACGATCGCTGCGGGCAATTGGGGTGGTGGTATCCGGCTGCTCACGGTGCCGAATCTGGAGGAGAAGTCAAACCTCAATGGACATACGGATCGTGTCGGTGGATTGGCGTGGTTCCCCGGTGCAACGCTTCCTTCCTCGAATGTGTCCGAGTCGAGTGTCAACCTTGTCTCCGGGGGCGGCGAGGGCAACGTGGCGCTGTGGTCATTGGATAAAGATACACCACTAGCGACACTGTCAGGCCACAGTGGCCGTGTATGCCGGACAGAATTCCATCCTTCAGGGCGGTACATCGCATCTGCTTCGTTCGACACGACATGGCGCTTGTGGGACGTCGAGACAACAGTCGAACTCCTTCTTCAGGAGGGTCATTCACGAGAGGTTTATACGGTGGCATTTAACAATGATGGTTCTCTGCTGGCTAGCGGCGGTCTGGACAGCATTGGTCGAATCTGGGATCTACGGACGGGCCGCACGGTCATGATCCTTGAGGGACATGTCCGAGAAATCTACGGTCTCGACTGGGGTGTAGATGGATACCGTGTCTTGTCAGGTTCGGGGGATGGCTGGATCAAGTGTTGGGACCTCCGCCAAGTACGCAATATTGGTGGGATCGGCGCACATAAAAGTGTCGTGTCGGATGTACGGTGGTACAAGGGCACTGAGTCGGCTGCATCTTATCTGCCGTCCACTGAAAGCAATGGACGAATGGACGTTGACAGCAACCCGACACTCACAACGAGCGAACAGTCAACACCAGCAACCCCAATTCAACCAAAGAAGTCAGGCACATTCTTTGTCAGCAGTGGGTTCGACAAGAACGTCAATATCTTCAGCGCGGATGACTGGTCTCTAGTCAAGTCCTTGAGTGGCCATGCAGGCAATGTGCTCAGTACAGACATCAGTGATGATGCGCAGTGGATTGCCAGTTGCGGGCACGATCGGACTGTGAAGCTCTGGGGCATAGAGTGAATATAGCATCTATGGAGACTAAATGGTACTATTGACAATGTGGTCATATTTCACGCGTGCAGAATCATATACCTGCAAAAAACCCTTACTACTAGGCCCAGGATCTGTGTCGGACCTGGTTTCACAATACGAAGCCAATTCTCCATCGCTGAGACGCTGGTCACTCGAAGAATAGAGTAGTACCGTTTTTCTACGGGACTTGGACATCTAGTTGTTCCACACTAGGTGTCAATGGCCTCTAGGTAGCTTCCCACTGTACGTACCTCCTCAGAAAGTATGAATCGGATTGGATACTACTCGGTAGAGAAGGTGCATCGATTACGGACTTATGAAGCCGAACAATGCATTTTTGGTATAATGACGTAACCGGCAATCAATCTTTTTGACTAAGCGGCACGTGGTTGGCTAGTTTATTCTCATTGTTTAGTGCTGACTGATGAGAAAGCCATCGGAACAATACCAGATGGAGGAAGTGGTGCTCTACCAGTTCTGAGTCAACCGCTCGACTGCGCCAAAAGACATACATCCTAAGCAAAGATGGCAGCATCATTTCAAATGCAGCGGCTAGCACAGCGATCGCTGCTCTCCACAGTTCCCCTGGCACGGACGGAGGCCACACACTCGCTATTCCTAACAGGCGCCTGTATTTTCTGCCAGCTAAGACCAAGAGCTTGGGCTGCTCAGCCTGCGCGGCGCCCCTGTCTGACTTTGCCTACCCGTCGACTTGCCTCGACCTCATCTACAACAGCCCCCGAGACGAGCAATCAGGATAGCAACCTCCCAGACCTTACCAACCACTATACCATCTTCCGCGAGACCTTACCGGCAGGGCCACCCCCGGCTTCGGCATTCGATATCCCTCTGAGCGATCTGAGACGCGAGTTCCTCCGACTACAGAATGTGATACATCCGGACAAGTTCCCGCCGGGACCTGAGAAGCAACGAGCGGAGGCGCTGTCCGCGCGGATCAACGAAGCGTACCGGACGCTATCGGACCCTCTGCAGCGGGCGCAGTATCTCCTGCGCGAGATACATGGCATCGATGTGACAGCGGAGGACGGATCGACTCAACATGCGCTCGACCCGGAGACCCTGATGGAGGTTATGGAGGTTCAGGAGAGGATTGAGGAGGTCGGTGCAGGGCCGGAGGCTGAGGGAACCATTGCTGCGCTGAAAAAGGAGAATGATGCGCGGGTGGCGGCGTGTGTGAAGAGCTTGGCGCAAGCCTTTGAACGGGGGGATATCGAGGCTGCGCGTCAGGAGTGTGTGCGGTTGCGATTCTGGTACAGTGTGGGTGAAGGCTTGCGAGAGTGGGAACCAGGCAGGACGGAGATCCGCCTGATCCATTGATTACAGATTCTGGAAGTTCATTATGCCTGTGTCGCTTTGATAAGAACCGAACCTTAAGACTCCATACGAAGAATTAGCTATATTAGATAGGTAGCATGACTGAGACATGCCCCTCAATTGCAAGGCATACTCTGCCAGTCACTCCGTCCTCATTGCAGCTTGGGTTTTCACCGCCAGATGGGAAACGCATCCAGCCAGTTTGGGGACCTCACAGCACTTCTAGCATACACTACTCCGTTCTCCGTACCATAACCGTGAATAATATGCTTCTCTAATTCATCATTCTTTGGAAAAATCAAACTAACTTTGTCCACGAAACGACCCGCAATTGGGTCATCAAGAGGCTGGGACGAACAGCAGTTACAGTGCTCGTCGGGCAACAACCTAACCCGTTGGAGGAGATTGGCATTAGCAACCCGGTTACAAGGGTGATGCAGGAGTCCACGCTAACCGACCAGACTAATGCCATTCAAAGCACTCTCAGACGAGCTTGCTGGGTCACTTCCACCGCCCTCCAAGTATCAAAAGGTCGAAAGCGCTGCAAGCCTGCAACCACCTATTACCCGCGTGACTTCCGCGTGTTACAGTCTCCATCAGCAGTTTGCCATGGTACCGCTGCGTTGTCCAGGAGCACTAATAGCTCCTGCTTGAGAATGAGTGAGACGAACAGCTAGCCTACCTGCACAGTGTCCCAAACGGGTCGCGGATGCTGAGCTATCCCCGCGAATTTCGCCATGTCAATGTTATCAATGGCAAGGTATGGCTCCAAGACAGGGTGGTTCATGGTGTCTGGCATGATAAGAAGGAATGGTTTCTGAGGAAGTTGTTGCTGTTGGCACCGTTGGAGAAGAGAACTTGGCGGTCAAACCACCCTAAATCCCGTCGTGAATGCACACGTAGCAGGCTAACTTGACCCATCTGGGTCAGTTTCCGCGCTTGTAGCCTCTCTTTTTAGTTTAGATAGAGGGGAAAAAACGAGGCTGCAGAGGGCAAGGATAGGAGGGCGCAGGGTCGGAAACTTCAGTTCGCGTGGACTCTGCTTTGGATTTGAAGAGTCAACGATGACCGTTTCGGGCTGTTAGTATTTATTGCTGTTCATTCAGAGCGAGGGGAACTGTGAATAGATTACGTTTGCTCTGCTCTTACTCGCACATTTGTCTTGGTGAGATCGCATTGTCCATTTGTTGGAAGAAAAAGCGGAGGTTTCCAGGAGAGTATCCTCAATGGAGTCGTCACCAGATTGGAGTAGGTGAGTCCAGCATCTTCTTCGATCAAAACTCGGAGGAGATATCTCTGTTTTCAACATCCTGTTTGTGCTGCGTCTTAGCTTTGCTTTCACTCATTCCACATATCCAAGCCACGAGCAATTCAAGTCTTCACGCCAACCATGATAGCGTTGCCACTGACTCTTCGAATCACTCTCCTGGGTACAGCATCATCCATTCACCACCATTCACGTTCCTTGTTGGGCCTAATCATGACAAGTTGACAATACAATCGGGGCTTGCCCGCCATGTCTCCCAACCGCTCGATCATCTCATGAACAGTGGCCTCACCAGGGAGTCCAAGCATCATATTGCGGTTTTAGAGGAAGAGGATGCCGAGACCTTTGTGGCCTTTTGCGAGTATGCCTACACGGGCGATTACAGCGTGCCTACACCGGGGTCTCGCGAGGATGACAGGGTCGAGTCCAGCAACAACCCGACATTCAATCAGATGTTCTCGAATCCCAATCCCTTCGCCTCGGCCGTTCCTCCCCCAGCACCATCTCCTCCCCCGTCTGCCAAGTTTTCGGACAGGAACCTGGACGTGCCAGATAGTGGGGACGCGAAGACTGCCGAGGCAACTGAGGAGTCGGCGCAGCCGCTGAAGGAGGGCGAGGGCGAGGGCGTGAAGGATGCCACCGACGATGTGAGAGAGGATGTTGCAGCACCCGATGATCCGCCACAGGATCTGGCATCAAACTGTGATGAGCCAAGTGAGCAGCCTCTGGCGACCTCCACTGCCGAAGAGGGGTCTTCCTGGGGTCTCGAGGAGAACGCCATGCCCTCGAAGGGCAAGAAAGCGAAAAAGTCAAAGAAGGGCAAGAAGAAACAGCAAGGTGGTGCGACGGCAGAGGAACCAATGTCTAACCTGACTCCTCCAACCACCCCTCCTCCTGGAAATGTTGACGACCAGATCGATAACCCGCTCACGGTTGAGGCTACGACAATGCTGGATGACCCGATCCCAGTAATTGAACCTACTAAAGTAGACGAGGTAGCGGAGGCTGTGGAAGTTCCTGAGCCCACTGGAGCGGACCAGTCCCCTGATGCTGCCGCACTATCGGATACTGAGAGTTGGGATCGAGCAACCTCTGTGCCTCCCAATGTCAAGGATACCCTCAATCAGAAAGTGGAGCTTGATCCCGACAGTCAAAAGCAGGACAGAGTCAAGGAAGAGGTTGCGTCTCCCCGAAGCCAGATGAAAGCGTTCATTGACACCTCTTTCGCCAAGCAGCTATATCTTTCGCGCCGCCCAACTGGAGTTGGTCTCTGGGATGAGTTCGTGAACTTGGACTATTTTGATCATCCCTCGACCTATGGGACAAGGCCTCTCACCCCAACCGCGACACACTCGGATACAACCAAGTCAGATCTCCCGTATCTTCTCTTCCACGCCAAGCTGTACGTTTTCGCTGTACGATACTTGATTCCCGGTCTGGCGCAGTTGTGTCTCCGAAAGCTTCACGCGGATCTGCTGCGTCTGGATTTTCCTGGTCCGAAAGACGACGAAAGGAAGGAAGAGCGAGCTGCTTGGACTGCAACCAAGGGCAGAATGGTCCTTGACCTTCTCCACTTCACCTACACCAAAACGACCCGTTTGGAGCCAATTTCCCCAACCTCGGCCACTCAGCTTCGTGACAATGAGCTTCGCAAACTTGTCGTACACTACGCAGCCTGCAAGGTGAGAGAGCTTGCAGAGTACTGCGGTCCCATGGAAAGTATAGTAAGCTCGCCATTCCCTTCACCAGTGGACAAACAGCCACGAAGGGCGAATCGACCTTCCAGCCGTGGTTTCCGCGCGCTCTTGGATTCGACAACCGAACTTGCCTCGGACTTGGTCTTCCGCATGATGTGAATTCGAGTGTCACTTGCGCTTCATTTGCCTTCTGTCTATCCTATCAGGCGTCTTGTTTGTGTCCCGTGTTGGGGCTAGTTCAATTCGGCCTTCGCCTTTACATCAGGCCAGTATATCTGCTTGTATTCTTGTTTGAAGTACGTATCTATGCATGGAACGGGAGTATGGAATGACGATCAATGGAATAAGACTTCTGTTATTCAAGCATACTTTTTTTTTGTCTAATCCTGGTCTCAACATGGGGAAATTATTTCGTCCAAATTGAAAACTAAATCAATGATGACCATTCCCCTAGTATTGCTGGTGCATACTGTTTTACGACCTTGCTTACTGTCAATTGCTCTTGAACGCCTTGTATGCCTTGTCATGACTGAAGAATGGAATAAGGACGTAGACTGGACAATGATCAGTGTGATGAAGCCGCCCACTCCTAACTCATCCACCGATGTATATTGTTTTCAATGCGCAACCAGAACAAATGTAGCATTTTATATGGACATAGCAAGTGATCTCCGTGGGCACTGTACAACTACGTCCTACAGATAGAGCCACCGCGTCTGTACGGTGCACGACTAGAGCAACATGCCAAACCTCTGCTGCTGCAATCGACAACTCGGTCTCACCTTGGGTACACCGCCGTCGGGCCTATCTACTAGATAACAGACAAGTTTGACTGATCTGCCTTCTGGGCATCGGAGTGGATTCGCTTCGTAGAGACTCGGAAGGTGTGTGGAGACGGACCATCTTCCCGTTTCTTGGCCTTGATTCATATTTCGGACTGATATGTGGATATTCTCTCTTGTCGCAGTTGATGTTCGGATAGAATCTCTGGCATGGACTGGATATTGAGGGAGTTGGGTTGGCAACAGTGAGTCTTTTGATCTGTTTAATCGCTGTAGTAGCAGTTGCCATGTATCATGCTGATGTTACGGTGGAATAGAGACCCAAGCAGTGGGTCAACAACTTTGTAGATCATGGATACTGTGCATTAGAATTGTATAACTCCTAGGGGGGATATTCGTACTCTGTACTCACCAGAGACCCACCTAAGGATTTGAATTTGGCCATGCACTGCAGCGCTGGGTTTCATATCATGATTTAGATCTGCCATCACAGCCATTCTTGGCTCTGTGTTTGCAATGAGAAAGGCCGGACAATAACTTGGTTAAGCCAGGCATCGCTATCTCACAGAGAAAGCTAGCTTCCTGAACTTCAGTGGTGGTTGTTATTCTTAGAAATGGTTGTTGACGTTGTACACAGTAACCTCCCTGATGTTGATTCTCCCAATGCCAAGAGAAGCATTGATGCGGTCTTCCCAGCAACGAGAAATCTAGACTGGACTCTGCTCTCGCCCAAATTCTCCATTGACTCCATTGACTCCTCTTCCAAATCCATATCTCTCGATTTCACTGGGTTCACAGATGATTGCATTCTTTTGGACCCATGATCTCTTCATGGTCAAGAAATGGATATCGGATTGTGGTGTGGAAATGCCATCATCCACTCATGATGTCGCAGGTCGAAAAAGCCAATACAACACGCAAACCTAGTCCCTTCAAATAAATGGTTTCAGTCTCCATCCCTTTTCCTTATGCCTCACTCGCTAACTTGCTTTCATTCCCACAGCCACCACTGAGCTTGGCAGCGGGTCTCCCGTCGATGATGCGGCGTCGATCCCTCTGTTGCTCCTCTTGGCCGGGCTGCTCGGCAAACCAAATTGAAGGCGTTGGCGCACGTTGAGATTCTCTCGGTGCTGAGTTCTGTACTTACGGAGTAATCTGTTGTACTTCGAATGTTGCCCAAACCTTCCTTCGCTATGGTTTACTCGGACCCTGGCCATCAGGCTCCACAGGATTCACAAAAACCCAGAGCCGTTCAATCGGCTTCAAAGCTGTTGCCTTCCCTATCCATGATCTACAGTTCTCCTGGACTTAGCGGCCCCTTTCCACTTGTAAAATTTCAACTGCTTCGGCCCGAAAGCCTGCAATCGGGCGACCCGATGAGGTGCTTTCTCCATCCCGTGGTTCATTCCTGGCTTCGAATTTGAGATCGAGGCCTCGAGACTGGAAAAGTCTCAAGATTCGGATCATGACAAGTTTGGAAACCATTTTCGAAGACAAAGCAGGGAAGCCGGCCAAAGAAGAGAACCCGATACCGTAAGAAGCAAAAGAAGCCAGAATGCTGACAAACTAGGAAATATGCCTTATCTTTCCTTTTCTGGTCGATGTGACAAGCCACTATTGTCTTCACTCTGACACCTGTGCTATCGCCAAAAACGCGTCATATGGATCTGCATGGCGAGAACGTTTGCATCTGTGGTCTGCATAGAGTGTAACTTACTTGCTCCTCTTCCTTCAGGCACACATATTAGACATTCTCTGAGCGAAGTCTCGGTAAGTCGCCACTGTTTGTGAAGATCATGGCTCATCCCCCTAGGCATCAGGCTTTACCTGCCCCCTCCCCTTGTCTAGGCTCTCCACTGTGAACCTTCTCTCCTTTGCAAGAAGGTGAGTTGCAGATACGTCCCCTATGGCCCTATCTAAATATGCTCCTGATTGAGTTTCCTTCCTAACCCCCCCGATTCCTGGTGGGTACTACTGATCCAAGCTAGAGCAATGCGTTTATAGGATGTCTTCCGCGATATCTGCTAAGCCAACCACTGTTGATGCACCCTGCATACTTATTTTCTTGGACTCTTGGCCCAGATAGCCTTCCACATCAAATGGAAGGGTAATGATTGTCAGCCTGAAGCCCTGAATGTTTTATGGTGGTCCTTCACATGTGTATGGCGGCTCTGCCGTCTGATATAAAGTATCTATGGCTCCAGCGATATCTCGTTGTTTCAGTCGGACAATTTTATTCTCTGATCCAAATCTTTCTCTCTTGTTTCCTTTTTGCAGGCCCTGCATTGTGCATCCATTCTTTCAGGTACATTTAGGCTGATCTTTACCATCTCTGCTTCGAGCTCTTCACTAGATTCATCTTTGGGGTGTCTGTGGGTTTTCTGTAATGGAGTCAGAGCATTGACAGATCATCTATACACACTCTCTCATCCGGATAGGATCCTGTCTTGTGTTTCTTGTCCTACCACATATTCACTAAGCTTGACATAGATTTCCTTGTTTGCATTTCATACTCTTTCCATACCCGTACCAGGGCCGAGCACCTCGCAGCCACGATGTTCAACGATCATGATCATGTTCCACCAACATCATCACAGTCGGATTCTGGCTTTTTTGAACAAGAAATGAAGAAATCTCCTCGACTAAGCCTTCGTGAGCGCCTACGGCACTTCACCTGGGCGTGGTATACCTTGACGATGAGTACCGGTGGACTGGCTCTTCTGATTGCTAGTCAGCCGTATACCTTCAATGGCATGAAGGGCATCGGGATGGTCGTTTATATCCTCAATCTTCTGTTATTCGCTCTTGTCTGTTCTTTGATGGTGCTGAGATTCGTTTTGCATGGCGGTTTCCTTGACAGCTTGCGCCACCCTCGCGAGGGTCTCTTCTTCCCTACCTTCTGGCTATCCATTGCAACGATCATCACTGGCTTGCATCGTTACTTCGGCTCCGACGACCTAGAGTCGTACCTCATCGCACTCGAAGTCCTCTTCTGGGTCTACTGTAGTTGCACCCTCGCCACAGCTGTGATCCAGTACTCATTCCTCTTTGCCGCCCACTCCTACGGCCTGCAGACAATGATGCCATCATGGATCCTACCAGCCTTCCCCATCATGCTCAGCGGAACCATCGCCTCGGTCATCAGCGAATCCCAGCCCGCGCGATCCGCGATCCCCATCATCACTGCCGGCGTTACCTTCCAGGGCCTCGGCTTCTCAATCAGCTTCATAATGTACGCCCACTACATCGGCCGACTCATGCAGTCAGGGCTTCCCTGCCGCGAACACAGACCAGCCATGTTCATTTGCGTGGGGCCTCCGTCTTTCACCGCGTTGGCGCTAGTAGGGATGGCCAAGGGCCTGCCCGACGAATTCAAGATAATCAAAGACGCACACGTCGAGGACGCCCGGATCCTCGAGCTGATGGCTATTATCGTCGGCGTGTTCCTGTGGGCCCTGAGTCTCTGGTTCTTCTTCATTGCCTTTGTTGCTGTCGTCCGGTGCCGGCCCACTGCGTTCCACCTTAGCTGGTGGGCCATGGTCTTCCCCAACACTGGGTTCACGCTGGCCACTATTACCCTGGGGAGGGCATTGGGGAGCCCTGGCGTCTTGGGCGTCGGCTCGGCCATGTCGGTCGGTGTTGTCTGCATGTGGGTCTTCGTTTTCGTCTACCACATTCGTGCTGTCATCAGGCAAGACATCATGTACCCGGGCAAAGACGAGGATGTGCTAGATTAAATGCCACCCTCACACAATCACTCTGTCAATGACCTTCAACTGCTGCCGTCTCTCAAAATTTCTTTCTTTGACATACTTTTTCGCGTTGTGTCTACCGTCCTGTTCGAAAGGAACTCCTCCATTTACCTCGCCTCTGCCTTTCTTTTTCTTTCTTCATGTTCGGTGAATTTTGCCTTCAACGCTTTGATCGGCGTATACTGCATTCCAAAAGGCGTTGGGGTCCACGAGTCAGTCTCATTCTCTCAGAGTCCATTTTCTGTTCAGCGCAAATGCCAGCACATTCATGTTTAGTGTACGCAAGCCCTTTTTAGAGTATATATGCATGAATTCATGTTATTCGGTTTCTCGCTAGAGCCTGCTACTACTTGAAGATGCCTAGATGTATATATCAGTGCAATCATATCACAAGCTAATTTGTTCATATATACACAATGCTGGCAAAAGCCCCTTACCGTACATCCACAGTCCAAATACATCCCCACGGCGGCTTGCTGGTAATGATGCCTTCTAGGCCTTAAGAGTCCTGTAGGCTCAGCACGTTGCATTGGAACCACTCCAAACTTTCCATTAATTCTCACAGCCTCTAGTCAGTACGAGCACATTCCCAAGGCAATCTTTCAGCTTTGGGCTTACACTTGCAATCTCAAAAAGCTGAGGGTGTGCCAGGAACCTCTGAGACAATTAGCAAACACACCCCACGAACAATAAGGCTGGCCCACATATTAAATGATGCAGTGAAGCGAAGATACTTCTAGCCAGCCTGTGAAATTTATAGTTCAAAGAAACAGCAGAGACATGCAAATTTACATACAAGCTCTGTCAGTTACTGGATCAGCCCACGGTGCCAGGGACACTGCTCAGAGGAAAGGGGACGGGGAGGGAGGGAGATATACGGCCTGCGCTGTCAAGCCTTCATGACGCGCAGTTTGAAATGACCAGCTTCTGGTTGAAACGAGGAAGTTGGAAACCTGCAGCAAGGTAACTTACAGGGGCCACTATAGAGAGACATGGGAGATAGGTAGGAGGAAGGATGTGAAGCCGGCGAAGATGAGCATCTCGAGAGGGCAGAGAAAGCGTGGTTCATGCTGAGAAACATGAATGGGAAGAACAGCGCAGGAGAGGAAAAGAAGAAGGTAGGCTGTCACGGGCAGGGGCAAGTGGAAGGGGAGGAAAGAAAGGAGAGAGGAGGAAAGGGAAGCAGCTGCCTTTTTGTGCTGCACTGGTGGCGGACTATGACCCTCAGGGAACCGCTGCAGATAAGGAAGGCACGATCCAACTGCGGTACTGATTAGGTAGCATCATGTTGCCCAGCCTGAAAGATCACTGCGCTGGGAACTGGTCCAGCATAGGTATTGTTGCCTAAGATTGTGACGAAAAAAGACATGTCAGAGCGACAAGGTGCGCAGAACACGGTCATCATGAGTCGTTGATCATCCGGTCCTGCTTTGACAGAGAGGCCCAGGACATAGTGAGTTCTTCCATACCCCTCCAGCTTCAAGAATCTCGAGCTTCGTTCAGGCCGACGTCCAGTAGTGAGAGTATTGCTTGCGTCTCTGGAGCAGGAGACGCTTCCGCATCGCCATACGTATTCTAACAGAAGCGAGGAACAGTAAAATGGAGAATTCAGATACAAACGTGATAAGGCTTTGGTCGGTGATATCGAATGGTAAGATGTGCAGGATCTGCATGCATGATAGTTCTATGGATCTATATACAAGCATAAGTGCGCTATTATCACGGTTTCCCGGAACACCAGAAACGCCTCTTCGTTGAATTCCATCTCAATTTGCCCTGGCCAAGTGTCCAGGAACAACTTGGGTAGCCGAAACATGGGTATAGTGCGACGCAAAAGTTGAACAACCCTTCAAAACTTTTGTTACCCTCGCCAAACACCTCAAAATATTGATCGTCCTGCTAAAGACCTTAGTTGTCCGAAGTACAACTAACCTCGTACTGTATGCCAACCACACATGACAGAACCAGGCGAGCGATGACGTTTTCGTTACACTCGGGGCAGTTCACTCAACTTTGATGCACACCTGGGTAGAGCATCTCCCAAGCAGATCCGGTGGCTTGTTACCGGGGAATGATTGGAACAAAAGTATCATGTGTGCGCGGAACTGGTATACTGGTTCGGAGGTGCAGAGAAGCCTCCAAATGGTGGGTGAGCCCCGTGTTGATAACTGCATGACCGAGCATATGCAGCAGATAGTCATATGCCACCAAGTCATGTTGTTGCCGTGATCAAGCAACCTTCCGACCAACGTTACCGATACCTCGTCCAACCACGCTCACGATAACGTCCCCTTGCTCGTTCTCACCAGTGGCATCTCGTAGACCCCAACCGGGGGCACCAAACTTGGCCAAATCTCTAGCCAGCTGGATGATGCTCTCATCGGCAATCACTTCCCGTCCAAATTGAAGTCGACCAACGTCCTCCGACCCCATAGTCATCAAGCCCAGCATGGTGGAAGCTGCAGCCGGGGCAACGCATCCGCCTTTTGAGATAGTTTCCAGAAGCTGGTAGGCACATTGCTTTCCAATATCCTCCGGTGCCTGCCCACCCGCAGGTGGCGAGGCGACGTCAGCGGAGTACAAGCAGCCAGTCGAAGACTCCGCGACCAGGGACAAACCGAATCCAAGACCGATCTTCTTCTTTGCGGATGGGTTGTTCCTGTCAGGGACCAGCGGCGCAGACGACACATCGGAGAAAATGTAGGTGTCGGGAACGAGAGGATTGAGAATGCCACGAGCTACATCAATCATCCTGGCATTGTTGGAGGCTGAAACACCCACCGAGTACGCCACGCCACGAACCTTCTTGACTCTGCCCGGGTTCATCAAGTGCAGTGTTTTCGGAAGGCGTACTTGGTGACCGAAAACTAACTGAACCTCTCCACCGCCTCCCCTGCCGTTCGGTCCGGGGTTAGACCGGCGGAGAACACGAAGTTCGATGTTGTTGAAGATACCGAACTGGTTGTAAAGCGGAAGGATTGCAGTGCGGACGCTGTCCACGGACATGTCCCCAGTGGGTGTGGCGGATGTAATAACGCCAGGACCAGTGAAGAGGACCTTGATCGGCGCCTTAGAGAATGGCGCGAGGAGACAAAGAGGTATTAAGAAGTAGCTGACGCCTCGAGTGCATCCTGCCGGGAGCTCATGCCGAATAACACCTCCGGTGGTGACCCCGTTGCCTGCAATGCCTCCAGTGATCAGACCAGGCTTGTAAACAACGATGGTTCCCGTGTATGAAATTTCTATCTGAGAGCCATTTGTGACAGCTTCCAAGAGACGCAGAAACGAGATTTCGTGGGGAGCAAGACCGGGATTCGTGGGAGACGAAGGACGGATTTGGGAGATATGGACTGCGCGACCGGTCAAGGTTGAAAAGACCAATCGGTTTACGAAATTCTTGTGGCCGGTAAACCGAAGGGGAGGCTGAGATGTTGTCGCCATGATTGCTGGATTGGAGATCTTCCGATATCCTGTCGTCGATATCAGAAGCTGATTCTCTCAGTCCCAAGAAGTGTGGATAATTTTGATAAAAAGTGAAAATCTCTCGGGGAGACGATCTTCCTTTCCGGGTGCGCTGCTTATCTATCTCCGGCTATCTCCGCCTGATCGGATGATGCATTGACTTCGGTAGTTGCTTGATATTCAATCAGGTATATGACTGTAAGAATCAGATCTCACAGGTTGTCGATTAAAAGTCTGACTGGCATCAGAAAGGCCTCTGAAGGAAGAAAAAAAAGCTCGCGACAATGCTGCCCCCAGCTCTGAATATCCCGAAATGGTATTTCCTACCACAAGTCCCTTCCAAACCGCCTACCCCTCCCCCACTTCCGAAGGGCCATCTCCCGATACGAAACCATGAGAGCACTTACAATCCAGATAATGACCAGGCTACAGGCTCGAAGAAAACTCGCATCTCCTTCAGCCACCGGTGAATAATTACTGCGTCTATCACCCCTCCTCCCCCGCGACAGCCGGATACACGGTCATGATCGTTGGGGGACCAAATGCCCGCACGGACTATCATATCAACACGACCCCAGAATTCTTCTATCAGTATCGAGGCTCTATGCTTCTAAAGACAGTTGATACGTCAGTCTCTCCTCCTGTCTTCCAGGATATCCCCATCCATGAAGGATCGATCTTCCTCCTGCCCGCCAACACCCCGCACTGCCCTGTCCGGTTCAAGGACACTGTTGGTGTGGTGATGGAACAGCCTCGGCCCAAAGATGCGGTTGATACGATGCTGTGGTTCTGCAAGAAGTGCGGGGAGGTTGTCTGGGAGAAGCGGTTTGTGTGTACGGATTTGGGGACACAGGTGAAGGAGGTGGTGGAGGAATTTGCTGCTGATCAGGAGAAGCGGACTTGCAAGGCATGTGGGACCATTGCTGAAACGAGATATCAGGAAGGCGAGGTTGTACAGCCGCCTAGGTTTCTGGAGTGATTGGGCTTCTACTTTCTAACATGTAAGCGGGACGAAGACAAGACCCCGGGGCAACCGAATAATGAGTAAGTAATGTACTATATGTGGTTGTTCAAGTGTTGTATTCTGACAATCTCCAATTTGTACATTGATTTGATGAGGTAGATGAGGTAGACACAGGTCGTTGGCCCAAATGCGCTGTGAGTAGAGGAGTAGCTGGAAACTGCAACTCGCTTGGGCGCATCATGTAATACTGGCTGAAGCATAGCGGGAATAAAAGATGGGCCGAGTTTCTGCGATCCTGCGAGAAGTGTTTGTAAGAACAGGGTCTATTGAGCCCGAAAGGAAGTACAGTAAGAATACAAAAGAGGGTGAAATGAGAGGAAAGAGCTGGCAACAGGCGAGTCAGAAAGAGTGAGGGCTCAAAGAGCCATGAAGGTACTAACACAAGCGTTGAATAAGGTCTCGTCTTGAGGCTGAATCTTTAATGGCAAGGCTGGGCTTCACAGGGTCATGACAGCGAGCCCCCAAAAAGGAGATTATAAAAAGTGCGAAAACCGCAGTCTAGGGCAACAGGCACATGGCGTTGCCAGAATAGAAAGTATGCAGAAGTATTAATAGGTTTTGGCAATGCGCCGAAAGGAGAAACCCGCTCAGACATCAAGGACAGGAGAGATAGGTGATCGTCCAACATGAGCCACCATCGGCAGCATCCCGACGCAACGGCCGCTGCTCACTCATCAAAAGGGCAATCAATGCTTTCATGACCGTCCCTCTCACAGAGGGCACACCACTTCGTTTCATCAATCACTCCACTAGCCTTCCCTGCAACAGGAGCCATAGAAGCGGTGAGACCTCCACTGATACCCTTCAGCCCCTCCAGGACGGCGTCTCGTCCTGTCTTTTGAGGGGTGGCGCTAACCTCGTCCTTTAACGGAGAGGATTCTCCGGCGATGGAAGTCCCGGGGGTCGACTTGCTGTCCACAGAAGCCTCGTGGTGTGACTGCTCAACGGGGCGTACATGCTCGTTCTTGGTTTCGGCACCAAGGATGTTCGTGCAGCTCAGAATATCGTGACCGCCGGTTTCGCAAATCTCACACCACAAGGAATTGCCATCATCAGAGCGGCCATCGGACTCATGCATGGTCTCCAAACGGTGGCGCGAGGAGTTCGAAGCTCCTCGGTGGTGCGAGCCAAACGGCTGATACTGATTTTCACCATGAGGTTGCTCTTGCCAGTCATTAGGGACCACTGTGCGGTCAGACAGTCGATGAGCATGGTTGATAGTGTTCGCGGTCCCGACATATCCAGCAGAGTTCGATGGTTTATGGGGAGGCGCTGGAGCGCTGATCGTGGAGCTGCGAGTACGGCTTTCGTTGCTAAGCCGCAACTGCTGTAACTCGCGCTCAAGCTCCTCAATGCGATAGTTCTTGCTCTCGGTTGCATGCTCAAATTCCTGAATACGCTGTTCCAGACGAGCGATGTGTTCGGAATCATGGTCCTGTCGAGAACTTGCAAGCCCATTCTGAAGGCCAGGGAAGTTCGGGTCGCCCCTGCTCAATGAATGGATGATGGCTTTGAGGCCGCGGATCTCGTCGTCTTTCTGGTCTAGTTCCTTCGAGTACTGCCGGCCTCCGTCTCCGCCTGAATGGGCTTCCCTCAACATGGCGCTGGAATGTTCGCGCTCTTTTTTCAGCTCAAGCTTTGTTCTTTCCACCTCTCCTCGTAGAAACTCGACCTCAGCCCGCGCTTCCGCCTCGCCACGTCTTGCGTCTTCCAGGCCCTCTTCTAGCTCCGAAACCAGCTCTTCCAACTGCTTCAGCTGCCTGGCAACGGCCTCGACATCCTCCCCTCGGTCTTGTAGCTCTTTATTCTGCTGCATGAGTTCGTCCAGGCGCTGCTCGTAGACCCGCTCGGTCTCGGACGCGGCTATCTCTAGCGTATCAAGGGTGCTTCTGAAGTCGGCTCGATGTAGATCGAATTCTGCTGTCAACTGAGCAATCCTCTCATTCTTCTCCCGCAGCTGGGCCCTGATGGACAGAGCATCCGAGCCTTCTAGGTCCTCAATTGTCCTTTGGAATTCTGCAAGTGTATTTGCCTGTTCCTCTAGTTGCTTATCGCGATCCAGTAGTTGCTTTTCCAGGCTCTTGATCTGATCTTTCAATTCCTGCACCTCCGACGCCATCGAGCTGCGATGGAAGTCGGAAGTCCTGACTGAGGACAAGTCATCGTCCATGCTCATGCGGGAGGGAGTCCTATCGGATGCGCGAGACGGAGCTTTAACCGGACTTCGAGGATAGCCATTGGGACTCGGCCCTGCTCGAGAAGCGGTGGATGGAGTACGAAGACCGGCAAGGCTAAGCTTGGAGGGAGGCGGACCACGCGGCGACTCAGGGCGAGGTAAAGAGGGTCGTCTTACTCGTGGACGAGGTACTGCAGGACTGGGACCGACAGATTTGCTGAAATTGATCGGTCGCGAAGGCGTCGGAGGGGCGGTGGTCACAGTAGGGGCGGATGTGGAGGATCGCTTCGTGACATAGCGATTGTTGTTCATGGGAACAAAGATGCCGGAACCAGGGACAGTGGTCTTGAAATACTTTCTTCCTTCCACATCTCCATTGTTCTTGCCTCTCTTGGCGTGCTCCGGAGCCAGTTCGATCCCAGCGAACCTGCCTTGTTTTCCGGCAACGCTGCCCAGGTAGCGGACCGTCCCATACATGCCCCCGGGAACGTTCACAACGTCGCCAACCTGGATATCGTCGAGAGGCGCCATGGCGATGGAGTTCGAGATTTGAGAGAGAGCGGCCTCAAAGTGCTCGAATTGACGAACGCGACCAGAGCGGAAAACTGAAGGGGTCCAGAAATCCAGAAGGAACACAAGTCAGGAGGGGAAAAGGAAAAGAGCGGCATTAAAGGGATGATGCGGTGCAAGGGCAGAACAGACACGAGTGGAGCTCCTGCACTTTAGATCATTGACTGATCATTGATTGAAATTTGATAGGAGCAGATAAGTTTTCATGGCTCTCCTGTCAGCCAACAATGGACTGTTAACAGTTTTAAGGGGCCTGACGGAGGAGTTCCTTATTATTTTCCCAGTTGGGCAGAGAAGAAGCCCGAAGAAGAAGAATGAAAAGAACGGGAGCTAATTGGCAAAAAGGGAATGACGAATGGTGTTTTAGAGATAGTTAGGAGAGGATTGATGTCGAGACATCGATCACTGACAACTGCACTGATAATCTGATCATGATGCTTCCCTTGTTATGTATCAACAACTTCTACGGAATACTAAAATAGCCGTTATGATGTCCAATAATGATGATAACAAACAACGAAGACACGAACCATGGGTTTATCTACTGGGTACTCCGAACTCGTAGTATTCTTACTATGTGCTGCTCCACAGTGCCCATGCGTAATCAATCCAACTAACTCCACGGCTGTAAGGCAAAATGTTGCCCTTTAGTCTCTGAAGATATCCTATTGTCCATAAGACATTTCACCACCTCTCCATTCCAACCTTACTGCGACACATGCTCAACTAAGACATCGGAGACACTACTCTGACAGCAGTGACCATCCCCGACGCTAACAATTAACTACCTTGCAGTTCTCCTGATAAACACCTCTCCGGTTCGTCCACCTGGCACCTTCATCTCCCACGATTCTCTCCTCGCGTTCCTTATCCTTGCTCCGTTTCCAGCCTCGAGGCCACTTGTCTTTGATCATTATCCAATCTCGCTTCCCGACTTCCATTCACTGGCACGAAGTACGTGATTGCTGCACAGTGAGACAGTGGAACCACGCACGTCGACGATTCCGTAGGAGGCACTTGTGCGACAACTGAAGATTGATGAGTTGGGGGGGGATCACGGAAAGATCATAATTTCATATGATATAGAGTCGGTCGCGACAGCTTCCCTGGTTCGGCGCGCAAGATGGCTCAGTATTTCTTTGATCTGCTCTACAACTTTACAGATTGCATGTGCTGCTTTCCGAGCACGCCGCAGTTGAAAATCAACAATCGTAGCTTCAAATTATTACGGCTTCTTGGTGAAGTAAGTCAGTCGGGTCTCCAGACCATGTTATTCTTTGTTATTCCTCCTCAACTGACATTGCTGACTCTACTAGGGTGGATTTTCCTACGTTTACCTTGTCCAAGATAAGGCGACATCGGAGCTCTTCGCCTTGAAGAAAATCCGGTGTCCATTCGGCCAAGAATCTGTATCACAAGCTTTGAAAGAGGTCGAAGCCTACAGCCTATTCACATCACAACCGAACATCATCCATTCGATAGACCATTGCGTATCTACGGACTCGGGCTCAAAGTTTCGTTCCGATGGCGGCGAACCAGGATCGAAAACCGTCTACATCCTGCTCCCCTACTACCAACGCGGGAATCTTCAAGATGCAATCAATGCAAATCTCGTGAATCATACTCGGTTTCCCGAAAAGAGGCTAATGGTGCTTATGCTCGGTGTCGCCAACGCGCTAAAAGCCATGCACCAGTATCGGGTAAAGAGTGGCGCTGGGTCTACGCGCAGAGCCAAAGCGGTCAGACGCGAGGGCGAGGCGGCAGATGCACAATTGTCAATGCAAATGGGCAAGCCGAAGCGTCGAGCAAGCCAGAGAGTAGACGAAGAAGATTCAGAAAACGAGCCGTTGATGGATGACGAGGTTACTATAAGCCAGGAGGGAGTTCAGGAGGGAGACCTTCGCCCTTATGCGCATAGGGACATCAAACCTGGTGAGCTGGTGCGTCTGCAATTTTATGCGCTGGGAGACTGACTTGTGACAGGTAATATCATGATCGACGATGACGGTCAGACTCCGATCCTCATGGATCTCGGCTCCCTAGCGCCCAGTCCCATTGCTATCACCTCCCGTTCACTAGCTCTGGCCGTCCAAGATACTGCTGCAGAGCACAGTACCATGCCGTACCGGGCGCCTGAGCTATTTGACGTCAAGACCGGGTCAATCATTGATACCAAGGTCGATATCTGGTCCTTGGGATGCACATTGTACGCCTGCCTTGTAGGGAAAAGCCCCTTTGAGGCCCGAAGCGAGGAGACCGGCGGTAGCCTCAGTATGTGTGTATTGGGGGGGGACTGGCGGTTTCCGGACGAGAAGCCCGGGGCCACCAAGGGTAAAGGCCGAGCTGGAGCTGAGGATGCGGGTAAAGACAACACTGCAACCATTAGCGAGCCAGTGAAAGAGGTTGTCCGGAAGTGTCTACAGGTTGAGCCTGCTGACCGTCCCGACATCGATGAGCTCATTCAGATCATAAAGGATGTGATCAAGGACCTTTCCGATGACGATGTCATCGCTTCAGGGTCAGCCTAAACGGGGTTATTCTATCAGGAGTGAAATTTCCTTTTCCTATTTGAGTGACCGCCACCTGTCTTCCTTTTCGCGTCCTTGCGTCCAACGCCTTGTCTTAATGGGGCCATTATGTGCGGGCTGTGCGGCCTTTGAATCAGATTTGTAAAGTATGAGCCGAGTGCTCAACATATTCCCAGGATATCTCCTTGAAGTCCACCATCTCTTTTCATTTGTATCTCGATTGTACCGTTCTCTATCTGTGACTACACGGGAATTCGGTCGATGACACACCTTCGACTAAGACTTCCCTTCTTCATTCTGCCGCGATAGCGACTCTGCTTCCTGATACACTGGTGATTGGTCCGCCAGACTTCTTGACCTGAGTAACAGCCCACCAGACGGAATAGATGTCTCCAATGCTCAGGACGTCTTTCATACGTAATGTGGGCCAACTCACAATGACGCAAACAAAAAGCTCGTTCTATCAAACGGCCCTGCGACAGGAGCTTCTTAATGCTGCCAAGCTGTACAAACCCAATAAGCTCTTGATCAACAGTTGCAAACATGGCCATCGAATGGGGATCAGAGACCAAAGGTGCCGATGTGGTCAATGCCTTTCCCCTGAGCATCAAGAAACGAACATGTAGGCCAAGACGTCTGCCATTTCAAAGACTGCAATCTTAAGCTAAATCATGTTCCATAAAAAGTCCTCTTGACCGGAGTCAGTGGGACAGGACTGTCAGCAGCAACCGCCGAGGCCCTGGCAAGCGGCGATGCAGCCGCCATTATCCTGATGGGCAAGTCGCAGGCCGAAGCGCAAGCGATGATTGACGATATCAACCACAAACATCCCAAGGCGAAGCTGATATTCATATCGGTGGATTTCGGCCGGTTGGCCTCTGTGCGCGAGGCGGCGGAAGCGATTAGGAAGCTTGAGGTTCCCATCGATGGGTTTGTGGGGTTTCCCACGGTAATGGCTGGACCGTGGATGAAGACGGAGGACGGAATCGAGTCTCACTTCCAGTGCAACTATCTCAGCAATTTCCTCCTGATCAATTTGGTGGTTCACTTGATGCCGGCAGGTTCAAGGGTGGTCATCGTTTGCTCTAGTATCCGGCCTGAAGCGCCGCCGCCGGCCTGGGATGACCCCAATTTCGCAGTAAGTGGTTTGCTCTGGTTTGAGTTAGGATAGGAAGGTACTCACAAGGGTATCTGCCCATTCTGCAGGATGGGAAGAAATATCATCCACTGGACGCATATGCTCTATCGATATTTGCCAACGTTCAGATGGTCAAGTGCCTGGCTATCACTGGCTGTGGACGGTCAATGGCCACATTTTCGGTCAATACTGGAAGTGAGTTTGCAACCCCGCCATTTTCCATCTTCAACTCGAGCTGAACATCCTTCAGACACCAAACCAAGCCTTCAGACCGTTGCTTCGCCAGAGCAGGTAGCTTCATGGCTCCAAAGGAAAAAAGAGTGTGCGTACCGAACCAGATGACTCCTTGCATTTGATGATTTTCTGACAGTCAGCCCGGTTTCAAGTGGGAGAAGACCTACCGCTGCTTCTTCAACAAGCGCCAAAGTCGGCGTCCCAGGGGATTGCCACGATTCTCAGAGCTCTTCTCGACCCGGACATCAGTGGTGAGTGGGGTTCTCCTATGGTTGCAATGTGTCAACCGGAGGCTATCGTGCTGATAGATTTGCATTGGCAATAGAACGCTCCGGCGCATATCTAGATAATTGCCAGATCCTCGCTCTGCCGAAGATTGACTTCCCTGCCGGTGAGGAAAACGGTCGAGCGTTATGGACGCAGAGTGAGCAGCTGGTAGGGCAGGAGTTTAAGCGGCTGTAGTGTCGACCAGGTTGTCTGCGTACTTGTCTGTAGGAAAGTAGATATGATTGTTCCTAGATGAGTATAATCCAGCGGCGTGTAGGTAAACCCATATCTAACGACCTGATCATAGAACCAATGCAATGTGTATCCTGTCCTTGGAAAATGAGTAGATATTGTCTCCGTGGAGGCGTCCAATGAGAATGGTTGCTGAGAGATATCTGATGTGCGGGGGAACCCAGCTGTCTCCAACTTGGTTACGAACTTATCGACCACTCAAAGACATCAGTCTATCTCTTCCCTTGTCTGTCGGCGAGCCCGTCCAATGACGCGGAAGACAAGAAAGGAATTCATCGACTACTGTCAAGCGACGGTGATAAGCAACTACCCCAGTGGCGCTGGCTAGCTCCCTTGCTTAGCTCGACGGCCATTGAGAGTGTCCAATGGAGCTCACCAGCAGCCCATCACCTTGTTCCTTTTTCTCCCGACAGAGTATCGTCACGAGAGGAGAAAGGTCCGCTTCCAGAGCATTGGGCCGTCTTTGTATCGGTGGAGTCCCTGACCCAGGGACCTGCTTCCCTCATCTTGACTTCGATGGATCGTCATCTCCTCGTGGAGAGAGCCCCGATAAGCAGTCAAGTGGGCCTCAGTTGATATCTGAACTCGATGCATCCATGCATCAACATCCAGTCCCATGATAGCGGAATGCGTCCGCCCCCTGCTTATCGGCTATTGTGCGATGTGCGACATATGTGACGCTGTGCTTGCACCTGGCATCTATCAGGAATGTGCATCTCCGCCATATCGCTTCTGTGGATCCTCGAGAGGGGCAGATAACGAGTACTCGTGCTTACCGGCTAACTTCGACGCTCAGGTCGTGTTCGAGACCAAAGCTCGTAGCAGCAGCGTGCCTTATATCTTGAGCTCGCCACCTCGACTCCGATCAGCGGTGCAACTGAGCACCCATTTGGGTTGAGCAGCGGCGTATATACATTGGAAACATCGTTCGGAAGATCAAAGGACATAGAAACAGCATATTGCAGCTCACAGACAGCATTTGACCTTCTGCAGTTGCTTTTGTCTCGTCATGGCGCCTCGTGGAGACGGTGACAGCATCCCAGGCACGTTCACCCTGGTGGACGTGGATGGTGTATTGGCCACTCGTCACCTTGATAGAGGAGACAGAGATATTGTCCTTGTGCCTGAACCCTCCAATGACCCAGATGATCCCCTAAATTGGTCACCACGGCGCAAGCTACTGTCTACGATCTGTGTGAGCGTGTGAGTCGACGGAAGAGGCTGTTTTGATCTAGAGTTCTCGACCAAACAGCTAATCTGCTCCCTAATGTCCAGGTACACCTTGTTTGCAGGCATCTCAACTTCAGTCGTTTATTCTGTGCTTGTTCAGCTCTCTGAAGAGACCGGTGTTGCGGTGGACACTCTCAACCAGGGAACCGGATATATGTTCTTGCTCGCAGGCTGGGGCCTTCTCTTCTGGCAACCATTTGCGTTGCAGTATGGTAAACGATTGACGTACATTCTCTCATTAGTTGGAATATTGGTGAGTCTTCAAAGCTATTGAACAGTTGCTAGGTCAAGATTCTGACAGAGGGCCTTGCCATAGGCTACACTGGTATGGGGGTACGTTGTCATGACGCTCCGTCGCAAACTTCAATTGCTAATGATGAGACTGCCAATAGTCCTTATGTCCGTTCAAACGGCGAGTGGATTGGCCGCAGCATTCTTTCAGGCTTCTTCGTTGCTCCGATCGAAGCTCTTCCAGAAGTGACCGTCACCGATGTGGTAAGTGCTTGTGGATCAAACGTTCACGCCACTTATTGATAAGTCTAGTACTTTACCCATGAGCGAGGGACGTATATGGGTCTGTACGCCTTTTTCTTGGCCGGGAGCAACTACTTTGCACCAGTGATATGCGGCTTCATCGCCCAATATCAGGGATGGCAATGGGTTTTTTACTGGCCTGCCGTATTCTGCGCTGTTACTATCGCTTTCCTCTTTTTCTTCATGGAGGAAACGAACTACGCGCGGAAATGTGCCGAGACAACCACGGTCGAGGGCATCCTAGAATCGTCAACGACCCCCTCCAAGCAAGGTGACCAGGAAAAGCCTCTACCTGCGACGGGACAACCGGATCAAACAGAGTGCGGAGTTATGTACAGCAAGAAAACCTACATTCAGAAGCTGTCAATCATTGGACCTCGGCAACCCAGGAACAACATGTTTAGGCGGTTCTACCAAACGTTGTACTACCTGAGCTGGCCGGTTATCTTCTATGCTGGGTATGTCAAGCGGTCTCTCATATTCATCGGAAACATCAGATACTGACTATGGCAGGTTTTCGTATGGCTCGTATCTGATTTGGTTCAATGTGTTAAATGCCACTGCATCTCTTATTCTGGGGTCGGCACCATATAATTTCCGGTAGGATGCTCCGAGAACATCCCAGAAGGCTTTCCGACTAACTATGACAGTTCGTCGATGGTCGGTCTGAGCTATCTCGCATGCTGTCTGGGTGTCATTTGCGGGTGAGTCCGTCTTGAAGACTAGCGAGCAATTCACATACAGACCCTACTAACTCGGTCCAGATCCCTTTTCACCGGAAGATTCAGTGATTGGCTTACTATCAAACTCGCTCGACGGAACGGCGGAGTGATGGAAGCCGAGCAGCGTCTCTGGCCCTTCCTTGCGTGTGTGATTATTGTCCCTGGATCGCTGCTACTCTGGGGTGTGGGTGCAGCCCACGAGGTCCACTGGTTCGGACTTCTAGTCGCGATGTGCCTTCTTGCGCTCGCCAGCACCTGTGGAGTAACCCTGAGCGTCAACTATCTCGTCGACAGCTACAGGGAGCTGAGTGGCGATGCGATGGCTAGTGTGATCTTGGTTCGCAACACAATGTCGTTTGCCATGGGCTACGGGTAAGTTAGGCCGGAATGGACTTGACTGCGAGAGTGTTGACGACTTAACGAACATAGTATTACACCCTGGTTTGAAGACCTGGGATACCAGAACTGCTTTGTGTCAGCAGCGTTCATTGGAATGGCCATATCTGCCGTGTTCCTGGTGATGATCAAATGGGGAAAGACATTCCGGGCTCGCAGTCGCGACAAGTATTGGAGCATTGTGAGGGAGAATCAAGCCAGGGGAATGGGACATTGATGGCTCTGAAGTAGTACGAAGAAGGCGGTTATGGTGAACGAGACAGGACGATGTAATTGAGAAATTTCCATGATACATCCATCTCTCAGACCATGCAAATAGCTATAACATCTGCAACATGCGCCGCTCATTCAGCCAGCTTGATATTCCCCTCCGCATCATACACAATCTCCCGCATCTTCACACTCCGCAGATGATCCACCCCTCCGGACAGCGAACAGTCATGATAGAAAAGATACCACTTCCCCTGGAACTCCGCAATAGAATGATGCGTCGTCCAGCCGAGCACCGGCTCCAGGATCCGGCCGCGGTACGTAAACGGCCCCAGCGGACTATCCCCCGTCGCATACACCAGGTAATGCGTATCGCCCGTCGACCACGAGAAGTAATATTTGCCGTTATACTTGTGCATCCACGCCGCCTCGAAGAACCGCCGCTCATGGTCATCCGCCGCCAGCGGCCTCCGCTCCTCATCCACAATCTGCAGCTCTTGAATCTCCCCCTCAAACTCAAGCATATCCTCCGTCAGCCGCGCGACCCGCGGATACAGCGCCTTGACCCCCTCCCCGCGGGGCTCCTGCGGGCCCGTCTTCGACGCATCAAATTCCCACTCCCCTGTCGCCGCCGAGCGGGACCAGCACTGCAACTGCCCGCCCCAGATCCCGCCAAAGTACAGATACGCCTGCCCGTCGTCGTCGACAAACGCCGCCGGGTCAATGCTGTAGCTGCCGCGGATGGGATTGGGCTGTGGCGCAAACGGGCCCTCGGGCTTATCGCTCACCGCGACGCCAATGCGGAAGATGCCCTCGCGGTCGCGCGCAGGGAAGTACAGGTAGTACTTGCCGTTCTTGGTTGCGGCGTCGGGGGCCCAGAGCTGCTTGGAGACCCAGGGGATGTCGGAGTCCTTGAGGACGACGCCGTGGTCGGTGACGGGGCCGCCGACGGTCTCCAGCGAGAAGACGTGGTAGTCGTTCATGTCGTATTGGTCGCCATTGTCGTTGAACTGGATGTCTGTCTCGCGGTCGTGCGAGGGGTAGATGTATAGTTTGTTGTTGAAGACATGGGCGGAGGGGTCCGCGGTGTAGATGTGTTTGACGAGTGGTTCGCTCATTTTTTTTTTCTTTTTTTCCTCTTCGTATCTGACAGCCTAGTCTAGTCTAGTCGAGCGAGAAGGGACTGAAGTGCTGAAGTGGCCGCATGAGCATCCTGATATTGAACGTAACGTTCCTCTTATACATCTTGAGCGCCTCGGTTTTATCCGACTCAGGCTAAACAGTTAGACCCCAAGAAATTACCCCACCACTCCCATCAGGCTAAACGGGGGGATTAGAGTGGGTGTCCTTATCAGATATCCCAAGAGTATATTGGTGTGATGTCAAATGTAATATCTATCCAATGATATTCTAGTATGCGTTTGCTAAACTGTGATCCATGTCTATCAAGGCTGAATATGCATGCAGCATGTGGCATTGCCCTCCAGAAACTCCACACCCCACATAACCAACAAAGACGGAGACGAACAAAGACAACAAGTGCGACACACCTCAAGACTCCCAAGGGAATTCAACGCCCCCATGCCTTCCACCTCAAAATAGCATCAGGATCATCCCGCTGCGCCTGTCGAAGTCCCTGCTCCCACTCCCACTCCATCCTTTCCAAAAGCTCCTCGGTGTCGTCCTCACTCGTAGATCCTGCCGTACCAACAGTAGGCGACTCACACCCCCTCAGCCCAATAAAGCGACCGAACCGTCGCCGCTTCGTCTGTAGATCAACGCTCTTCTCACCCTGTGTGCCGATCCACGGGGGGATCGAGACGGGATATGCCCTTGTGGCCTCCACTGGCGGCCACACTTGGTGGAAGTGACGGGCTAGATCGTCCAGTTGCCGAGAGGTGAGTAGGTGGTAGGCGAGGAGGGTCTTGGGGAAGTCGGGATGTTGCTGCCCCGTGGTGCTGGAGACGAGGGGGCAGAGAGGACTGCGTAGATGGCGGAGGACGGGCTGGAAGGATGGGTGGACCTTCCGGGGTCGTTTTGCTGGTTTTGATTCCGCTTGTGATGCTGGCTGTGATGACTGTGGTGTTGATCTGCTCGACATGGAGCTCGTGGGTGTTGATGGTGAGAATGCACAGGAGACAGTGGGGGATTGAGGTGACGACGGGTCTATCACGATACCGGGAAGGGAGGGATTGTTGCTGCCTTGCATTTCTTTTTGTATGGGAAGAATTAGTTCAAGTCAAAGTGAGATATAGACTCTGGCTGACTCTGGCTGACTCTGGAAGTTTGTTCCTTGGTTGCTGCGTGGGAGTAGATTGCTCAATTTGAAGCACTTGGATTGTAGCAGAGAGATCATGGAAATCCGAGGTGGTTACCATCGCTTATATACTCCGTCCTGAACCATGAAACAGCTGGTATGTAACAAAGGCTACGGTGAAGAAAAGCCACGAAGCCAGACAAGAATAGGCACTCTTTGTTGGTGCCAACAGACCAGCACTCGGCCACATTGTACTCTCCCTTTGTCTCGAAGGCTTTTCCGTTTCATCCAAGCAACAACAAATCAGACAATAGATCGTCCAACAATGCAATGAAATATCCATTGAGGACATCCAATAAAAGATCATGAAACAGAAACTCGAATTCAAAGGATACCGACGAGGCTATATCAGACTGTCATTGTCATGGTGCACATCCAAGACACAAACGCAGAGTTACGAACTTCACACTATGAAAGGGATAGACCAGCTACACGCTTCTCCAAGGGTGTCTTCTTCGAGCTAAAAGCGTCGCGTTTCTCATCGGTCACCGGAGGCAAGCCGACATACTTGTTGATCCAGTTAAAAACAGTCTGGTGCCATACGAGAGAGTTCTCCGGATTCAGTACCCAGTGGTTTTCGTCTGGGAAGGTCAGGAAGGCGCTCTCGATCCCCTTCATCTGCAGGACGTTGAACGCTGCAAGTCCCTCCGCTATGGTCAGACGGTAGTCGAGCTCATTGTGGATGATGAGATGGGGTGTCTGCCAATGCTCCGTAAAACGAGACGGATCCCACTTCTCCCAGTTCTCTGGGACCTTCCAGATCGGGCCACCCAGATCATGGAGTGGGAAGTACTGTTCCTCACTGGCAAGCTGAGAAGTCATGCTGAAAACACCATCGTGGGTGACAAGCGCCTTGAATCGACGGCCGAGAGGGTGGCCCTGGATCCAGTTCATCATATAACCGCCATAAGACGCTCCAAGTGCGACGGCTCTCGTGGTGTCAACGTAGTCCAAATTCTCCTCGATGTAGTCCAATCCTTTTTCGATATCGATATAAGGTAGGCCTCCCCAAGAACCACGGATTGCGTCCGTGAATGGTTGCCCGTACCCGGTGCTACCTCGGGGATTGGGCGTAATGACGACGTAACCCTGCTCAGCAAACACGGCGGGATTCCATCGAGTGCTCCATTGGTCATTCCATGCGCCCTGAGGGCCCCCATGAATCAGATAAGCGAGCGGATACTTGTTGCCAGGCTGGAAATTGGACGGTTTAACCACCCACGCATGGACGGGGTGATCTTCCGCGCCTTTGAACCAAATCTCATCCACCTGTGTGGGTGAAAGACCAAAGGCGGCGCCTCCACGGCCAATAGATGAGATAACCCTGACCTTGGATGTATCCTGGGTGTCAATGATGGTCCACAAGCTGTTGTCTACCAGACTGTTGCTGGCAATCAACAGATTCGATGATTTCGCCACCAAAGGGAATACATCCGTAACATAACCAGAATGCGTGAGCTTCTTCAACACATCGGGTGTACTATGGCGGACATTGTCGAGAGGAAGCTGATACAACACGCCACGACCCTGCTCCTCGACCTGAACGAATAATGACTGATCATCCTTGGCAAACGTCAATCCCGACGGGCTGAGATCCCACTGTCCCTTGCCATCAGCAGAGGCGAAAATCTCAATCATCTCACCATTCCAAGGATTTGGAACGTAGAGGATTCTGTTTTTGTCCGACTCATAGCCATCTTCACGCATCCCGAGCAGAGCAATCGAGCTGCCATCGGACGAGAGAACAGGAGATGACATAGCACCCTCAAGACCCTTGACTGTGCATACCTTGGCTTCCAGTGCGCCTACACCGGTCCACGAGAACATCGGACAGTAGTAGCACGAACAGGACGTGTGTGTCGCAGGATTGAGGTTGGGATCCTTTGCAACAAACACAATTGCTGACGGGCTGATGTCAAAATCGCCTGAGCCGCCAAAAGGTGGGATAGGCGACTCAACTCCCGTCAGCCCGCAGACCGAGATCAGGTTCGTCAGCCCAGAGACGGAATATCTGCCTGCCTGTCGAGTGGCGGGAGACAGGGGTGCGCGCTGCAGCAACCCATACCAAATGGCGTTGCGCTGTGGCTCAATCCACGAGTCCCAGTGTCGGACAAACAGGGACGTGTACAGCCTACCTGAACTGAGAGGCTTTTTGGCGTCATGTGGGTTGTACAATGACCCATCCGGGTTGGCCTTCCCCACCACTGCAAACCCAATTTTGCCCGGTTCGACAACAGTCACCTTGAGGTCGGACACAGGTCCTGGCACAGTGCCCGCAGTGTAGGTCTTGTCGACCTCCCGCGCATCTCCGACAATGAAGCTGGTGTTTCCATTTGCTTTGGTCTTCAGCCACACCAGCTGGTCGCTGTTCTCCAGCCATTGTGGACTGCTGGCTCCCGGATCGTTCGTGATGAGGGCGGATCGGCCGGTAGCGATGTCTAATACACGGATCTCATTGGTCTTCGAATGAGAGTCGAAGGAGTAGGATGTCTGCGTGTAGACGGCAAGCGTCCCGGAAGAGTTGGGGATGGGTCCAGAGCGGCGGGGAGCTCCCAGGAGGACCCTGGTCAAGTCAGCGATCCGAATTGGGGTAGAATATGCCTTTGTGACTCAAGATCTTCCGCGGCTGTAGGAAGAGACGAGACCAATTCACTTACTCTGGAGTGAACTTCATCGATCGAATGGTCATGTCCGTTTCCACCGTGATAAGAGCTGTCTTGATAAGCTCAGCGCCAAGCGTTGAGGGGTAGACAATGCGATTGGGTTGAACAGACGGAACTGTGTAGCTTGTAGATAATAAATTATTATACTGCACGTATATATTGCAAACTGCGATCCCAAACAGTGATGGATGATACGGAGTCAGATCAGGAGGGGCTGTGGAGGAGACGGAAGGGGGAAGCGAAGAGGAGGTTGGAGATGTGGAGAGAGCTGCCATATCGTATGAGGAGAAGACCATCCTGTAATCAGTTGCTGAGTCTACCAACTGATCGGAAGTACTGGATTGAACATTCTTATTATCATTGTTCTTCCACGTAAATTGACCGTATAAATACAACAAAGAGAATTAACAGACAAATCTAGTGCTAACAGATTTCAATAAACCCTTTACTCCTCTTCTTCCTCGCTCTCATCCTCTTCCATGCCTTCAGCTGCGGTCACAGTAAATGTGGGGGCTTGGTCTACGCCCACATAGCTGTCGCACATTAGGTAGAGTGTCAACTCATGCTCACCAGGCGTGGGCACAATGTACTCCAGGCGCAATTCCAATTTGCGTCCGATGGTAACTCGCTTGATGGCAAGCAAGTTCTTCGTCTTCTCGTCTCCCACAACCAACCACCAATTCTCCATCTTCTTGCCAGGGTAGAACGGCGCGTGTACAGTGGTGTCAGGTTCCTCGTCCTCCTCGACTTCCCGTTCAATCTTGATCTTGAGATACGCCGGCTCGCCGGATGTAATGTTCTCGGGATCTTCCACTTTGAAGTCAAGGTCGAGGTTGGGATACTTCTCGTTCGTGAACGCGGCAGCTTGGGCCAACTGTGAGTTATCGAGACCAAGTCGCTTGACCAACGTGGGGTAGTCCTTGTTCTCGGATGGGTCCATCGCTTCCATGAATTCGAAGATGTCGTTGATGTTGTACTCGTTGGCCACCTTAATGGCTTCAGGGCCAAAGTGAGGAATCTGCTTAAGAGGGCTGTCCCGGTCCCACATGGCTTGGACCACCATCTGTGACATCTCCATGGCATTCATTGCGTTCAGGTGACCTTCGGATGAAAGAACATCGACACATGCACTGAGAAGGTTGAGAACCTTGCTGACAATAACCTCCTGGTCCTTGGCCAGATCAATGGGCAGCTGCATGCGGGAGAAGTGAGCTTGCAGGAGAACAAAGGCCTTGAAGTGAGGTGAGTCGTAGGCGGGTTGCGACATCTTGACGGGCACACGATCGTACACTCGTCGCAAAATGTGGTCTTCGTGTCTCCGCATCTGAATTGATTCGAACTCCGTGGCTGAGGTGATGATCTCCAGAATACCCTTGAGCTTCGTGCGAGCGCTGAGCGACAGGAGGAAGGTCTGCATGGTGATGAAGGAGATGTTGTAGTAAGCACCAATCATGGCCGCATTGAGGGGCGAGACGCTGTCATCCTCCTCATCCAGATCAATAATCTTAGCCTCCGACAGCTCCCTCAATGTGTTCTCCACCAGCTCGGACAAGAAAGTGCTGAGACCTTCGTGGCTAATATCACTCAAACCGTAGAAGCTGGGGTTGGCAAGGAGACGACGGTAAAAATACGTGTAAGTCATCCAATCCACGGCGTCCTGGGTCGAAGTGATGGTCCTTGTGCTGATCTCGGTCACGAATGCGTCATGTAAGTACAATTGCAAATGACTCTCGACGGGCAAAGCTTCGTTAAGGAACTTCTTGTAATACTCGCGCTTGACTGAAGGTACCATCAGAACACCTCGGCCAATCTTGTCCTCCTTAGGACGAGTAGCTTTGCCGAACATCTGCAGGACTTCGCTGATAGGATAATCAATGTAACGGTGCTCGCGGCCTTCAAAGAACTGTGTGCCCATGATGATTACAAGATGTGCCGTGAGATTCAGGTCCCAGCAGACATCGCGTGAAGCTAGTAGGACCTGGATCGCACCAATGGTGAAGAGATGCGAGACAATGCGCTTGTCAGTAGCGCTAAGAGCTTCGTGATAATATCCAATGCCGTGGGAGAGCGATTCTGCCAGCGTCCGTTCCTGAATCCGATTCAGTAGTGGCGCAAGTTCATTCACATCAGCGTGAAGGAATCGGTCTTCGTTATCATCAGCAGCGCAAGCAGCCAAGAGATCAATAGCTGTTGACCTTGTCTGCTTGCGATTGGGAACAAACACAAGCGCAGGTTTGTCCGGAGCCAACTGTAAAATCGAGTGATATGCCGGTTTAGCCATGGCCAGCATGAGTGAGGGGAAGTGGGGAATGCTGAAGGACTGAATATGGAGCTCGAGAGGCACAGGGCGGGCGTGAGGGCTGAAATTATAAATTGTATGCTTGTTCGCACCAATCCACTCGCCGATGTCACGGGCGTTAGCAAGAGGCACGCTCAGCCCAACGATGCGCATACCGTTCTCTAGCTGAAGGGCAATAGAATGCATGCGAGACACCACTACTTCGTACACATATCCTCCATAGCCTCCAAGCATATGCAGTTCGTCTGCGATAAACAGCTGTACAGATTGCACGTTCTTGCGCCTTTGCCATTGCCGGGACAGAACATCCCACTGCGTCGGCGTGGCGAGAACCAGATCTGCCTGATCCAGCAATTTCAAATCCGCAGTGGTCTCCCCGGTCAGCTTGACGATATTCTTGCCGCCACCGAGGTTGCCTAACCGCTTCTCCCAGTCCGCATGTCGGTGATCAATCAATTCTTGGAAAGGAGCAATATAGACGGCTCTGCCGCCCTTTCCGGTTGCCCAATGCCGTAGCAATGCAAGCTCAGCACAAACAGTTTTGCCGCTGCCCGTGGGAGCACCGAGGAAGACATTGTCATCCGTATCATACAACGACTTGAAGGTTTGAGACTGGATCTTGTTGAAAAGTTGCCACTCAGGATAGAGTTGCTGGTAATCCTCACGCTTCAGTGCCTTGACGGGTGCCCGTTGCATGTCCAGCAAAGGAGTATGGGGTGGGAATCGCTCCGGAAGAATCAGCTTCTGGAAAGATACCGCAATCTTGGTCTCTGAGTGCATCCACCGATCGGAAACGAGAGAGATGAAGTAGTTAGGGGGCATAGGCTCGGTAATGGGAACAGTAAATTCGACTAGGTGCTCGTTCATCTCGGCCTGCGCATAGTCCTTCCGGAGAATGAATTGATCGTGGAACAAGATTTCCTCGCCGTCACAGTCCTCGACGAGGATCCAAAAGTCTTGCGCTGTTCCATGCAAAGCATCATCCCACACGAAATTCGGAGTGATGGTAAGCTCCACTCGAAGCAATGACCGGGTCACAGGTTGAACTTGCGCCTGGACTTCCAAACGAGGGAACTTGGATACGAGATCACACACGGTCCGTCCAGCCTTGGGCATACCAAGAAGTTCGCCCATGCGAGGAGGATCGAGGTCGAAATAGCTGGCCCAAGGCACGTCGATTCTCTCCGCTTTTTGCAGGATGTCCCGGGGACAGTGAGGGAATTGACGGAGTGGTGTCATAGTTGGCCACATCCGCCGTTCCGCCATCTTGCAGAGGTCGAGAGCAGTCTTCGCGACAGATGACCAGCCTTTCTTCAAGGAAATCTCAAAAAGGGCCCGCAGAATACGACCCGCGGACTGAGTGACATATACCATGTCTGCCATCAAAGCAAGTCCTTCTAGCTTCAGTCTGGAAATGTAGGCCTGCAGCAAGACGTTGATCTTCGAATGAGGTTCATCAATGCTCTCCTTGACAGGAACAGGAACACGACCGAGGAGTTTCGCCAACTCCAACTTCTCATCTTGGCGAACAGGGATGTACTTAAATTCGTCGCTGAGGGCGAAAATGCGGAAGAGCTCAATAGTCGAGATGGATGGTTGAATGTGCTGAGAATAGGTCAACATGGAATTATGGCCAATGTAGTAATGTGAAGCAATTCGTCCCAATTCGGTGGATTGCAGGCGTCCAGTCTTCTTCTCATACTTGACAAGTCCGGCCCGTTCCAAGATGACGGCTGCGGAGTGAACAAGATCAACTCGCTTCTGCTCCAACGCGTCGTCGTTCTCATAATCGGCGCCCACGCTGTACAGGCCAGGAGAGCGGAGCATACGGACAAAAAGATAAGTGTAGCCCAGCCACTCCACTCCCTCGTCGCGGTTGCGAATGTTTCCAAGAACGATCTCCGCATTCATGTTATCAGCAAGTTTGCTCATGAGCTGACTCTCAATCGGCAATTGCTGGTTCATGAGGGAGAGGTAGTACTGAATTTCAGTCTGGGATGTGATGATGATACCTTCACCAAACGTGTCGTATTGAGGTCGACCAGCTCTTCCCAGCATCTGGAGGACATCCTGAGGGCTAAGCTCAACCCAGCTACCCTTCTCCGGTGAATATACCTGGGTTCCTTTGATGATAACGGTGTGCGCGGGCAGGTTGACACCCCAGGCAAGAGTTGCCGTGCATACGAGGACTTGAATGCTGCCATCAGCGAACAGCGCTTGGACTGAATCACGATCTGCAAGACTTAGTCCAGCGTGATGGATACCGAACCCATATGGCAGCAGGTCTTTCAGCGATGCATCATCGACGGACTCGGCTTCTTCCGCTAGAATAGCCCTGCTTGCAGCATCGCTACGCAAAATCTGGCCAATAGTCTCCATCTCCAATGCTTTATCCCTGATATACTTGGCCGTCTTCGCCGTTTCCTTTCGAGAGTGAACGAAGATGAGCATCTGGTTTCTTCGCTGCCCGACTTGCTCGAGAACCTTGTTATAGCAAATATCGTTCATCATCTTCAGCTGCTTGATAGCTTTCTTGTCGGTGACACCAATGAATTCCTGCTTCAACGGGCATGGTCGATAAGAGCCGTCAAAGTGGAACAGGCCTTTATTGGGGTCGACTCGTAAGAAGCTGGCTACATCACGGTAGTTTGGCAAAGTTGCACTAAGACCAACGATGCGGACAGGTTCTCCGGTCTGCTCTACCTTGCGAATTGTCCGACTAACGATACTTTCGATAACGGGTCCTCGCTCGTCATGAAGCAAATGGATTTCATCAATAATGATCAGACGCACGAGCTTGATGTAACTCGTCTCAGACGCCTTTCTGGTAATGACGTCAAATTTTTCGGGAGTCGTGACAATCAGCTGCGTTTCGGCAATCTGTTGTTTTGTGAGCTGGCGATCACCAGTTAGCTCGGAAACTCGAATGCCGTAGGGCTCGAGCCGTTTGCCGAGGTTGCCGACTTGCTCCTGGACGAGAGCTTTTAAGGGAGAAATATAAATGATTTTGAAATCATCAAGCATAATCTCCCCCGTCTCCGGGTTGCGATTCTTGCCGATCTCGCGAAGAATGGTAAGCATGGCAACGTTTGTCTTTCCAGATCCCGTAGGAGCACAGACAAGCATATTGCCATCATCGTGGAAGGCAGCTGGGTAGCATTTGGTCTGAACTCGGTTGAGCTCCTTGGCACTGCCAAAGCCGATACGGGCCCATTCAGGCAGTTCAGTGGCGGGGATGTTCTTCTCCCCAGGATCTCGCTTGGGTTTGGGCGGTGGTACATGAATCTCCTCATATCCTTTAAATGTTCGCTTGGTAGAACCTTGAGGCAGCTTGACATTCGGGTTGGTCATCAGATGGTTGCCTTGGTGGAAGACAAGGTTCTCCAGGTTAATCAGCCTCTTGGGCTGCAGACCGCCGACCAAGCCACCCTCTGTAGGCTTCTCTTCGGGAGCCGGCGCGCTAGGGACATCGACATCCATCAGATCGAGCTTGATCTTCTTCTCGGGACGACCTGCCGCTTCATCGCGAACCGTCTTGCCTCGAATTTCATCCAAAATAGCTCGGTGGCCAGCCTCAACCATCTCACTTTCGACGAGATGGCGAGCGTCGGCATCTTCAGCAACCCTGCGCCAACGCGTTACCCACACAATCTTATCACGGTTCATAACGAATTTGGCGACAAGGTCTGGGTGCTCATAATCGAAGAGTTCCATCAGGTCGTTTTCCACATCTCGCAGCGATTTCTCTGTGCCATCCTCGGCTTTGCCACCAAGTATTTCCAAAGCCTGTGTGGCCTTCTCCTGTTGTATGTGAGCATCGGTATACACAGAACCAACTTGGCGTTGTAGCCAGTAAGCGTCGATTTGCCGGGCAGGAACTATCAAGTTCTTGTTCCGCCGTTGGTCATCGCGATCTAGTCCACCGTCGATGACCATCTGTTCCTCAGCCTCGAGACCTTCGATATCCGCTTTCTCGGTCGCCGCAGCCTCAACATCGGGAGCTTCTTGTTCATCTGTCTCTTCATCGTCGGTCAGGTCATCCTCGTCTCGGACTTCAGTGACAGTGCCCATGCGCTCATCATCCTCGTCTTCCTCGTCGAAGACGACGGCAACACCCTGACGTTCGTCGAGCTCTGCCTCTTCTTGGCCATCCATTCCGCCCTCCATCTCTTCGTCCTCGTCCTGCGCATCGTAGTCCGTAATCTTCTTTCCCAAATTTACAAGTTCATTGAACTCTTTTGGGCTCATGGAGCTGCCGAGCAAGTCGTCAATCTCCTTTTTCTTGTCAAAATCTTTCATATCTTCATCCTTCAATAACTCCAACACAGCATCGGCAGCACTCCTAACGACTTCGTGAGGGACATCACCCAGATGGCTTGCAGTCATTGTAAGGATAAGATCGTACGTCGCGCGGGTGGCGGGCGTTCGAGGGCGGTATTTCAACCCTTCGATGAGAGCATCGGCAGCAGAGAGAATACCCTGGCCGCGTAATTGCTGTTGCCCGCGACGTTTTCTCTGTTCTCTAGCGAGCACATCCTCGCCTTCTCGGATCGCACCTCGCTCGATATCTGTAGGTCCGACGGGTTTTTTCTTGGTCTTTGGGGCATCATCACGCGCGACTCTTGAGCCCATCTCCCGAATGCTGATGCGCCCGGCAAGGGATTCTGGGTCTCCGGTAGGTTCATCGTTGATGCGAGAGATGAAACGACGGTCCGCCTGGAGAACCAGGTTGGACATCGCCGAGTACTTGTACTGGGAGATATTTTGATCCGCCATCTCGATGGTTTTTCAGCTGTAAATCAAAGAAAAATTTCCGACAAAGAAAGAAAGATAATGCGACGACTTCTTTCAGTCGCCTGGGCTCGGTGGAGCTCAGATTCAGCCGGCGCGTCGACACACCTGCGTCAAGAAATGAATGGTGGAAATAATTAAGTGTCCGTGAAGGTTTCACAAACCTGGATCATCCTCTTGCAGCAGGCACGCTTACTCGTTGTTGCAGGGTTGCAAGCTGCCTGTAGTGATTTGGATGGTTGAAGGGAGATGGCATCTGAAAGTTGTCGGGAAGTTCTGCAGCAGATTTCAGTGGCGAAGCGGGAAGGTTTGGCGAGTGACACCTGGGGTTTGAGGTTCCCGCTTTAGTTATCATCACCCTCATCTGGTCCACAGCAACACCAACACCACTCTGGTGACTTGCTCAGCTCGGGACCATGCGCATCAATGGATGTCGATTCGCCCGTTTAGTGACATCGCAATTCCATCATGTTCACAAATTCGATACTTCTGCCGCGCATCGGTGCCTTGTGCACCGAACGATCTGTCACCATGCGCGCCGTCCACACGCCCGCGTCGAAGCTTCGTTACCAACGCCAAATTTCGAGCTCAGAAGAGGGGCAAGGACAAGGACTACGGTCAAAGTCAAGGATCTACCACAGGGAACAGTGAAACTCAAGCCGTATGACGACGGCGCTACCGGCGCTACGGACGATGCACCTCAATATCCCACGGTCGTACAGGGACATCGGAATAACATGCGGAAGTTCAGAAATTGTGTTATCTTGACTCGAGTAGGAGGCTTCTACGAGGTACGGACTTTGGACTGGCGGTCCAAGTAGAGCTAGACAGTCGTATTCCCTCTTCCGAAGGCAGCATAGATCCCTAACAGATTCCCCAGCTCTACTTTGAGCAGGCTGAAGAGCTAGCTCCGTTACTGAACTTGAAGCTCGCCGTTAAGAGGACCAGCGCAGGACCTGTTCCCATGGCAGGATTTCCCTTTTTTCAGCTAGATCGGTTCTTGAAGATACTCGTCCAAGACTTGAATAAGTACGTGGCTATCAGCGAAGAGTTTGCCAATGCCGCTGAGGATAAAGCCCGGGGCGGTCTGCTCTTCGATCGCAGGGTAGCCAGAATTATCACGCCAGGTACGCTAATCGATGAGAAGTTCATGGACCCTTCGGAGAACAATTTCTTGCTGGCGGTTTATATCGACGTGGCAGCCTTGAAAGCGCAATTAGAACAACAGGAGGGCAACCTGTCTGCGCAGCAGCACATATTGTCTTCCGCATCCCAGCACGTTGGCTTGTCCTGGCTCGACTTATCCACAGGAGATTTCTTCACACAATCGACTACCACTCAGATGCTTCCGTCGGCGATTGCTCGGATCGGAGCGCGGGAGATACTCGTGGACCAGAAACTTCAGGACCTGATCGGGCAGGAGTTGCAACTTCTGGTTGGGCATGACCATCGCTTGATGACCTTTTTCGCTTATCCCAGCAAGATTCTGCCTATAGCACAGTGGAGCTCTGTGCTTGAGGCGCAAGTAGCTGACCAAGATTCCGATGCTTTTACGCCGGAAGAGGTCGCAGCCGGTTATAGCTTGCTGGAGTATATCAGAGTTCAGCTGCAGGGCTTGAACCTGAAGCTTCAGCCGCCTCGTCGTCGACATCTGAATGAGTCTATGAACATTGACCGGAACAGTCTGAAAGGCCTGGAAATTCTCGAAACGGCGCGGGATGGCTTTGGGAAAGGGAGTTTACTACATGCGGTGCGCCGGACGTCTACCAAAAGTGGAGCACGTCTGCTGAGAGATCGCCTGAGTATGTCTCACTCCGTTCAATATTTTTGCAGGTTGCAGCGGCATCGACTGATATATTCGTAGCATCCCCTTCCACATCATTGCTGGTAATCAACGAACGACTCGACCTGGTCTCGGTCTTCCTCGAGAATAGTGATTTACGCGACAGTGTAATCCAACTGCTGAAGCGAAGCTATGATGCTCAACGCTTGGTCCAGAAATTCACCTTGGGGAGAGGAGACGCGGACGACCTGATCTGCCTTGCCAGGGCTATCCAGGCTTCGAGAGAGATCAAAATGGTTCTATCAAGCCAAGATAACGGCCCACTTGAAGCTTTGCCTCATATACAGTCGAACCATGCCAAGCGTAGTCTCTCAGCTATGACCGGTCGACTGTGTCTGGATGGACCGACCGCCCTGGCGGATCGGATCTCAGCTGCCATTGACGAAGAAGGGTTACTACAGAAGCAGCGTCTTGCGGATGATACGGCCGCTGAAGCGGCGATTCTGGCGCAGGAAGTAGCCATGAGCGAGGGACTGCCTGGAGAAGTGGAGACGCTTCCGAAAAAAGTGAGAGCTAAGAACAGCGATCAATCCAAGACCTCGACGGAAGAAATAACCGCGCCGGACACTTGGATCATGAGGCGCAATGCCAGCGCAGCTCTTCTTGAGCTACATGAGTCCTTGGACCGTCTGCAGGATGAAAAGGCCCGTCTTACTCAACGTCTTCGCGAAGCCGTCGGGTCTTCTGCCCTCTCGTTGAGATGGACTTCTGGCCTGGGATATATTTGCCACGTCAAAGGAGCCAAAATTTCCCAGCAGTCTCTAGAGGAGCTAGGGGTAACGCGGAATGTGTCTTCAACCAAATCGACACGGTCCTTTTACCTTCCCGCCTGGACAGCGTTGGGTGACCGAATGGACCAGGTGAAAGTCCAAATCCGACAGGAGGAACAGGCGATCTTTGAGACACTGCGCCGCGAAGTGATTCTTAACCTAGTGAAGATCAGACGCAACGCTGCCGTAATGGACGAGCTTGATGTCGCGTGTTCTTTCGCCACCTTGGCTGAAGAGCAACGTTTAGTGCGTCCGATCCTCACCAGTGGAGTAACGCACAAAATCGTTGGGGGAAGGCACCCAACAGTCAAGCTTGGGCTTGAGGAGCAAGGGCGACAGTTTGTCAGTAACGACTGCTTCCTGGGCGATTCGGAGAGGATCTGGCTCATCACTGGTCCGAACATGGCTGGTAAAAGCACGTTCTTGCGCCAAAATGCGCTCATCACCATTCTGGCGCAGGTTGGATCATTTGTGCCCGCGGAGTATGCGGAGATCGGCATTGTAGATCAGATATTTAGTCGGATTGGGGCGGCCGACGATTTATTTCGAGACCAGTCCACTTTCATGGTGGAGATGCTGGAGACGGCCACCATATTGAAGCAGGCGACAGCGCGCTCCTTTGTTATCATGGATGAGGTTGGCCGCGGGACAACGCCAGAAGACGGAACAGCCGTCAGTTTTGCCTGTCTGCACCATCTGCACTACCGCAACAAGTGCCGGACGTTGTTCGCAACCCATTTCCATGCTTTAGCGGACATGACGGATGACTTTGAGGCACTGGGGCGATACTGTACCGATGTGAAAGAGAGCGCATCGGGGTCGTTCTCATTTGTCCATCGACTGCGCAAGGGAGTGAACCGTAACTCCCATGCGCTGAAAGTCGCCCAGCTCGCAGGCCTGCCGAAGGAGACCCTAGAGATGGCCAGTCGAGTGCGAGAGTCGTTGGGTAACCGCGCTCCATGGTCATCAGGCGGCAGCGATAGCCATCCTATCGTGTCAGCTACCGTGTAGTGCCAGTTACTCCTTACCCTCTATTGTACATGTACCATATATTCTTGTGGGTTGCATTTTTCTGCTCGAGAGATACCAATCTAGTCATGCTTAACGTACATTCGTGATACAATAATAGAGATCCTCTATGGACAAAGGCCTCCATTCCAGACGTAGGCAAGAATCCCACACTTACGGGTTTCAGAGCTTGGAAGCCCCCGACGTCCGACTCCTCCCCAAATCAACCACAATCCCCTCCCCAAACGCAGCCTCCTGCACATCCTCATCATCCACTCCATTGACGAACTGCACAACCACAAAATCCACCCGCCTAGGACCCAGCACCACCATCGGCGCATGCCACGTCCCAACCCCATACGTCACCGCCTGCCCGCCCCGCGCCACAAATGCCCGCATATTGTTCAAGTCGGGCGGATCCCTGATCGCCACAGTATCTCCCGAAGGCGTAGTCGCCGTTGCCGTCTGGCCCTTCAACGTGGGCGCCACGATGACCAGGTAGAATGGTTCCTCTGCATCGCCTGCGCGGGGTTGGTTGGATAGGTCGAGCGGTGTGAATGTCTGCGTGGTGAAGGGGTGTCGCTCCAGGATGCGGACGTCGAAGACATTAGTCTCCCCTCCTGTTGCTTTGGCGGTGCGCAGTTTGCGTGGAAAGCACGAGAACATGCTCATGCGGGCGGAAGAGGGCTGAGTTCTGGGACATTGCGCGTAGTGGTCGAGCAGCGGGGAGATGGGGCTGTACTTGAGGGCGGAGGATTGGTTGGCAATGACTGGAGCGGGATCATGAGGAGGGAGCGAGGAGAGAGGAGGCGCGGAGGAGAGATCGCGCGGAAGAGGACAGCTGATGGCGGTGCCGAAGGGCGCGAAGGCCTCTTTGGTGAAGGGTTCGGGGGTGATACGGAGAGTCGGGCTGGAGGTGAGGATGGGCGCCATGATGCTTGGGTTCGAAGGGGTTGAGGCTTTAGCTAATTGTGTAGTGGGAAAAGGTCCTTTGAACTCAATGGCAAGGACCAGCCTTGCAGAAGATGAGCTGAGAGCAATGTTGGGTTAATAAACTAGAAGAGCAGTCGATAATACTTCATCAAGTGTCGGCACTCGCCGTGGGTAACAGCCGCTAAAACCGACTTCGGGAGAGACCGACTTATCATCAACACTTCACCTATCAACCCCATTTAGAGGCGCATTTCGCAGCCTGAAATAAGTCTCAATATGCATCCTATGCTGATCAATAGATTGATGATACATTTTTATTCCTTTGCTTCAGAAAAAGATTCGGTTTGTTGATTGTTAGCGTCAACTGGTTCCTAGTCCTCCTCTAACCAGTTGGCGGGCTTTCTGGGTCGCCCATCAACACACCCATACAATGGCTCACTCTTCGGCTCAGTTTCAAGGACTAGGCTAGCACTGGTCTATATCAGAATGCAGCAGAAGGACTGACAGGCCCGGAGCAAGACGCCTCTAATGTGGATTCTCCTGTTCTTCCCCGCATTCCCGCAACTCCGCAAAAACCGACTGGCATCAGCCATTTACCGAGGCCAGTTTGTCACTGATAGGAAATAATAAGCGGACTTCTTTCGGCGACAATACCCTTTTTTTCCTGCTTTAAGTATACCGAGGATTACTGGTAGAAGGTCTTCAAGAGATTGACTTGAATCCATTCAACTTCACCATTGTTGCTCTCTACTAAAGATCCAATGGCCTCACCGTCCGACCTGCCGAGGAAGCTCTGGGAGCATCCTAACCCGCAGTCTACTCAGATGTGGGCTTTCAAAACCGAGTTAGAGAAAGAAAGAGGACTTCAGCTTCCAGTACGTACCCTTGAGACTGGTATCTCACTCTCCTTTGTCGTCTAACACAATTGCTAAGGACTACCACTCGCTCTATCGGTGGTCGACGGACAATCGTGCATCTTTTTGGGACTTTTGCTGGAGGTACTTTCCCATCATCTCAGAAGGTACTTACAGAACTGTGGTCGATGAATCAGCACGCATTGACAGTGTCCCCACCTGGTTTGAGGGTGTGCGACTCAACTTTGCCGAGAATATGTTGTTTTCGGCGGAGAGATCAAGCTCGGGGCATATCCAGATTACAACGAAAGGCAAGGAGGACAATAAAATTGCTCTGACAGAAATCAGGGAGGGTGGGGCGGAAGCACCTCGCCACATTACATGGGCCGAGTTGAGACGCAAGACAGGGCGAATGGTGCAAGCCCTCAAAGCAGCCGGGGTCGTCAAGGGAGATCGAGTCGCCGCTGTAGCAAGTAACAGCGTCGATACACTGGTCGTCCTCCTGGCAACAACGGCTCTCGGAGCGTGGTTCTCGTCAACGTCCACTGACACGGGCGTCAAAGGGATCCTCGATCGTCTGCTCCAGTTGAAGCCGAAGTACGTCTTTGTTGACGATTTTGCAATCTACAATGGGAAGCGGATTGACCTTCGACCAAAAATTCAGGACATCGCCGATGGCCTCCGGGAAGTTTCCGAATTTGAAGGCATCATTGCGTTGCCACGGTTCCCAGGCCAGCCAGTTGATGTGACCCACGTGCCCAAAACCCAACCTGTTGAAGCCTTTCTTGCAAGGGCACCCTTGCACAAGCTTGAGTTTGTCAGGGTCGGGTTCCGGGATCCCTTCCTGGTCGTGTACTCATCCGGGACAACTGGAAAACCCAAACCCATCGTTCACGGAGTGGGCGGAGTCATACTCAATACCTACAAAGAGGGTCGCTTGCACCGTGATCATGGACCAGATTCGACCGTCTTGCAATACACGACCACAGGGTGGATCATGTACCTTTCTGCCATATCGGGCCTGATGTTTGGCGGCAAAGCCATCTTGTATGATGGAAGTCCCTTCCTACCAGACGCCAAGTTCCTCATCGAGCTACTGAGCAAGTATAAAGTTACCCATTTCGGCACATCGCCGCGCTATCTCCATGAGCTCCGGAAGAACAACATAAGACCGAAAGACATTGCAGATCTCAGGGCACTTCGCATCGTCACGAGCACCGGCATGGTCCTTTCGGAATCCTTGTTTGAATGGTTCTACGACGAGGGTTTCCCATCTCAGACCCAATTGGCGAATATCTCCGGCGGCACCGATCTCGCCGCCTGCTTTGGCTTGGAGAATCCGCTTACTCCTCTATATGTGGGCGGGTGCCAAGGTCCAGCTCTGGGTATTCCTATCGCAGTATTCGATCAAGCGGATGAGGGTGCTACCGCCGTCAAAGGCACTGCCGTGCCAGATGGTGTGCCAGGAGAGTTGGTAGCCACCGCAGCATTTCCAACCATGCCAGTCAAATTCTTGGGCGACGACGGCCCGCAAAAGTACTTTGACTCATACTTTGCCCGGTTTGACAGTAAGTCTCCTACTCTCCCCACCCTCCCAATGCATCTACCATCTACTAACCTATGATATGTAGATGTCTGGACCCACGGTGACTTTATCTGCGTCCACCCCATCACAAAGCAAATCCTCTTCCTAGGCAGATCAGACGGTGTCCTCAACCCCTCAGGCGTCCGCTTCGGGTCCGCTGAGATCTACAACGTAATCGACACGCAATTCTCGACCGAGATCGCAGATTCAATCTGCGTCGGCCAGCGACGGCCAACCGACGTCGACGAATCCGTCATCCTCTTCCTCTTAATGCGGCCGGGATATCAATTCACGCCGCAGCTTGTCACCAGGGTGAAAGAGGCAATTAGGAAGGCATTGAGTGCCCGACATGTGCCGAAGTATGTCTTCCAGACGCCTGAGATTCCGGTACGTGCTCCTCTTCATGTCTTTAATGGGACTTGACCATGACTAACGTCGTACAGACAACGGTTAATCTGAAGAAGGTGGAATTACCGGTGAAGCAGATCGTATCAGGCAAGAAAATCAAACCGTCGGGTACTCTGCTCAATCCGCAGAGCTTAGATTACTATTACCAGTTTGCGGAGGTTGAAAAACTGGTCAATCCCAGGAGCAAGTTGTAGAGCGTGCTTTACATGAGTCATGAAATTTTAAACTCGTCCACATGCTTTCAATGGTAGACTATCCTGGCAGACTTGCATGCTTGTTGACTAGGAGTATTCTGGCCACCATTCTTCTAAGCACACAGCTTCCAATAACTGAGACAATCTATAACATCAGACACATAAAGACTATACCAGGGACGCAGCAAATCCGCAAGGTCACAAAATCCGATGAGAGGTTGATAGAAGCAAGGGTATCATACTGCAGGAGAGAAACATGTCCAGGGAACGCAAAAGCAGCACAACCATCTTATTGACAAGAAGGGATAATCAAGGATAAGACACGAGGCCCTGCCCAGCATCAATTACCCTTTCGACCATAACAATCAGTCATTCAACAAGTAGTTTTGTAAGATGAGCCCTTCACCCGTGCATGCTTTCGCGAGTGCAGATTTCAAGATGAGCAGAGATGCAGCGTTTTCACAGCGTGACCTGCCAGCTGTGCAATGGGTCGTTTTCGATTGGAGGCTTTCATGCACCGGGCATAGCGAGGAACTATCCATTTGGCTTGTCGCCTTTATGATAGCCCCCAGATGGAGAGAGTCGCAGCAAAAATTGCAGTAAACCGTCTCGCCCTTAAGGCGTGTAGTCGCAACGGCGAGGACACCCTTCGCCTTTTGAGATCCAGTCATCCAGCCTTTCGTGATATCATCTAGAAAGAATTTGTACGTCAGAACTATGACCTTTGAATTCATCGGGTGGAGACTCTGCAGGCCAATAAAGGATATAGGAAGATGATTAGCAACAATACCTTTGATACAATCTGGAAGATTGAGGTCGGCAGGATATGTAGGCGACGGGCATTTCCGAGACATGGCGGCACTTGTAGAGGCCGTGAACAAGGACGGGTGATTGGAAGCTCAGTTGATATAGCCCCATTTCAAGCTGTTATCCCATGTGTCGCAGACTATTTTATCCTCATCGACCAACCGCTGTAGCCAGACTCCCAAGAAAAAGGTACATGCCTCTAGACAATCGAAATAGTGGACCACAGCAGCGACTTTCTAAAGCATCGCCGAATCCACCTCCTTAGGGATCTGCTGGCCTTTATTGTGTATTATGTTCATGGCAACAGCGAGAATCCACTTGACAATCTCATCACCGTAGGCGTTGGGACGTTTCGCCTTTAAATGTTCGACCCATCTCACGGGATACAGCCCCAAAGCTCCGTGGCATTTGAAGTATGTGACTGGGACAGCCAGCTCAGCCAACTCATCAAAAGTCACCGCGGTAGGAACTTCCTGCGTGCGGCAGTGCATCAGATCAAGCAGGATGAAAACACCTCAGGGTCAGTATAAGGGAGAAGCATCCCAACGCTGCCTTTCTTCTGCAGTTCTTCGCCCTCGCCCCATTCTTCTTCAGCCTCTTTTCGAAGTATTGCGAAGCCAAGCTCAAGTGTTTGGAGGAAGCTCTGTATCTGACGAGTGCAGCGTTCTCCATCTGGGTAAACTCTGGAAGGTGAGTATGCGCGAGGCTGGTTTGGTGGGGATACTACGAGGATAACATCCCCGTTTGGAACAGGGTCACTAGCTCTATTCAGTTCTGGATTCATTTGTAATTTGTCGTCCTTTGAAAAGATTGTCGAAAATGTATAGTTTATTTTCGACTGCAGATGAATTTGAGGATATACAAGAGGTCTCGTGAGTTGTTGCTGATTAGTCAATATTGTTGCTGATTAGTGAATTATGGGTATTATACACAGAAGTGAATTTGACCGATGCCTTGGGCCTGAGTGTTTCACCCTGGCTATATATTGACTGAGTAGTTAATGAAAGTATTAGACACTATCAACCCAGGGTATGTTATAGTACAACCTGAGGCTTGCCTATAAACATAACTGTGTTCAGTCTATTGCCACCCTGACTTCATGAGTATAGGACCAGGGCAAACATCTCATGGTCGGCTTCACAAGGTCCGCTTTGATAATGACAGCATATATTCTCTGCGGCGTCACTGATGCTTTGAGTACTGTGTGCGTCGAAGACATACGCTGGCTTTATACTTAAGGACTAGGCGACAGGAATGTTCGGATTAGGCTTCCTATAAGGAAACATTCCCGCCTATGACAAACATAAAATAACAGAATTAAGAGAAGACCTCCTACTTCAGCTGTTGTATCCTTTGGACAATGTAAAGTCAGTTCACACAAAGTCCTCTATACTGATTGTCATGAACCACCATCTCCCCGATCCGCCTGCGGAAGGGATCCCAGCTAACTCTTCAATTCAAGCTGACGAGACACATTCACTGTGTCCTGAATCATATGGAGGCAGCCCAAGCCCTTCTCATGAGCTAAAACATAATACACGGTAAAAATGAACAAGGGAAACCGGACAATGTACCCATTCTATGCGCCAGGTATACTCCGTGGAAAGTATGCAGACCTCCTAACCAGCCGTGGGAGGAGTCGAACACTGAACAGAAAAGACAATCCAGAGGGCCCGTCTACTTGTTGTATATCAAGAAGTTGCGGAATGAATCCCAGTGATCCGAGTCGGAGTAGCTGAAGACCATTAGTACCTGAACGTATTGTGCGGTTGGGGTTAAGACATACATGTATACCATGCTGCTTCTCAAACTCGACATAAGCGTCTCTGGATGCCAACGGAAGATGTACATAACGAGTGCCCAGCTGAGACTCGCAAATACTGGCCAAGCGTTGGCCTCGATCCTTGCGCGCGACTCGGGAGTGATCAAAGAGGAGAGAGGGTGCATATTCGGCTGAACAGAGAGCTTGGCAAGAGCTAGTACTACACGAGCAAAGACGTATATGACGATCTAGACAGACACGTTAGTTTCAAATCTCTCCTGCTCAAAGCTTCGATTGGTCTCACCTGCTGGGTAATGCTTGTTTTGTGTCGACCGAACACTGCGTACCCTCCCAGTAGACCCGCAAAGAAGCTGTCATAGCGGCCTTCTTTCCCGACACCAGTAGGATTGACGTTGCGTAGAACAATCATCGAGCCTTTATATATAAGAGCAAAAGTTGCCAAGTTCCGAGCATGCTGGCGAGTGGCTTTCAGGACGAGCTTGACCTTTTCTCGGAATCTGAATCAGAAAATCAGTATTTCGGTCATACTCGGCAGGTCGGTAGGATCGCCTTACGGTCCAGAGCGGAATAGAAAGATCATTCTGTGAGACAAAGACATGTTTCATTTAGCTGAATTCTCAATGTCAAGATAGAGTGTTTCCGTCAGCGGATTGGGACATACACCAAAGCGTGCGGGAACCGCACTTTCGACCCGTATACGATGCCATTGCGGGCACCCTTGACGAGCGACAGAAGAGGCGCGAGATGGGGATCGAGGACAAAGGAATCTAAGCGAGACTATACAGCGATCAGAAAAGCGTGCGCTATAGCCGGATTGACACAATCTAGCGGAGCGTCAAGCATACCAGAAGCGCGTCCATGGTGTCTGTGGGACCTCTTTAGGTTGATCGGACCAGCGACGAATGTAATTGATGCCTACCGACGGAGAACACCAGGTGTCTGGGGGATCGGGATGTAAAAAGGAATGGATTTTAGGAAATTACCAGGGCAAATGATAAAGTACAAATATGGATGGATGTGACCCCATCATCAGGAGGATGGCGGGGGGACGGTATTTAATGGACGACACTTGACCCGCGCAACTGCAATGATCCTCGGCATGTGAGGCCACCAAGAGCACAGACGTCATGTCACGTGGTTATATTCTCCAGTTGTCCGAATTTAGAGGAGAGAGTTGCTTTTCGAATGATGTATTGAAGGGACCGTATTGTAGAGGAGCTCGCCATTATTTATATCTAAGCAATTATGAACTCAAATGTTTCAAATGTCTTAAATGGGAGGCAGGAGGACGAGAATGAACTGATCAGTTGACTGCATACTTCGAGGGTAATACATACAGAGACGCCTGAAATAGTGCAAGTACTACCGTCAGTTGATAGAAGAATAAGATAATTTTAATATATGCGGGATACTTTTAAACTATAGCGACCATGAATGACATGATCGATCTGCTCGACGGGCTCGACAGAGAAACCAAACCACCTGAACGCCTTATGCGGTATAGACAGACAGAGTATCATGCGTCAAAAAACATCGCCAGACAAACGGAGACAGCCATCTATTCCGTTCTCGCCTTTTTCCGTCCCTCATCATCCGAGACTTCGTCCACGTCCATCATCTCCGCATCCTCCTCATCTGACTCCACACCAGCACGTCGCTTCAGACCCTTCATCTTCCTCGTTTGAAGGCCAGAGAGATCCTGCTTGCCCAAGTGCACACGACCGATCTTGTCACCCATGATATCCATACCGATGTTCTTCTTCGTCTTCATGTTCTCATTAGGTCTCTTGCCCTGCTTCATGGCCTCCTTTAGAGCACTCTCGGGTGCCTCGTGCAGACGACCGATCTTGAAGTCGAACTTGGGGCCGATCTCATCCAGCTCAACACGGGGGAGTTTGTGTCCACTGCGCTTTGTTCGAAGCTTGTACCATCTGAGATGAATGACAGGAGCCAGGCCGTCGGTAGGTTCCTCAGCGGCAATCATCAACACATACTGCAATCCCTCGACATCGATCTTATCCGACTCCTCGCCCTTGAACATATCAATGAACATGCTCTTCAGCATAACATGAGCAGTAGAGGTAGAGTCATCCCACGCAGTACCCGCGAACAGCAGCATAGGCCGTAAACCAATTCCGATCTGCATCTTGAGGTTGTTGATCGGGGGGATCGAATCTCCGTCCGGGTTAGGGAGCAGCATCAATTCGCACATGTCCAGAAGCTTGGAGTCAAATATCCGCGCCACGGTCAGGCAGTTTGGTCTCTTCTTGCTGCTGCTTCCGAAAACGACGATACCGCACTCATTCTTGTTGGCAAGGAACTCGAGGCTCTCGGCACTCTCAAACGGGTGAATGTTCTCGTTCTTCTTGTGGAAGAGGACGGAGTGCGGGACCGTCAGCGAGTGGAATGTCTTCAGAACTGTGTTAAGTGCGGTGGGACATTTTGAGCCATGCATGAACAGGGTTCTCTTGGGGGGTTCGATGAGCTGGGGCTCACGGGCCTTGAGAATGCGCGCTGTGCGCGGATTCTTGGGTTTGCTATTAAGAAAGACTTAGTTAGAAACTGCTCTCTCCGAATAGACAGATAATACTGATTCCAGAACAAGACTTACACTTCTCTGAGCATTTTGATATTTCTGCTTTTGACGACGAAAACTTGGATGTTTCGCCGATCACCGACTTGCCTGGTCGAAGAAGAAAAAAGCGGAGCGAAAAGTTTTGGCGGAAATGTCTTGGCACCGCTTATCGATAAGCTTAACTGGAACTCTACAGAGTACGGAGTACGGAGTACAAATACGTCTCCCCATGTTGGTGAAATATTTGATGGACTATACCTATAGATACAGTAGGAAAGCAAACAGGTTCACAGAATAGACTAGCGATTGTCCTATTAATCAGCAACAAAAATATTCACTGAACAGTAGAACGGCGATTTTATTGTTTATATCTCCAGGTCATCTATCTATTCCAAGCGAAGCTTCTCAAATTCGCGAATCTGCTCTTCCAACCGAGCAGCCTCACTCTCGGCATCCCGAAGCTTTCTCTCTTCCTGCTCACGAACCTCTGGCTTAACCTTCTCCTTCCATCCAGCGGCATTGACGAGAGTCTGTTGGCGGCGAACAGTCTCGCGTGCCTTCTCCAAGCTGGCCTTGGCCTTCTCCTCCTGCTCCAGAGCTACCTCTTTCGAGACACGGAGGTACACAGCGGCCTGGGCACCGACGGGGGCAACGACACAGCCTGAAGGAGGGTTGGTGTTCTCGAGGTCAGCAACGGTGAGCTCCCCCAAAAACTTGCCACCCAGGGACTTGATGCTAGTCACTTCGTCCGAGATGGTTTTGTAGCTGACGGGGTCATAGGTCTGGATAATAATATCGCCCTTAGTTTTGATCTCATACTGGGCAAGGATCGACCGGATAGCCTTGGAGGTATTCAAGATGAGCTCATAAGCTGTCTCGGCTTCGGGGTCGTTGAACTCTGGGTTGTACTGGGGATAACGAGCCTTCATGATCGAGATGGTCTTGTCACCAGGTCTGCGAGGCAAGCGCTGCCACAGGTGCTCCGTAACGAAAGGCATGATAGGGTGAATAAGAGTCAGAGCGCCCTCGAGAGCAGTGTACAAAGTCTGCTTGGCCGATTCCTGTACTTCGGCCGGCACTTCAGGAGCCAAGAGATACTTCGAGTTTTCGATGAAGATGTCGCAAAGCTGGCCGTACCAGTACTGATAAGTCGTAGAAGCGGCGACAGAGAACTCACGCTGCGCCAGCGCCTCATTGACCTCCTTGGCAGCGGTGTTGAATTTATGTAAAATCCAGCGCTCAGAGAGAGATTCCCGGCCAGTCTTTGAAGGGGCGGGCAAGGGCTTGAAGTCATCACCCAGTCTGCCCAAGACGAACTTGGTAGCCTGATAAATCTTGTTGCAGAAACGGCGGTAGCCGTGAATAACCTGGATGTCGAATGCGATATCACCACCTAGGCCAGAGTCAGTCAGTTCTTTGATTCGGCAATCTTAGGCCAGGCAATATCCGAACTTACCACCAGTAGTATAAGACACAAGGGCGAAACGCAGCGCATCGGCACCACATTCAGGAATACCCTTCGGGAATGCCTTCTTCTGATACTTGGTAGCAGTTGCAACCTCCTTCTCGGCAAGGTTACCAGTAAGTAGCTTGGCATGGAGAGCCTGAAGCTCGATACCCTCCATGACATCCAAGGGGTCGATGACATTACCAAGAGACTTGGACATCTTGCGACCCTCGGAATCTCTGATCAAGGAATGACAATACACTTCCTTGAATGGCACTTTGCCGGTCAGCTTGATACCAAGCATGATCATACGAGCGACCTGTAAGTTGATTAGCACATCTACGGCGAACACAACGGAGCGGAAATCATACCCAGAAGAACAAAATATCCCAACCAGTCTCGAGCACAGATGTAGGATACAAGTTCTCCAGATCATGAGTCTGGCGGGGCCATCCCAATGTTGAGAAGGGCCACAGACCGGATGAGAACCAGGTATCGAGTACATCTGGGTCCCGGACCAAGGAGAATGTCTTGCCAGGAAATTTGGCCTCGGCCTTCTTGCGGGCTTCTTCTTCGGTACGCCCGGTAACCCACAGGTTACCGTCACTGTCATCCCCGTCTTCGCCCTCGATCTTAACGAAGTAAGCAGGAGCCTGGTGACCCCACCAGAGCTGTCTTGAAAGACACCAGTCATTGATACTTCTCATCCACCGGAAGTAGTTCTTCTCAGCGGATTCGGGTTTGATGACGATCTCACCATTCTCAACAGCCTTGATGGCAGGCTCAGCGAGATCTTGCATCTTCATCCACCACTGGGGCTTCAGAATAGGCTCAATAACATCATTCGACTTGGCACAGCGAGGAATCTTCATGGGGTTATTCTCCCATTTCACGTACAATCCCTTCTCCTTCAGCATCTCAATGACCTTGTAACGGGCATCGAAACGCTTCATGCCAACGAATGGGCCACCATTCTTGTTAAAGGTACCATCATCGTTCAGAACGGATATGAACTCGAGGTTGTGGGCCTTTCCACGGTTGAAATCGTTGAAATCGTGGGCAGGGGTGATCTTCACCGCACCAGTACCGAATTCAGGATCGACATCCGTATCGGCAACGATGGGCATCAAGCGGTCGACGAAGGGATGACGGGCGAACTTGCCAATAAGGTGCTGGTAGCGCTTGTCATCAGGGTGCACGGCAATACCTGTGTCACCGATCATGGTTTCTGGACGGGTCGTAGCGATCTCGATTCTCTCCTTGGTGCCATCAATCTCATAACAGAAGTGGGTCAAGACACCAAATTCGATCTTCTTGTCGTAACCAGGTACGTCAAGCAATGTACGTCCTTCAACCTCCTTGTTCTCGACCTCGAGATTGGACAAAGAGGTATTCAGGGCCACACACCAGTTGACAAGGCGGTTGGCGCGGTAGATGATGCCTTCTTCGTGGAGCCGTACGAAAGTCTCGGTGACGGCAGCCGACAGGTTGGGATCCATGGTGAAAGCCTCACGCGACCAATCGAAAGAACCACCGACTCTCCGCAAAGCATTCTTGATGTTCGCATGGTACTCGTCCTTCCAAGCCCACACTCTCTTCGTGAACTCCTCACGTCCAAGATCGTGGCGGGTCTTCTTTTCCTTCTTCCAGAGCATCTTCTCGACAACACTCTGAGTGGAGATACCGGCGTGATCCATACCAGGGAGCCAGAGAGTGGTCTTTCCCTTCATCCGCTCCCAACGAATCATAGTATCCTGAAGGGCATTGGTAAGAGCGTGGCCCATGTGTAGGGAACCTGTGACGTTCGGTGGCGGAATTGGGATGACGAAGTAACCCTCGGGCTTGACTTTGCCATCGGGGCCGAACTCGGGCTTGAAAAGATCACGCTCCTCCCACCATTCGTACCGGCCGGATTCAATGGCCTTGGGATCGTATGCATCGGTTGTCTTCTCTTTCTCGATCTTGTTGGCCTTCTTTTCAGATTTGACAGGCGCAGGTTTGGCCGCAGCAGCCTTTGCCTGCTTCTCGGCGAACTTCTTCGCCTTCTCGGCCTTTCGTCGTTCGCGCTCTACTAATCAATGGCAACAACCCCACCATTAGCAACCGATAGACATGCTATACCATCCACAATCGACAGTCGAGAGACATACACTCTTTCTCACTCTTGACCTTAGGAGCACCCGGCGCATCCTTCGCAGTAGGGTCGGCAACCTGGTTTCTGGTCTGATCATCGGCCTGAGGCGCGGGGTCGGTCATAGGGGCTTTCGGCTCACCCACTGAAGCCATTGAAAAATGATTAGCCATTTGCATCTCTTCCCGCGGTTTGATTGACGATGAGTCATGGCGCAATGCACGGACTACTCACCCGGGTTCGGAGAGGGAGTTGGCTGAGACATCCTTGAGTATGTTTTATAAATCGGAGGAGTTAACAATCTCCAAGGCGCCGACCGCGCCACAAATTGCCGGATAAGTATCTTGAATACTGGGATAAAAACAAAGAGGGGGAGGGGCTGGTGGTTGTGCGAAATGCGGGCATTAAATTTCGCTGGCACAGAGCAGAGAACGGAACGAATCAGAGGATGTTACTGCGGGGCCCAGAAAAGACTCCGGCGGTGGAGAACGAATGAGTAAAAAGTATGGGATCGATTTGATGACCAAATTGCATGAATGATCGATCTAATATATATTATTCGGAGAGCAAAGGAGTCAGCCCGCATTCTCTGGTCTTCTGCCTCAAGGTACTGATTCAATCGGCTAATCGATAGGGGAAGACGCGAGGACTTGAGTCACATCACGTGATATGCTTCGGCTTGAGCACGGGCAGCATTTCTGGTCGATCGAGTATGACATTGGTTAGATCTATCGAAGTTGCATATTAAGGCAAACAATACCCAAAATCTGGAAATGCATGCTTTCGCCACTTCAAAAAGAGGCGGCTTAGAGAATCAATTAAGCACCCAATAAAACCCCCTCACTCCTTTCCATGACCAGAACGGAAATACAATAAAGACACAGATGCGCGGTAGACACGGGGGGGTGGTGGCATAAGATAAATTGAAATTGGCAATGGAGAAGGCGAAATCCCACAACACCATCGAGGCCGTTTACGAGATTGAACAGACAAGGGAGATGTAGAAAAGACGTGAGGAGCATGGAAAGTGAAATATAGATATCAATCAGTCCGAGCAGGTCATCAGATACATTGGAGTGCGCTGAAAGCACGGGCTCTATACCCAGGCAACATATTAGGTGTACGTCATCTGTCATCATCGTTTCGTTCTGCATCCCATCGCACATGGCACAAACGGTGCGTAAAGTGATACCAGTAAGAGGCAGCGAGCCGCCGTGGGATCCCGTTTGCACCTGTGTTGATTGATTGTCACCACTCTCTTTGAACCCAGATATTGACTCAAAACTTCGAACCAAGCCGGCGGTGTTCAAGAACGCAATTGAATCACAGCAGGTGCTGAGTTAGGTTCGGTAGATCCCTGAATGTATGAAGTTATAGTCAGATCAGCAACGCCTGGCTTCACGATTGGGACGTCGCATTGTTCCGAGCGGCCTGCGACTCCGCTGCGCGAACCGGGGCGAAGTAGGGATGAGCCATGGCCTCCTGGGCTGTAAGTCGTTCCTAGAAAGCGCAGGAAGGTCAACACTGATAAAAAGTTAAAGGAGACGAGCGAGACTTACAGCATGATCATATCGAAGGAGTTTGTCAAGGAAATCGATCGCTTCGTCGCTGATGAAGCGTTGGTTGTCGGCATTAATAAAAGAGTGCCAGGGCTTTCTCGGGTAGCGAGAAAGTATTTCATCATACTGAGGGTCGAGCTCGATGTCGTACTTATCCAAGTACTCAAAAAGCTCCTCGGTTCCCAGTACCTTGGCGATCTTCACAAGTTGATCTGAGTTACTCTGTCCGTGGAAAAAAGGCTCCTTGCGGAAGATCATGGAGGCAAACATCGCACCCAGTGACCACATGTCCAGGGAGTAATCGTATTCCTGGAAATCAACAAGCAGCTCAGGGCCCTTGAAGTAGCGTGAGGCGACTCGGACGTTATATTCAGTGCCTTTGTGGTAGAACTCGGCAAGACCCCAATCGATGAGCCGCAGCTAACGTGCCTTGTCAGCGAATGAACTATGATGGGACATCCACAATAGAACTCACCTTGCGCTTCTCATGATCAATCATGACGTTGTGGGGCTTGACATCCCGGTGCATGATGCCTTTGCTGTGGCAGAAATCCAGAGCCTTCAGAAGCTCATACACATAAAAGCGCACATCGTAGTCGGTGAACCGAGGGTACAGGGTCCGGAAGTCAGTGTTGTTGACGTATTCGAAAATCAAACTCGGTGTCTTGCTCTGACTGTCACGAACCACATCCAACAGGGCTACCACGTTCGGACCACCCGCCAGATTCTGGAGGATTTTGATCTCACGCTTGATCTTCTTCTTCTTGACCGGTTTGAGGACCTTGATGACACACTTCTGGTAGTTGACAACATTGATGCCCTCGAACACTTCGGAGTACTTTCCCCGGCCTGTATTGACAATCGTCAGCTTTGAAATGCAACTATTCAGTGTGGCACAGGTCATCCATGATAATGGTAAAGCTCCCGTTAGGTGAAGAGACTGGATCTGCTCACTTACCAATCTTGCGGACCACTTCATAGTTCTCCAAAACCCCCCAAGATATGTTCACACTATCGTAGTCCCAATAGGACCGAGGCATATGCTCGTTAACATCGGCATAGACGCGCGCCATGGTGATGGCGGCTGATTCGCAGCTTCCGAGTGTGCCCACAATGGACGGGAGATAAAATGCGGCGGCGGGGTACAGGAGCAGCCCGACACAGAAACAAACTGTCGCAACCAGGAATTGAGATGGAGGACAGACAACAGCTACTGCAAGACTAGGAGCATACAGGCCTGTCTAAACAGTGCAGCCGTGCTATCGTCCAAATTAAAGATGGCTGGGATTGTATATTGGGTGGTGATGAGAATGGAGAGGGCCGTTTACTCCGCCTTCCAAAGCACGTGATGAGACTTTGGGGGAGCAGTCCGAATCAATACTAGCGCCCTTCTCGGGACGGAGCAACAGTTGATGCGGAATAGTTTCTTGATTTCCTTTTGTAGACAAGTTTCGACAGCTTCGATAGCTTAATGAACAAGCAAGCAAGCTTTGTGAGAAGAAGATTGGTTGGAGGAGAGCGGGCTCATACTTGGCTTTTTAATCTTCCAAAATGTTTTATGATCTGAACGTTCCTTACTCTTCGGATGATCCCGAGATCTCTGATACATTGAGCTTTCTTGCAGAGCGTATGTCACTCTTACCGAGCACAAGACCTGAGCGGCGTTCCGCGACGCTGAAAATGAGCACCTGAGGAACTGACCTGACTGCCAGTTGGTTACACAACCGTCGCTCTCTCGCAGACTATCAGTGGAAAGCTCCCCTCAAACCTTGCCCCGCCACCTGCACCCACGAATGCTCCCAAGAATTTGAAATTGCTTTCTCGCGTGAACTTGATGTTGTCCGACCCCGCACAGAATCAGCGCCTCGCAAGCTTAGCTCAGGTGTATGACTTGGTTGCACTTCGCCCTACCAATGAAAAAGCCCTCTTGAATGCATGCACGAATCTCGAATGCGACCTGATTTCTCTCGATCTCTCCGTGAGACTTCCGTTTTACTTCAAATTCAAAATGCTCTCCGCCGCCATCGAACGAGGGGTTCGGCTGGAAATTTGCTACGGGCCTGGGGTTACAGGGAGCGGACTTGAAGCCCGTCGGAATCTCATCGGCAATGCTATGTCCTTGATCCGCGCGACACGCGGAAGGGGGATCGTTGTGTCAAGTGAGGCAAAAAGGGCCCTGGGCGTGAGGGCTCCATGGGATGTCATCAACCTGACATGTGTATGGGGTTTGTCACAGGAACTCGGTAAGGAGGCAATCAGTGAAGAAGCAAGAAAGGTCACCGCACTAGCCAAACTGAAACGCACAAGCTGGCGTGGGGTCATTGACATCGTTGACGGGGGACAGATGTCAAAGTCACAAGTTATGGAGTCTGGAATGGGGCAGAAAGGCATGTCTAAGAAGAATTTCTCGCAGGCTCAGGTGACTGGAGACAACCTGAAGAGGAAGGCGTCCCTCGGCTCAGAGGCAGCCGTTGAGATCGAAAAACCGCTGTCCAAGCGTGAGATGAAACGAAGGGCTAAAAAAGCGCGGTTGGAGGCAGGAGAGTGCGGTGGCAACGCAGCAGGCCCTGGTGCGACTGTAGCCTCTGGCTGATTATGGCTCGGCGAGCGAACCACTTGATCTTTGCCGCAACACCACTTCTCTCATGGCCCGACCCTTCGGACGGGCTCCGGAAGCATCATTGAGCATCCATGCAATGCCTCGTGGTGTTCCATCACGGATAGTTCGGATTGATGTCTGAGTTTCGCGCACTGCCTCGGCGAGTTGGTCGGAGACGTGCACGTTGCTTTCGCGGTTGTGTCCCAAACCGATATTCAACCATGCTGAGTATAGTCTGTTTCACTCTGCAGTGCATCCCGAAGGTGCCCGCTTGTGCACTCCCGTGTGAAGGAACCACGCTGCTGTCGCATATCGGGCATTCGAGACAAGCAGGCCTACATCATTGCAACGAGCTGGATCTACCGACGTATAGCTGCCAGATGCAGCAGCCTTTCCAGTTAGGGACCCGTAGCAGCCACTTCAATTGGGCTCAGTCGGTATTCGGACAGCTCGATGCTGTGGGTACTGCCCGCGCCTGTGGATCTGAATTTTAGCTCATCTTGATTCGAAGCGCCAGGAGGCTCATGGCCTTGGTAATGGACGAGAAATGGTTAGGCGGGTGCATACATTGGGCAGTACCATTGTGCAATAGCCACTGTGCTTGAATCACAGCATGCACATTCCTTACCATGATCTGGAACTCGGTAGATGATATGAAATTTAAGTTGAACATTGTCTTTACTCACTTAACAGGATGAATGCTGTAGTCTTACCGTACAACCAACCATCTGCAGACCACTAAATCTAATGATATCATCTTTTTAGCAAATTTGCCAGCTGAACATCGCGCGCGTACCTTGGCGAGCTACCGATCAGCGCGACCAGGCCCGTCCAAGACAGAGATATATATAACCCATCACTGCCATCACCACGACAAGAAAACCCACCGCCAGTTTCTAGCAGATAACAAGTCCGAAAAAAACTCCGAAGGGGAAAAGAAGGGGAAAAAAAAAAAAAAAAAAAAAAAGGGGAAATCTGTACAAATCCTTAAAAAATGGAAATATACTAAAGAAAAAAGACGAGCGAAAAAGGAAGCTCCTACCCGGATTCGAACCGGGGTTGCCGGAAGACTCAGCGAATGCTCAAAATCCGGAGTCATAACCACTAGACCATAGAAGCGATTTCTGTTAGTAACGCTAAGTAGTAAATATTATCAGAAAACAAGTAAATTGTAAGAACCCATGGCTCATCAACCAGGGCAAAAATCAAACAGTAATTTCACGTCACAACTGAAAATGGACAGTTACGAGGAGGCTCTCTATCTTGGCTACAGAGCAGAGGGACTGGCAGTTTGGTGAGTCTAATAAAGCCTCTGCCGGGCGCAACAGCAACTTATGGAAGACTTTGCCGAAACATGAACCTTTTGCCTACCTTGGAGCTGTATTCTCCGCAGAGGTAGCTTTAGGTGTGAGACTGCCTAGAGGCGATGTAATGAAAAACTAGGGCTGGTAGCCTGGGAAGCAGAGGTCTGTTGAAATATGTTTCGTTTAATGAAATAAACTCAGATAGTGACGATGATGATCAAGTACGAAGAGGTATCATTCCGAAATCGAAAGGTAGGAGTACTTGTACATGAACAAGGTATCGTGGATAAAAGAAAAAGTATTCTTGGCAATGGAACGGCAAGCCAAAGTCATCAGTCATGGTTGAAAACACAAGGGTATGAAAGCCACCTGAAAGCCATGCAAATAATTCCCAGAGCATCAAGACAATGTACTAGATTCCCTCGGAGAGAAAAACGTCAGATCCTGGAAATGATTATCAGGCAGGGATCACACTGCCGACTTGAACGTATGAAAAGGAACAGAAAGCAATAGAAAGGAAATCGTCGTTACGAATCTTCTTATGTGCTCTCCAGGTCCGCAAGGACCTTCAAGTCGCCATCCATCCAGTCCACGTTGCCAGCCGAAAGAAGAGACATCGTCCAGTCGCCGTCATTTTGTACTGCGGTCAGCCCATCGGGAAGCCAAGCCCTGAACTTCCAACTGAGCGAAGAGCCCCATGAGCCTCCTGATGCACCCATGGCAGAATCGGAGGATAGGCCCGGCAATTGGCCTGCGAATCGACGAGAGATGAGCTGCTTTAGCGTCTCCAGGTCGGGGCACTGCACAGCGGGCACATCAAGGCGAGGAAGGATACGCTTTCCTTGCTGCATGATATTTATACGAAGATAGACGGAATTTGGAGGTGCAGATATGGAGTTATGCGCATTGCTATTTGCGTTTCCTGGCATGGAGGAAAACTGCTGTGGCGGGAAGAGCTGAGGTTGCGGCATCGAATCATGGTCATGATTAGAAGCGTGAACACCTTGCTTAGCGGCCAAGTTGTCGCGAATAATGCGCGAAATATCACGGGTGATGCTGCTTGCACTGTAAGGGTGTCAGTCACCGTATCACTCGCAAAATATGTTTAACGAGGAGCAAGTATACATACAATTCGTTTCTGGCGGTTGTGTTGTGGCTTCCGCCAATTCGCCAGCGCAGATCTGATGTGACATCTGCATTTATGATGCGGTGTATATTCTCATCCTCACAAGGAGCAGGGCAATCATAGCCACCCTCATGAACGACCTGGTAGTGACTATCGACTGCGGCAACCAAACCTCGCCAGTCCGGCTGCTGAAGACCCGACAGATACCATAGATTATCGAGTTCAAAGTCGTGATTATACATATCATATGTCTTGTGAATTGCGTTCCAGTCATGCGTATATCCGTCGAGTAGAAGATCTGTCAGGCCGAGCTCCATGTTTTGTGATGCCGAGTCCATTTGGGGTGGAGGTGGTGGCATGGGGACCTGAGATGATGAATACTCTTCTGGCATATGGTGATGAGGGTGCATCTGAAGCTGCCCGTCAGAGGAAAATCTCGGCGGACTTGCGCTGGTGGTAAAGGTCTGGAAGCTTTCATTCGTCTTCCGTCTCCTTCGCTCATCAGCGCCGCCTCCTTTCCGCGTTTCAACAGCATATTGTCGCTGGCGTTCATTAGTGACCATTCTCCGGAGAAGCGGAATCACCAAAGAAATAATTTTCTGCTGGTCGCGCGGCCAGATGTATGACCTCGGACCCATGCCTTCGTTGACGACATTCTCACTGAAGAACCGTTCTCCATTCCCTTCGACCTCCAGGAAGTGTCGCACGCAATTCCATAGCCTTAACTTAACCATTTCGGTATCACCTTTGCCTCGCTGGCCGACGCATTCCCGTCTCTCAGGATGTTTAGGATCGAGCATATATGCTTTCGCGGCTGCTTGCAAATGCAAGAAGTTTTCCGGCGACAATTCTAGAGAGGCGAAGAGTTTCGACATTGGCGGACGGGTGTGTTTCTTGTTACTGGAAGGTTGGCGGAAAAGTGCAGCCGCGGAATGAACGCCGGCGGCGCGAGCGTCAGACAGAGACTGAGGTGGAACAGCTCTAATATCCAGGTTGTCTCCGTCATAATGGTGAGAAGGCGGCTGAAGATGGTGTTGTTGCTGTTGCTGTGATTGCTGCGGACCACCAGGAAGGCCTACTCCACCGGCGGCAGTCAACGCCGGATCAAGTGCATCCTCTCCTCTTTTCCGTTTCTTGGAGACCGATCTTGACAATCCTGAGGACTGGCCCTGGTCGTTGACTGAAGCCGACCCTGATCCGCGTAGCTGTCTACCTGCGCTCATTCCTGCCCCAAAACTTCCATCTCCGAAGCCGTCATCTTCAATGTGTATCTCCGGCCCATAACTATCCAAGTGATGTTGATGACCGGCAGCTCCGGCCGCTGCAGCCACCGCCGCCGCTGCGGCCCATTCCGAGACGTCCTGACCGGCCGCTGCTGTTGCGGCTTCTACCAAGCCAGCTAACTGATTATCATTTGGGGCATATCCGCTGGTCGCTAGATGTGCATGCGAATCAACATGAGAGGTATGAGGTGTCTGATTAGAGAATTCCGGGCCCGAAGTCGCGGGAGGATGCTGGTGGTTGGGTGTCGATGTGGACGTCATTACGATTTAGAGTATGAGGTTGATCGCCGGGTCACGAGTCGCCCTGCTCGATGAGGATGGAGCTGATGTGGGAGTGTCTTGAAATGCGGCGACTGGTCGGCGCGGGGGTATAAGACAACGGACCAGTGCGGAGGATCGTAGAAGGAATGCCGCGATTGATAATCTGCTTTGCAACCTGAATTCCAGTCTTCCTGGACCGAGGGAACGAGTACTTTTCCAAGTACGCCGGGAAGACAAAGAGGTCGCGTATTAAAATAGATTCTTAAGCGCAAGTCTCCTTCAAAAAGATCGGCCCATAGCTAGGCAACTATGTCCGTTTCGTGCGAATTGTAAAGCCTTCGTCCCCTTGCGATGCGTGAGCTCGCTCCAGCAAGTGTCGCCGCCTGCTGACGAGGCGACAAGGAAGCTAGGAAGCAGCAGGATCAAATGTGGATGGATATCAGTGAGTTAACGCTTCCCACTCTATGTATATCGCGCGAATCGCGATGATTGCATCAATCAGACTGTAGCTTAGATGACGCTGTTTGCGCGGTTTGAAGAGAGGACAGACAATGCAAACTCTGCAGGAGCCCAAGGGGCTACTCGGAGGAATAGATAATCCGAACCGGTCACATGACCATGCCATTCGATCATGAGATGAGGTGAGTAAAGTATTGACAAGATCGAAAGAGCAGACACCAAACAGCATTTTGCAAAAACTGACTATCTTAAATAAAGTAAATTGTCTATTCGACAACTCAAGATCCGACCCACATCGACAATCATATGCGAGAGTGAGTGTAAATAGCGCAAATGCTGGAGCATATCCCCTGTAACAACCTCTCTTCTGCCTGCAGAAGTGCGAGGAGGCTCTGGAGTCTGTTACGAACAAATGAAGATATCTCACTTTTAATAGCCGTCACCCTCGGTCCATTTTCTACCTGCTTCCAAGGCTCGAGCTTTGGGGTCCATACCACGCTCGGCGGCATTGTAGAGTACCTCGTTGATCTTCTGTTCTTTCTCATAAATTTTCTGCTGAAGAGATGAGTCTTTCCCTGGCTCGGGGATGTCGAGGTGGCTCGTTTCTCCCAGGGTACCACGCATTCTAGCAATTTCGACAGTCTGGGCTTGGGATTTCCATCGCTTGAGCTCATCTTCCAATTCCTGTTTCTCATGGCCCAGTCTCCGGTAGGCCTCATACTCTTCTTTACCTCCGAAGCAGAGCCCGTAGCCATCACAGAAGCAAATATGAACTTCGGGGCAGATGATGTGTTCACCGGTAAATATCACATGCCAGAGGTACTCCCAAATACGGCCTGATATGTAGTCGCTTAGTTCTGTCCGGAGGATCCAATCTCGGTAGAAGACAAAACGCGCTTTGGGAATTGCCAGGATTCGCTCCCGAGAGACGGCAAACTGAGCACAGCAAGGTTGCGCCAGGACCTGTGGAATAGGGTCGTCCGGGAAGATCTCCCCCCAGGACCGCGCCAGCATCGTCTCCTCTTGCTTCTGTTCGTTATCCTCTGGGTTGCTGGGATGCATCCAGTCAGGACAGCCGGGCTCCCATATACACCGCAGATTCATATAGCCCTCCCGGACCACCCGCGCAACATTCAAGCGACGCAACATCTCCGCCGCATCGCCACCAAATATCTCCTCGTTGTGCCAGGCGAACTGATGTGAATGCATGAACGCCACAATATCCGGCAGCTTGTCATAATGCTCAATAATAAAGCTCAAATAAACCATCACTTCATGTCCCTTATTCTTCGGCGGATGTAGGGGTGACGACGGGTCATCGACAACATAGATTGCCGACTGCCAGTCGGGAAGCTCGGCCGCGATCCAATTCGTATCTTCGTTCTGCGTTTTCGGGACAACGAGCATCTTCGTATACTCAGCTCCGTCCGGCTTGGGGACACCAGGCACATATTGCGGCCGGGGAGCGTATGGTGTCCGGGACGGACGGTTCTCCACCAAACTTATGTTCGAAAACCCGGATGGTATCGGGCTAGGTGAAGCGACCAATTTGCCCGACCCCACGCCCTCTGGCGTCCGCCGCCATTGTTTCGAGAGACTATTGACTGTGTAGAGAAAGATGACGAAAAAGGCAAGACCAAGGAGGGGAACCGCCCGCCGTGAGGAAACCATCGAAGAGAATATGCAATAATATACGAAATAATATACAAGGGGGAGAAAAGAAGAATGGAGTAGGCTATCAGAGTCATCTCATGTATATTAATTAGCCTCAGTTTCTAGAATATACTCGCGATGAAGGTCGGGAACAGCAAAAGCTCAAGAGAACCCCTGCAGATGCCCCTGAAGACATATAAGGGGTGCCATAGAGGTAATTGACAACTCACCGGCCAGTTCAAGACAGTGAGCAGATCATGGGCTCACTCGCAAGGCTCTAAGAACCAGCTATAGAGGAGAATAATCCGGTACCAGAAGCGAAAAGCAGAGGGCTGCGACCTAAGCGGCGCAAATAGGTAGATAAGACTCCAGTAGCCTGTAGCCAGTAGCTGCAAGCCGGCATACAGAACGCCTCAAAGCAGCGACTAGGGAGAAATTCGATCGAGAAAAATTGACTTGAACGCAAAAAGAATAATACAGAGTTGAATACAAATCGAAAATTTAGTCTTCATAGGTGTTCACACAGACCGATCTACAAAAGACTGACGCATTATTCCCCCAACTCGGGCGGAGGTGGAGCCCGTGTCATCAGTGGTGACGACGCAGGGTCGAGGAGGCCGATCACTCCGTAGGAAAAAATAAAGTCCAACTCCCAAATTGCAATAGGTAGATAGATAGAAGATTATTGTTCTCGCCAGCATCAGTGTTAGAACAGACCATACCTTGGATACTCTCTATGAAAAAGATTTACTCCTAGCATCCGATCTCCAAGTTCCTTTTCACGGCCCCAAAGTGGCCAAAAGTGAAACACAGGCCAAGGCCCTGAATCGCGGGCTGTGTTGGCGAGGTTAATTTAGCTTGACAGTCTCATTGGAGCTGTAAAAACGATCTGTCCCTGATCTGCAGGAATGGAATGGTGGATGCCATTCTGAAGGCAGGGTATCCCCAGAACATCTATTCTAGATGTTCAGTACCCTATTACTCTGTCTCAACAGGGGTTGAACCAAGATTGATAAGCCTGAATCAATCATCGGTTCTATTTCGAGCATTGCAATGCTTTTGAGATAATCTCACGTAGCGGATAGGCTTCCATCTCCAGGGGGGTCACACTTCCATATACACAAGAGTGGAAACACTTGGGACGAGCAGACCAGTACTTCAGCACGTAGAAGGTAAGGTTATGTACAAAAGACAGGATGAGACATTCATGGTTCTGCAGCGTTCCATGGTAAGACTCAAAAACCGAATTTAAGATCATCAGACAATGAAGTGGAGAGAGAAGTACCATGTTCTTGGTACATGAGAAGCGCGGCGATATGATGGTATATACTCACAACAAACCCGGGTATGATTCAGAATCGCTCAAGAACGCCATAAAGCAACATTACAGAGAAATATACATGCACCATGAAGAGATATCAAGACAGTTAGTGGGGCAGGCAGCCAGGCTTTCAAGTCTCCTCGTCCGCAGCATCCTCAACTGTCACCACCCGGGCCTTGCCCTTCGAGGAGGAGGATTCTGGTGATTTGTCCGTATTCGTGGCTTCATCATCCCATGCGGACGATTCCTTTGTTTCTGACGGCTTCCCAAAGAGCTCTTTGTCCAAATTTTGAGGTGATGATTCAATATACGAATGCGCTGCTGCTGTGGGAGTTTCAGAGCCCCAGTCAGGCAGCGAGGAAGTAGGAGATCTGGCTGCATCAACTGTACTCGAGCTTTCCCCATTCATGCCCGCTGCCGGCGCCGAGTTCTCGGTGACAGAGGGACCCTCACGCACTTGCACCGTGGGGATAGGTTCTGGAGCAGTTGTAGGAACTGGACTCGAGATACCGCTTGGCCCCTGTCCAGCCGATTGGAGGGGAATGAGAGACCAGCCTTCTGGGAGGCTAAGGCCCTCTGGGAGTCGAGAATCGCCGGATGGAATGGCCGATGCTTGAGGGTCCGAAGTGAATTGCCGACGTAATGTAGCTGACAAAGATGAAGAAGGTTGGAAAGTAGATGCTGGGGTTATGGTGGTGTTCGGGTCGCTGGAAGCTGCAGGCGGATTGCGAAGTCTTTGTAGCTCTGCTTGAAGCAGTCGCACATAATGCAACTGTTCGGCAGTAACACGGAGGTTGTTGATTTCCTGCATTATCTGCAATTCCATCTGGTGAAGCTGATTTTGCATCTGCACAAAGTTCGATGGCGTATTTGTCGGGAGAGCTTGGGGTACTGGCGCGGGGGTTGGCCGTCCAAAACCGAGCCCGAATCCAATTTGCCTTGCACCGGGCGGGATTCCATTATTCGCTTGTTGCGCCGGGGCATTGCCTTGATGAATTTGTTGGTGGAAATTGCGGAAGAGATCACCCCGACCAGCTCCAAAACCAATCCGGAATGGTCCAAATTGGAATATACGGGCTCTCGGTAGGTTATCAGCCGGTCCATTCTGACCAAAAGGCTGATTGCCAGCCGGCACGTTTGGTTGCGGACCGGCGCCACCGTTGCCTTGAACAAGATTGATATTTGCGGGAGGGTGATCGCGGCCACGCGTAGGCGCCATGACGGGACGTCGGCAGGTGGGACAATTCTGCTGCCTTTCTAACCAACTCCGAAGGCAAGAAAAATGTAAGATGTGACCACAGGGAAGTTTCTTTGGACGTAATCTTTCGGGAATCCGAGGCCTTGGCTGAGCAGGTGCTGCCCCACCCTCACCAACGCCCGCAGGCTCCTGCCAATGAGCCATCTCTTCACGACAAATGATACATACATCTTCTCTTGCTACCTCCTCAGGCGTGGCATCTGGGTAGCGCTCGTTCATGTCCCGGGTCGCATTGCGGTAGCGGACGAAATCCGTGATCCGTCGGACGAAAGAACGGATAGTGACGACGACGTCGCGAAGGATATGGATAGGCAGGCCGTAAAACATGAAAAGGATGGCGAAGAAACTCAAGTAGACCGTCAACTTGAAGAAATCGGTAAGTAAATCGAGGTAGAAGATCCAACGACCCTTCTCCTCCCAGCCTGGAACATCAATCTCCATCTGGTCGATATCATTCTCGTCCGGAAGATCGGCAGCTGGAGGCGTCTCTCCGGTTTGGGCATTTTGGCGTAGGGCCTCTTCTCTGGCCGCACGAATCTCCCGGCGGCGCTCTTCAACCTTGGCCTTTATCTGCTGCCGTGTGATGTATAGCTCAACTAGTGAGATGGTGTACCTGGCGGCGGTCGAGCTGGAAAGGATGGTAAGGATGGCAAATTCAAACCCGAACATAACCATCATATCCGGTCGCGCTTGTTCAAGAACGGTCGTTATGCAGTATTTCAGCATGAATGAATCATACAGAACCGCCAATACGAGGGAAATTGCCAGCCGGGTGTGAAACAAGCGCGGATTGGCCGGGGGTTGTTGCTCCAGGAACTCGACGCGGCCTTCACCAATCCAGCCCCAGACCTTTCCAACCAGTAGACAGACAAACATGACCAAGAACCACCCGCCAAGTTCCCCCCGGAATATTGTCATCGCCAGGCATGTTTCTGTGACCGCAAACCATGCCTTTTCGTAAAGCTGTTCGGTTTCAATCGGCCGCAAGGGTCCGTACAGGAGACGTTGGAGCCAGAACAAGAAAAACCCCACGACGAGAAGACACAAGTTTGTAAGTATCTGCGGCAAGTCAGTATTCTGTGTTATTTCGCCGGCCTGATTCTAGAATGGCCACCGGGGAGACTCACCATGAGATTCGCGCTGCTCTGAGAAAGGTATACGCAAGCGGCGTAGAAATTAGCTCTCTGATGAAGCGCTTTCAGGACAATGGCCGTAGCCAGAGCCGCCGAGGCCTATCGAGAATGTTGGTCAGCCTGTTGTCGAGTCCAAGCTTCCTCCGCCTTGGGCGAGCAGCTTACCCCAGCATAAGCGGCTAGTCTCATGGCCAGAAACTTAACGAGGCGAGTTGGAAGCCCGATGTCATTGACATAAACACAAAAGGAAATGCAGCCAAAGTCAAGTGCAATAAGGCATTAGAAAGTCTGTCGATGCACAGCGTCCGTAGCAAGTGAGAGATTAGAAATGTGGCCGGAGATGGATCGCGTGTACGGAGGTTTTGGCCAGCTATACCTGTTACACTCAACACTACAACTCGTGGGGAACCCATCCGGCCCACCGCCCAAGTTCCTTGCCTTACGTCAGCGACACTAATCAGCCAAGACTCAGGAGTCAAGACTCGGCTTTCCCGAGTATATTTGTTTTTGTGATTGAGAGACTGTCAGAGGGTTGGAGGGCGAATTAGAGTTGGATGCTGGTTTTGAGTGAATTCTAATTGCTTCGTGTGGTTATCGATTGCAATGCAACACTTAACGGAAATACTGCGGAATATAAACTAACAGGCAGAAGCTGATCCAACTGCTGTGTCACTCCGAAGATTCCGTAGTGTATATTCTCCTCTCGTCTATCATTGATCTGCTTGAAGCTCCTAGATTCACAGCATGAATACGATCTGCGAGTCGACGATCTGGGAATGGATATTAGATCATGTGACCTGGATGTCAGACAGGCGATGGCTACGCATCAGCCGTAATCATCCTGATCAATGATATCCACATTGAATCATTCTCATCATCTCGCTTGGATCTTGATGCGGAAACGCTCTAGCATAGTCCCATACAAAAAGAAGTCGAAAGGTCTCCGCGGACTCACCAAGCACATCGGCCAGACTATGATTTTCCTGGTATGATGGCGTCACAACAACTTCTATTTACAGCTACCCGCACTCAGACGTTCACATATCTGCTTGCCGTGTGTCCCTTCTCCATTGCGTTTTTGGTCTTCGTCAATTCATCTGTCTCATTTGTGGTCACTGATTTGATTGGACTACACGATGGTGAAGGAGACGCTGTTGGCACCTTGGGGTTTGCTGATGAACTGCTCGCGCTGGCCGCGTGCCCATTATGGGGAGTGCTCTCTGATCGTATAGGCGTCCGCAATGTACGTTCCGTTGGTTTTATCTACCAATATGGTTTCAAATCACTAATCACTGACATGCCCTCAACTAAGGTTTGCGTCATCGGCTACGGCATCATAGCTGTTTCGCTGGTCGTATTCGTGCAGGCAAGAAATGTCTACCCTCAGCTGCTACTGGGAAGGCTATTCTTCAGCCTTGGAGGCTCTGCAGTCTCAACCATGGTGACAGCTGTCTTACCTGCCGTGGCTGGAGAGACTCCAAGCGAGCAACTGCGGCCCGGGCGAGAATCCAGGGCTGAGGCGAAGTCTCCTTCCTCTCGGCTGGCTGGATTTGTGGGCATGTGCGCTGGCAGCGGTGCCCTCATATCTTTGGCCATTTTCCTTCCTCTTCTAGCTCGTTTTCAGAGCTGGGGTTACTCACCCTCGGAAGCCATCCAGAACAGTTACTACTTGGTTGCTTCTGTGGCAATTTTGGTCAGTTTCTGCTGCTTCATGGGTCTTAGGGGTCTTGCAAGCGAACAAGGAAAGGGATGGCACTTATTGTGGGCCTCTCCAAAGGCATCTGCGTCCGAGACCGACCCGCTAGACTTGAACAAAGGAGCGATACAATTACCATACCTCGGTCAACTTGGTACAGCACTTTACTTAGGGCTACAAAACCGGGATATATTCCTCGGTTACCTGGGAGGCTTTGTTGCACGCGCCTCATCAGTCGGCATTTCATTGTTCATTCCCCTTTTCGTCAACCACTACTATCGACGATCTGGCCTGTGCGGTCATGAGCAGGGCGAGGTGCCAGAATCGATACCGAGAGATATCAAACAAACATGCCGCAAAGCCTACATCTTGGCTTCTATCCTGACCGGCGTCTCTCAGCTAGTTGCTCTGATCGCGGCACCGGTGTTTGGATATCTATCGGAGAGATCGCGCCGGTACCATGCACCACTTCTGTTCGCATCTCTGGCTGGTATTCTTGGCTATACTGTATTTGCGCTGTTGCCTAGTCCTCAAATTAGTGGGCCAGACGGCAGTGCAGGTGTCTTGGTTCTAATGGGCTTGATCGGTATTAGCCAGATCGGGGCCATTGTCTGCAGCCTGGCGGTGCTGAGCAATGGTATCCTCAGAATCAGCCTTGATTCCGACGGTTCGGAGATTTTCCACACGCCAGAGGACCCCGGGAGTACTTCAACGAACCAGGTAAACCAAGACGTCGACGAGCATCAGCCCTTGCTACAAGGATCTCCGCGTCACAGAGGGCACCAGCTGTCCCACCTGAAGGGATCAATTGCTGGTGTTTATTCCCTGTATGGAGGGGCAGGGATATTGTTTCTGACCAAGCTTGGAGGTCTACTGTTCGATGATTTGTCTCCAAAGAGTCCATTCTATATAATGGCCGGCTTCAATGCTGTACTGCTTCTCGCAGGGATCGTAACTGGCGCAATGAGCTGTGCGAAAGAATCTGTTACCCGTGCTGAGGCTTAGCTGTGTGTCAATCACGGCGGATCAACTGTCGACACGAGTAGGCAGTGACTTGATCTTGGAAAGTGCAGGACGAAGAATTCTTGCGATTCGATTGATGGTATTTCCCAAACAGTGTGTGTTTGTTACATAAAGCAATGGACTTTGCATAACATGAACGCAGCGACCAGAGCTACGCTCTCATTGTTGCGGAGAGAGTAGAGGAATCATTCCTTGGAGGTATCTCTGATGGCCTCTGTACAGTAGTATTCTTCACCCACAGACGCTTTACCCAAGGAGGTAAGTTAATATTCCCAATCGGCATTAGTAATTATTACGCTAGTCCTGGAAAAGTCTAGCTGCCGCATCGGCGTTTCCCGTCAATGGAGTCAGTAGACAATCATCCAATCAGCAGTCTTCAAAGCCTTATTAGGCAATCCTGAGGCTATCCAGGTCTGGAATAACCACCAAGTGTTGCCCTTGTGCAGCTGAACAAAAACCACGACGGGTCTATCTACGGGCAGTCGGGTTGGGCACATCTCGAACCAGCAGTCTATGAAAGTCTAGGTCTACGATAAAATCTGGCTAGAGGCTTCTCAGCATACATTAGCGAGCCAACGAAACCATTACATTAGGCTTTCAGCCTCAGCAGCCTCCCATCCACTAATTGCTGACTCGTAAGATGCGAGCCATTTATCAGGGGCATGACACCCCAGAGGCGATTATCCTCGCCTCCCTTCGCTTCGCCATCTTTGGCCCCCATCATTCGAACTTTCTTCGAATGGTCTGTTTTGCTGCCAGTCACTCGTTTACGCCTGTACGAACATAATCTTTATATTTCTGAAATTTACTTTTAACGTTGTTCTCTTTCCGACGCCCTCGATCTATTCAACTCGAGTCTTGTCTCAGTATAATCACTCTCATTGAGATTCTGCGAAATGCGTTCCAACGCCATCCGCTCTCTTACGCTCCTGACGGCCACTGTGGCCACCGCCGCTGCTGAGAGCACCGTGTCGCTCTTTTTGCCCTATGTTGATACCCAAAGTCTCGTGGCGGAAGTCCTCGGCAGTGTACGTTTGTCAGAAATCATCATTGCTCATTGCTCTTCAAGATCATCCATCTGACGTGAGAACCCAGAGCGCCTCTGCAACCACCTACCGCGTCAACTGCGTCTCTGCCGGTGACGACTGCGGTATACCCTCAAGCGGTTTCACAGTTATCCAGGGCGCCTCGACGGTGCAGCAGGCCTATACATACGATGACTAGTATGTCGTCTCTGTTGCAAAAAGCAAATGGAACATGCCGCTGACATACTCAACAGCAATGTCGCATTCGGCTGCAATCTCGGCGGCACCACCTCTATCTCCTGTCTGGTTTCGCAGACGGACAGCACCACAACCCATGTGACTGCCACCGCCATGATCACAGACATCGGCTCTTTCTTTCTGCCCGTTGTGGTCACCGGCACTGCTACCGCCGGTGCTCACGCCACCACTGGAGCATCCGTCACAGGGGCCACGCCGTCGGCGACTGGACAGACTACCCTGGCTACGTCGGGCCCGTCTGTGACAAGCGGCCCCCAGGCCACTGGCTCTTCGGCTTCGGCCTCGGCCACGCCGTCCCACAGCTCCAGCGGAAACGCTGCCATCCCCCAGATTACTGGGAATGCCAACTGGGCTATTGGAGGTGCCGCTATGGCTATGGCCCTGGCCCTGGCTTAATAGCTCTGCCATATCATTTGCTGGGAAACGGGGTTCTGCTGTACAGACTATCAAACATAATATTACATAAACTGAACGCTGGGTAGTAAACCTGTCTACCCCAGCTTGGTCCCTTGGGACGGCCGCACTGGTAAATTGGCCGCCTTGTACAGGGAATCAATCGACTCCATCTGCCAGATACTCTCCTCCCCGCTGACCCAATACGCCGGCGTTTTGCCCTTAACCGCATCCACAAACGCCTCCAGCTGCCACCGATATGTACTCCAGTGCGGATTTCCGCCCTTCTCCCCCGTGCTGGTCACAACATTGCCCCACAAGGGACCACCAGAGTACTGCTTCTTATAGCTCACCTTGCCCGCCGTCTTATCCTGGATGGAGATGTAGTGGTACAGATGCGGCATCATCGCGTTATAGTAGTAGATGATCGCCTTCTCCGTCTCGACCTCGATGGACGGTAACTCCCAGACCCGCGGGATCACGCCCGCGACTTTCTCGCGCGCCATGTCCGTATACACGCGGCTGTGCACGGGGTTGCCGTCCGGGCCTTGGAAGTCGATATGCGCGTACATGGCTTCGTCAACGCGCGGGTCATCCTTGGACGGCCGCACGCTGACGGAGATGATCTCCTGCGGGAGCTGCGCATGCAGTGCATAGCGAGTAAACGACAAAGCATAGGTCATGTCCATTGCCGAGCCGCCTATCCCCTTGTCAACCACTGCACTTGCATTAGCACACAAAAATACCAAAACTCACTCACCTGCCAGGTCAAACTTCCACCGGATATCACCCCTGGGGATACCAGGACTAGCCGTCATAGCGGCCTTCGTACAGATTATCTTCCCGTATTCTCTCGAATCCAGGATCTGGCGCCATGCATGCGCGGCCGGATGGAACTGCCAATGGAACTACATCTGTCACCACCCCGCTGCACCTGCCGCGCAAACAGAAAAAGAAAAGAGACTTACAGCCTCCTCAACAATCAACCCCTTCTCCCTCGCCAGCTCCACCAACTTCTTCGCCTCGTCCGCATTCGCCGTGAACGGTTTCTCGCAGAGCACATGCTTCCCGGCCTGGAGCGCCTTCGCCGCCCACTCGTAGTGCAGGCTGTTCGGCGTGGAAATGTACACGATATCGACGTCCGGATCGTCCAGGAGATCCTGATACGAGCCGTAGGCTTTGGTAAAACGGTAGTTCCGCTGGTGCTTCTGGGCTGTTGAGAGATTGCGCGAGGCGATGGCATGGAGGATAACTAACGGGTGGGATTCGGCGGGGTGGATTACTAGAGAGTTTGGTTAGGATCAACGCGGCATCATAACGAAACAAAGTAAGCTTTACTGGCTGCAGGGTTGATCTGGGCGGTTGAGATGACGCCGAGTTTCAATGCGTCGGGGGTTTTACTGGGGATGCTATGGAGCCACGAGTAGACGTATTGGTGTAGGAATGTAGCGGCTTGGTCGACGAGCGCCATGATCACAACAAATACAATGACACAACAAATACAATGACGATTGTTTGAAGTTGAGAATTGGCCGAATCCTCTGGTTACTGTAGGTAAGATTGAGCCCATTTATAATGGTATTGCATTGCACCTGGTGGTCTGAGGTCCTGTCAATGATGCAACGGAGCCATGACGTTATAACTTCATCAGCTACCCTCGCACTTGAATCGACAACTGACAAGCGGATACCTCTCGCATATATTCGAATAGTTGGGCCTCTAAGCTATGGTAGATTGATTATTCTATCATAATCTTAAGCATGGGTTGAGGAGGGAAGGAGGTGTAATGTTATTCATAGCCTTGAAATACGGTCTCTTTCTCCGACTCCAAACTGATAGGAATGTCCCGTAGAAGGTCATCACCGAGAGTACTTGCCCCCTAGCCCAGCCAACCCCTTTCCAACGCCTCGGTCCTCTGGTCTCAGCTTTCTGTCGTCCCCCGGCGCCCGCACCTCTAGCCCGGCACGAAGGATGTTAGTCCGCAACAGCCGGAGATGTGCCTCTTTCCTGAAGTTGACAAGGCTTTCCAGCGCTGCTCGCTGCACGTCTGTCCGTAGATCAGTCTGCTTAGATACGAGAACCCCCTTTTCCAAGTCAATTCGAGCATCCAGCGTTCCATCCTGGATCAAGGTGATTAACTCTTGCACGAAGGGGGAGTTGAAGTCGGTCGGGTGCGCCTGGCCGGCAGCGACCCCTGGAGCAAAGATCTTCAACATGGAATCGAGCGTCACGCGGCTGAAAGGAACGAGATACTGCTGGATAGCCTTCGTGCGGATGCGGGTGAAAAGGGTGCTGACATGACGCTGAAGGTGGATGTCAAGTAGATAGTCGGCTTTGTAGGACTCAAGAATCTCCAAACAAGGTCGGAACTTCGAATTGCAGAAAAACGAGATTGCCCGGCGAATATGCGGTTCGAGTTCGAGGAAATTGCGGAACGAGTTGTTGTCAAGTACGCGTCGCTGGAGCTCGTTACGATCCATCGACGCAAGAGCACAGAGCCCACCATAGACCGCCACGTCGTTCGATGTGACGACTTCGTTGTAGGAATCCCCAAGTGATGGATCAGTGGTCAAGAAACTGTTGGCAGCATCTAAGTATGACCCGGAGTGCAGCTGGGACAAGCCCAAGGCGGCTGATATCTTAGGTTGATTCTTCGCCTGCTCTTCCGGTTTCGATTGGAGGTTGCGCAGCCGGTGCACGTTGGATTGTACGCTCAACCAGTCTCCCCGTTCGATTGCCACATTGATAATCTTGAACAACATAGACGCGATATGGCTGGGTGTCGTGCAGTAGTCCCTCATGCGCGAGTAGGCCTTGGAAGCGGCAACCAAGTTGCCGATTTGATGGTAGTGAAGTCCGAGATCCTCGTTGCCCATCTGTGAACATGCAAAGTTAGCATCGCTGCTATTTTCAGCAATATACCACTTACCCGTATGCTCTCCTTGATCAAATTGTTCTTGTAGCCCCTCAGCTCATGCTCTAACCGATCCGTTTCAGACTTCACAACTCTCTGCATATGGTCCACCCATTTCGTGTCCTCGATGGCTTCAGGCTCATTTGGGGAGACTTCGGCCAACGCTCGCACAGCCTGTTGATACCTGACGACATCTTTTCCCGCCTTTGCTTCAACAACCGCAGCCTTGAGTGCTTCCGTAGAGAGATACGTGGAACAAGTGCCTATGAGATACAAGCGATTGAATCTCGTCCGTCCTGTTGTGCGAGTATCAATTAGTTGCGGCCGTCGGAGTTTTGTGCGTATGCCATGTTTCCTACTAACCGGTGTAGTTCGCTATGTAAGACTCGAGTTCAAATTTAGGTGGATCTTCAATGCACATCAGCTACTTCCCCTCATTGACAGTTCATCTCCCCGCTCCTCTAGCTGGGGTCAACTCACCATCAACCTTTACGAAAGGCGCTGATGCTATCATGTTTCCATTTGTACCCTCTGGATCAAGCACCCCTGTGCTAGAAGCCTGCCCCGCGTATAAACCAGTTTGAGATGCATCAAAAGCATCAGGGAGTGTTGAGTCCATAGTGCCGTGGTCGTGCACGTGCAACGCCTGCGTCGACGGCACGGTAGGTATTTTGGATCTGATTTATTTTGGGAACAGTGAGATAGCGAGGGTCTTCAAGTGGAGTTCTGATATGCAGAAAAGAAGCACAGTGTATCCAAAGCTGATCTCAGCTATTCTGATAGGGCGATGCGGAGAACAGAGCACAGGACAAAGGGCGGAGAGCTAGTGACGGCAGTGAAGTGACTGAAGTGATCAGTATGACTGAATTTTTGACAAGTAGTCTTAAACCAACAATTCCATTCTATAGACGATGGCTCTCAACGCGTAATAGATATGAGATTGCAACTCTAGAGGCACTAAGGATGGAGTATCGAAGTCATCATCACTGGCATAAAACTATTTGGCATTCTAAGCCCCAAGGCACCGTCGTCGAGGATTGACCGCCGAATTCACCGCCTCCTTTCTTCTCCACAACAAAACAGTAATTTGGTGGTTCTTGTACGGCATTCAGACCATCTCTAGCGCAAGTATGAGAAAGCAAGTCATCAGTTCATCAGATACTGTCAAAGATCCCGTCACCATGGTCCCCGACTACATCTCCTACGGCTCTTGTCATCACGGTATCAACCTGTGCTGTCGGATCCCAGTGTGAGACATATTCTCTCTCTGGGTGCTCCAGGTAGCCAATTTCGGCGAAGTTGTTTTCGTTGACTAGCCCTTCGTCATTTGAGCTTCTGGGAAACCTAGTTTCGTTCCTGAGTCTTAGGGGAAGACGATCTGACGCCGCCTGAGAGCTCTCAGCCGGCTCAGTCCTGAAGGAGTGATCGCTGCTAATGAACTTCCAGATTAATTCATGCAATAAACATAGGAACAAGCGTCAAGCCGATCTTGGTTGGTGCTATTATGCAGTGAGCTTTAGCTGAGCTTACACGATTCAACAGGAACTTGATATACACTCACTGGTTCTCGTCTGCAATGGTCGACTCGCTTGTGGAAGAGCTGCGAGAAAGTCAGCCTTAATGCTATCCGACCCAAGTCTTCACTCACTAGGTAGAATAAAGGATTGAAGATGAGAAAGAGCTAGATATTACGGGTGCGTTCCCTGCCATACTGATTGCACTTCTTGGTTTGTTATTATAGCTCTGTAGACGTGAGAAATGAGGTGCTTACCGTGTATTCGGTTGGAGAGGCGGAGGTGGCACCGATTGAACAGCTGCATGGTTGCCGCGGCTGGCATGATTGTACTGGCGTGTATGTCAGTCCTACTTTGGTAATATAGTTGCACGTCGGGACCTACCATACTGCCTCTCCTTCTAGCAATTCGCTCTCTCACGCGACGGCTGGCGTTCAACCATCTTCTCCGACGGCGCCAATTTGGCCTATTGTGTGTATAATCGGATGGCCTCGAGATTCTCCCTGGTTCCTCTGGTTCGTTGGGAAGTTGCAGCATCATAGACACATGGCCCTGCATCAAAAATCAGTCTCCGGTATGATGATAATGAGCTGAAGTGCCATGGCACATACGAGAAACATGAGTCCCTCTCTCAGAGGGCACCTGCTCAGGCAATGACCTCTCTGCAAGCAGAGTTGACAGAATGGACCCTGTTGCTGCTATCAGCAATCGATCATCTCACATGTGGGCATATCCAAATGCCAGTCGAGAGGTGCTGGCTCATCCTTACCCTAGGCACCCTGTGAGTACAACCTCGTCTGGGTGTGTTGCGATGACAGTTCAAAGGGAGAATAATCTGGATTTGAGAGAAGAAAAGGCCAGGTGACTGAGATAGTTTGAACGTGGGTACACACGCTCTCCCAGAAAGAAATGAACTGAACCGCGCGATCTCTGGATTACCGCTGAGAGATGAACGTGACGGGCAGCAAGACGGGATAGGAAGGAGTCTCTCCGGCGAAGGAACGGGGTAGAAAGTCAAGACGGAGCAGGAAAGACTCATCAATGAGGGGCGTCTTGAAAGAGGGTAGTAGCCAAATCTGAGATCAACAGCCAGTCCCAACAGTGACTATTAGCACCCCTATCTAGGTGCCGTAGATCTCTCAGATGTTCAAATTCTGTCCGTTAGCTGGTCGTTTCTTCACTGATATGCATGACGTTCTATCCGGCTTGAGGTGTTGTAACCTTCCACATCAGCTGGAGTAAATGCTTATCTCCCACATGCGTCACTGTGTTGGATAGCTAATGCCATTCCAAGCAGTCATACCTACTCCTAGTCATTAAAGATGTATTTGCAACAATTCCAGAGGAAGTACCGTTATTATGATTATTCAGACAGGCGAGGGTCGTGAAAGTTGATCAACATGTCACAGAACAAGATGAGGCCACAAAGTCTTGAAAAGAATAAGCTCGGAATGACGATAGCGGGGACTCCATGCTGTATGCAAGGAAAACAGAAACAAAGACATAGAATGACGCTGACAGAATCTTAGAAAAAAATCGACAAGGAATTACAATCCAGAAAACTGTCCCGAGTTGTATCAATGTACAGGTCACAATCTAATGGGGGTTCACGCGAGCAGTTTACAGCAGCACTGCGAAACCAGCAATGAAGCAACCCACCACAACACACAGACCATACACATGGCCGATGTCAACAGGCGAGATCCTGACTGCTGCGTTCTTGTTCGTGGCCTCTCCTGTGAATGCGGCCAGAGTCGTGGTCGTAGCAGGATTGTTGGTAGGGTTCGATGTCGCACTTGTTGTAGTGACATTGTACCGCGTGGGATTTTGAGCTCCACAAGGGTGCTCAGAGCGGCAAGCAGACTGACAGGCCGAGTCGGCTTCGGAGCATCGGCTCACACACTCGTTGTTGGCCTCGGTGCATAGGTAGTAGGGAATGGTTTGAGAGTATTCGGAGGTGTTTGGAGAGATGCCGTTGGAGCAAACGCACTGGTAAGAGAGAGAATCCTAGCAGAAGAGAAAGGAAGCCTGTCAGCAAACTATTCTAGTAGGTGGCCCGCGATGCCGAATTGGACTTACAGAGTCGCACTCGTTCTGTCTTGGATCGCCAGTGGCATTGATTTGGAGACAGAGGAGGGGACAGGACGAGGTCTGATCGAGACACCATTTGCCTGGCAGGATCGAAGTAGTCAGACAGAGCTCGAGTGTAAGGATCTAATGTACTTGGGACCTACTTCGTGTGGATTGATCAATGGCACTGATGTTCACAGCAGTCCAGGTTTGGCTGCTGACCAGCCCGACCATCGAGGCGGCGACAATCAGAGTACGAGAAAAGATCATATTGTCTATGATACTATGTCGACGACTGAACGAGTAGGACGTGGCAATCGCAGGTTTTTGAAGCTTTCTAAGCTGTATTTGTGGCGATTTTAAGAACAGCTTGAGTCAAGGTTTCGAAGGAGAGAGAGGGACGAGAGCTTTCCGGAAGAACCAGAAGGTAAATGGCAATGCCCTTTGCCCTTGTGACGCAGTCGACTACTGATAATGGAAGTTCTGAATGGAAAGTGGAAGAAGAATATGGGCTCTTGGAATTGGCCTGAGAATCACCGAACCAAGTGTGCAAGTGGAGAAGCAAACAAGTCGACGAGGAGGAGAAGCTCCGGATGAAACTACTGAATATTGCCGACGCAGGAGCTTTTAAACAGGTTGGTTCGTAGTCCGTGGTGCTACTGGAGTGGACTAGTAAAGGACTAGCGCCACAAACATTTGACTAGATACTCTACTCACTATCTGTCACTGGAAACTGGTGGCGAGCTTATCCAAGTACGTAGTACTAGTGTAGTACGATGCTCCGTAGGTAGTCACCTGCCAAATGTTGTATCGGATCATGCAGCCTTGGGTTTTTGCGGCAATTTCGAAAGAGACAAGTCGGGTGGTTAGCATGAAATACTTTCATCTTTAAGGTTAGGAAAACAATATAGAATACGGATCAGATCGGCTGGCTGGTGGTCAGAAATAAAGGGAGTCTGTTAAGGGGCTACTGTTTTCCCTTGCAAAAAAGAAAAAAAAAGAAAAATGTCGATCCGGGGAATCCTCAATGGGACAAACAAGGGTTTGCCGAGCTTAGAACCCCTATCAATGCTGGGAATCCACATGCTTCCCATCGAACGTGGGGTGTCTCAAGTCTTCATACAACTACGCACTCGTACTTCAATGATCCAAATCCTTATCACTGCGTTTCTCCGCATCTGACGCTGGAGCCAAAGCATGGTGTTGGGATGTTTTGGGACCAAAGAGAGCCGATCAATATTATTGACAGATAACTACTTGGATGGGTGTCCAGATGTCTCACCTGTAGACATTGACTTTTCCCAAACAAGGAATTTGCTTGGGCGAAACCACTCTTGGCTTCTTCTAGTGTTTACACTAGAGGGATGGTACGAGTCGCTGACAGAACGAGCACGAAGGATATTTCGGAATAACGGCTAATGCTGCCCGAAATTCTCGAAGGAGGGATGCTCTTCCAACAGATAATCAGGCATAAGTTGGAACAAAGGAATGAAGATGTTGCTCGTTTCTCATGATAAATCATGATCATTACAATGCTTGAGGACAGCTGCTGAAGAATGCCAAAGGCGATGAAGAACCAAAAAGAATGGAAGTCACTAGCACAGATAACTAACTAACTAGGTTAGGTTAGTTAACTACAGAGCACAGGAAACCCGGGCGCTGACTCAGACTTGCTTCTTTCTCCTCTCCAGCGATATTCTTGGAAGTCCCGTGACCTGGCGGTTATTTGGCTGAAGAACATCAAGACAAGAAATGTAAGGACACCGATGATCAGATGCATTGGTTATGTCTCAGACTCGTCATCAATCTCATGGACAGCATTCTTTGAACTAGCCTTGCGCCTGATCCGATTTCTTTTCTATTTTTACTTCCCTCTCAACGCCACTCAGACCTTCGATTCATATCTATTACATCCACTGAGCAGGACACAGACCAACCACCCGGCAAGCTTCGCTAGGGAGTCCCATTAGCGTTCAATATCGGTGTGTTCCCGTACCCTTGCTTCCACCGTTGCTCCCCTCATTTTAGGTAGCATTTCATTCGTTTTACTTACTTGTTTTAGTCGAATGTTCCAGAGTACTACCAGAATTTGATTGTCATTCTCCTGTCTGGTTGCCGTCTGTGCCAGCACTTCCCACCCCTCTGAGTAGTTAAATGGATGGAGCCAGCGAATGAGGAGACCGGTTCGGTGCCTCCGCCGCAGCCGTCATCCTCCCCTCCCCAATTATCCACATCCCCCCCGGCTGTCGACAGAGATACCATTGTCGCTGCTGCATTATCCGACGGGGTCAGCGTGAGCAACGATTCTGTCCTCCCGCAAGCCCGTTATGTCTCGTCCACTGATCGACCCGTCTCCGGTGTGATTCCGCCGTACTGGAGCCACCACCGGAATATATCCCGCACATCTCAGATCTCTTTGGATCAGCCCGCCATCACATTAGAGGATCACACTGAGGATCCCAACTCTGAAACCAGCCGGGGTCTCTGGGCTAAAAGTGTCACCGTTGATGACTACGCGGTTGTCCAAGGGAAGACTGGAGTAGGAGCATATGTGGTTTGGAATTGCAGAATACAAACCCTTGATGTATGTAGGCTCGTTCATGACAATCTTGAACTGGTACTAATGTAGCCGTAGGGTGGTCCCATCACTGTTCGCATGAGGTACGTCCCGATCTGATCATCCTACCTGACCCGAACAGCTGGACGACAGCCATCTTGCTCACAAACGCACAGATACTCCGAATTTGATGACCTACGACGGCAATTGCAAGTCTCGTTCCCACATGCGAAGAACGCTTTACCAGCACTGCCTCCTAAAAGTGTGCTCTGTATGTGTGTCTGAGTGGACAAAACAGACTCTCAGTTAACGACCATCCCTAGATAAATTTCGCCCTGCATTTCTGGAATCCCGACGAATCGGTCTGGAATACTTCTTGAAGTAAGTTTGCCGTCCCATCAACAGTTTCCCATACGGAGTTAACCCTAGATACCTAGCTGCATCCTACTCAATCCCGAATTCTCAGGTTCGCCCATCGTCAAGGAGTTTCTCTTTGGTCGGATATGCTAGGACCGTTTTTCGATCGATCGATTGTCTTATGTCGAAGTCATTAGCGCTTGTCTATCGCTCAACTCACTATTGCATTGGATCTAAAGGTATTTATGGTAAAAGCCCTCCGGCTTGGAATAAATAAGCAATGACTGCATGAAGATACGGCGTCATTCTAAAACTGCACTGGGTTCGGCTACCGATACACAGTTAAGCATGATATTCAATAAAAGTCCCTACATGTCACTATCTGTCGTCGGTCAAGGTTCTCATCCTACTCCTTTCCCTCGTGAGTAACCATCATAGCACGAGCAGCATTCTGCTCCTCCTCGCGCGCCTTCTGCATATTCTTCGAGTACTTGTCCCCCGCAACAACCCACCAGAGCAACGCGATGAGCAGGAATCCACCAACACAGACACAAGTGTAATTCATATTCGCCGCTGTCCAGCCTGTCAGCCTTCGCCGACGCCACCAGCTTCTTATCCACAAGTTTGCACTCACCAGTGACTGGCATATAATACGGAAAGGAGAAAAACACAATGGCGAACACCAGCCATGCAACGGTAATGATGTTCACAGCCATACCGGGCGCATGACCCAGGTAAAACGGACCGTGGTGCATTGTCCGGCGCCCCACAAGGACGTTGGTGAGGATGGGAACGAGGTAGGCTAGGTTGTTGATCGTCCTGCATGCTAAGAATCAGCACAACGAGTTTACACGGTTGTACCTCGCACAAGGAAGAAGGCCTGCGCTTACACTGCGGAGCTCATCATGGCGTTGAAGGCGGTGCTAGAACCGAGATAGATACAGCCCAGCAGGGCAGTGATAATGCCCACGCATAGCTGGGCGTTAAATGGGGTTTCGAAGTGGGGGTTGACTTTTGCCCAGCTAGACTGCATGTTAGGTGGGTTTCGTAGTACGAAATGACTAGCGTTGGAAAGCTGCTTACATTCTCGAAAAAGGGAGGCCGCCGTCTCGAGCGAAAGCCCAGAAAACTCGACCGGTACCTAGAGCGTGAGATGTTAGATTGACTGCAGAGTAAGATGGGTTGGGGGGGGGGGGGGGGGAGCATGAGCATACTTAGCTGAGAGCCGAGCATGCATGGGCCCAGAGCGACCCACAGCATGAAGGTCAAGGCAAAGGCACCACCGCGAGTTTGAGTCGCCTGGCGGAAGATCTCTGCCAGTGGGAGGCCTGTCTGGGTTGATGCGAGACTGGAGTAGTCTTGGACGGAGTACATGAGGCTGAGCAGGTAGGTAAGCCCGGTCACGAAGGCGATGCCAAGCGTGCAGGCTATTCGACTCATTAGTTGTAAGGTCAGGGGTTGCAACGAGGGAAAGAGCTCACCGAGGGCCAAAGGAGCGTTTCGTCCAGGCTGTGGCAAAATAGGTCATTTGGCAGGATGCGACTACTAGGGGGATACTACTTACGTTTGGCATTTCCTCCGTGATGTGCTGCAAATTTGGTCAGAAGGGCCTAGACATCTTCAGGGAAAGGACAAACCGTTATGCCATCCAGTCCACCAAGAGAATATAGCGGGTTCACCAGTCCTGTGATGAAGCAAATCACATTGTTCTCCCAGCCGGTGTTATTCATCCACGTTCTGAAAACGAACTCGCTGTCGTTATGCTTGGGAGCTGCGGCAGCAACGGTGACCATGATGACGAACCAGGCCAGTTGGAGATAGCATACTTGCGCAACTGTCAGTATGCCAGGGTTACATATGAAAGTGAAAATCTCAGCCCACAGGAAAACTTGTTGATAAGTGGAATAAAACGATTCCCGAACATGACTGTTCCCCCTGTCAAAATGTTGAAACCCTGGTACGCAACGAAGGTCATCCATGGCTGGATCACGAGGTCCGTCTTGTACAGCGCAATCAAGGCCATGAAGTTGGTCGCGTAGATCAAATTGGTCGATGCGGTTGTGAATATCCCTGTCCCCCGTCAGAATTCTTTCCCGATCAATGATCCCAGCCAAGCTCACATCCGAACACTGTGCTCCAACCCGTCGCGAAGCTCAGAATGCTGTTGTATCGTTTCGGGGCAATTGCAGCAATCCAATGGTACATGCCACCTTCGACCGGGTATGCAGACACAAATTCAGCCAGGGAGGTAGCCAGAAAGCATTGCAGGATGAAGACGAGGATGAACCCGTAGATTACTGAAGCCGTCAACCATGATGTCGCGCAGGATTATCAGGGAGCGTCCTACAAGCGCCAGGTCCACCGGCGTTGATCGAGGTGATCAAACCCAGTCCCAATCCTGCAATAGAAATGTCAACCCAACAGCCAAAAGAAAGCTCTAACTTTGATCAAGGGAGACTCACCAGTCCATGATATGGTGCAATTCGCAGCCAGACCGATCAGACTCCAGACCGAAAAATGTCTCTTTAGCTCCTGTTTATGGCCTGGATCATGGTCAACAACAGCCGATTGACGAATCCATGTAATAACACACCCATCTGCGCCAAACGCAGCTCATCTGCATTTTGAACCCGGATGATATTGGCGCCATGATCATCGACAACGTCGGCCACAGGAGATGCCATTTTGGAGTCACCCATTGTGGTTGATGTGCGTGAGGGAACTCAACAGACACCACCGAAAATGTGCTTGGTTTTGACCTAGAGTGATAAATTAAAGCTAACATTCTGGTCTGGCTATTGTCGCCTCGTGTGACCGTCAATCATCGAGACCATATGGTGCTTATCGGAGACAGCGTCGCCTTAGCATCGGACATCTTCCTGGATCGCCGGTGTGCCGACAATATGTCCGGGGAAGGGGTGCTGAAAAGAGCGAATGAGAAACTGCAGATGACGGGCTAGCGGGATAGCTCCAAACCAAGAGAAGTATGGTGGTTGTCGATCGACGCTCACTCCCTCCTGAACAATGCACTGTGGAACCGAAGCAGAGTAACTTTTGACACTGCTACTCCATCCTCCGTTCTCCGTCCTCCATCGGATGAGTAGGTATCTTTGCGGGGTCAGAATGCATTGATGATCATTGTAACTGTAACATCGACTAAGTAGCAGTGGAATAGCTCTTTATTCTTTATGCTTGAATGACTGGGTTTTGTGATCATTCAAAAAGGTGTTAATTCACGTAGGAGGATGGGGTCAAGAAGCGAAGCAGACTAAAGGTGGACTTGACAGGGGTCAGTAATATTCGTCATGCTGGGGTCTGTCAATTGTGGAATTTGGACACACGATAGTCGGCAAGAGTTCATCATCATCACAGGAGAAATGAATAGGACAATTCTCGGAACCAAGCAATGGATTATGAGAGGTAAAAATGATACCGGACTAAGTAGGTCCAAGCAGGAAGACCGTTATTGTTGGCGCTCACTGTCTTCAAGATTAGTGGCCTCAGGCAGAAATACATAATTCGTATCCCCAACATAGAACATTGATTAGTAATTCTGCTGACTTTGTGCATTCAGATGATCCGCCTATCAGCGTACGTCCTTCGGTGGCTGACTCAGGTTGTGATGGCTGCCCTGGTCGCATTACGTCACGAGGGCTACTACTCAGTAGGAACAACAAAACAGCAACACCGCAGCCATTGACCAATTTACTCTTTCGGGAACCTCCAATCTGGCACTGTTGTACTCTTGTACTCCTGTTCCAGTTGACCATTGCATTATATGACCTTCACCAGAGACACCGGAGAACGTCTCAAGCTCTAGCAAGCGCCCTGCTACTCCGAGCATCGCCATCATCGAGCCACCACATATGTATACAAGAGGTACACTGTACAGATATCAGTACCAATACCTTTACTCCTCGCACATGTATTAACACCTACACAACTACCGCGTCCTATCCTATCCATGGGACGGACCCCTACTAATATTCTCCCTAAACCGGTGACAGGTGAGTGGAGAAACACGCGGGCTGACGATCTCCACCGCACGTCATCGGAACCAGCCCAATCAACCTGTCATGCCGCAGTGGCACCCTAATCTCAAGGGCCAAAGCTGGATCGATCCAATCATTCACAATCATCTGGAAAAAGGTGATATCAATGTGCTGGGTGGGGGTGCGCAGACGATCGAGGTAAATTCTCCGATTGGAAACCTGGGAGAGGGACCAACGTAAGACTTGTTGATGATCTCATCCTAGGCGCTGTTAGCGTGTCATTAGACTCAGAACAGGGCTGTCTTGCATACAGATAGATACCTTTCAGTCATCCAGGATGGTTAGAGGAGAGTGATATCTGTCCTGCTTAAATGCAGGAGTCTGTCATACAGGAGGAGTTTGTCGTACTGTGATGCAATCTCACCATGGTGGATGTCTTCTACTTCATCCAAAGGTACAATAATGGGCGCAATCAATTGACAGCTTCTCACTCTCTCACTCTCTCTCTCTCTCTCTCTCACACACACACACACACACACACACACACACACACACACACAAAATAACAATATAATAAACAATGTTGCCCCTGTACTCTGACGCAACTATGACTCCTCATCAGTCGGTCAAAGCCAAAACCGAGGAAAGAAAAACACAGATCAAGTATTAACCCTCGTCCTGCACCGTGGTATTGGAACTCCCGTGGATACCTTAAGCGGGTCCTTTTCGACCGGATATACAGTCATAGTTAATTTCTTTAAGCCTGTTGCCTGGCTCTTCTCCCACCTGATTCGATGTCCAGTTTTCCATACTAGCCTGGCCATCCACGGATTGACCCTTGGGCTCAAGCCACCGTCCGGTCCCAATCGACTGTGGCTGCCTTTTTGCGTTGCCCTCATTACATATGTGCCCTCCGGTGATTTTCTTGCTTGATAGGAAGGAAGCGAATGGCGGGACAAGGGCCCAATGGAAGCTACAGCTTGATACTGCTAGCGGTGGCCTGGCTTGGTGCATGATGATGTCAATAGTCCATGACGTAGGATGATAATAGGCGCAAGTGATTGTTGCTTGTGTGCATTTAAATGAGTTGAAGGGAATGCTGCGCTGAGATGAATAGATATTCGCACAGAAAGACCTATAGGTACTCGATGCTAATTGACGCTTGTATAATACAATCCTACTTTGATCTACGTAAAAGCTCATCTGATATTTACCGAGGCAATCAGTTGCACTGCCTTTTTACTGCTATCCCATTTTGCACATACGTTACGATTGACGACACGACTCATTGATTTACGAATTGACCTTGCAGAGCCATAACTTCGACGTGATCCGATATTCGTTCAGCATTGGTTCCCAATTGACTTCGTTGAAACATAGCTTCAACTATCCCTTTTATACCTCCCAGTCTCCCGAGCATATCGATTCTCACCCAAAGGCCATCGAAATGTCCTCGCCAAGCGTTCGTAATCCCGTCCAGAGAAACCCTGGTACCACCCACAAGTCTCGCAAGGGTTCGGGTTCCAGCGCTGCGTCCTCAAGGCCGGAGATCACTACCCCCAAGAACAAGAAGACTCCCCGCAAGCTGCAGACCAGAACGCCCCAACCCGTCGAGGAAGACGTTGACGACGAGAAGCCTCCAACTCCATCTCCTCAACCGACGAAGAAGAAGTTTCAGCCCGAGTCCGTGCAGCCTGAGGTATCGCTTGCACCGGAAGGCAACCGGGACGAGCCAGAGCAGCAAGAGGAGGACAAGACGGCACTCCCTGCCAGGCCGAAGAAGAAGAGGTCCAAGCCCGAGGCTGAGCAGCGGGGCATTTCGTCCCCCCTCCCGGGTGATGTCCAGCCGCAAGCATCCGGCTCTGCAAGCCGAGGCGATAAGGCCACGGACTTGACAGGCACAGCCAAGGCCCTTGGTGGTAAGGTGAAGGATACTGCGCAGGACACCAGAGAGGAAGTCAAGGAGGACGTTCCCTCTACCCCTCTTGACCTGTCCGCCTTGAAGGGCCTTGAGATTGGTGAAGGTGGTCAGGTCGTCGGCAAGGACGGAAACCCTTTGGGACGAGTCGTGGAAGGCGAGCCTGAGGATCTTGTTGGCCAGGAAGTGGGTGACGATGGAGAGATTCTTGACGAAGATGGTGATCTCATTGGTCGCGTGGAACTTCTGCCTGACGCTGCGCAGAATCTCGCCGACAAGGCGAAGGATGTTCCAGAACAGGCTGAGAATGTTGCCTCGCAAGCCAAGGGCACCGCAGACGAGACTGCCAATCAAGCCAAGGATAAGGTCGAAGAGACTGTTGACCAGGCGGACGACAAGGCGGAAGAAACGACTGAGCAGGCCAAGAATACCGTGACTGAGCTTGCCAACCTCGATGGTCTTCCCGTCTCGGAAGAAGGGCTCATCAAAAACAAGGACGGCCAAGCCATCGGCAAAGTCGCTGAGGGAGACCCGGAAGATCTTGTTGGCTATACTGTGAACGACAAGGGAGAAATTGTCGACGAAGACGGCGACCTAATCGGCCGGGTGGAGCTCTTACCACAAGAAGCCCAGGATGTTACTGATAAGGCTAGGGAGATTCCCGAGCAGGCCGACGACGCTGTAGAACAAGCCAAGGACAAGGCCGAAGAGACGACGGAACAGGCAAAGAAAACTGTGACTGATCTTGCCGACCTCGACGGCCTTCCTGTGTCTGAAGGCGGAGTCATCAAAGACAAGTCCGGCCAAGTCGTCGCGAAGATTGCCGAGGGTGATGCGGAGGACCTCGTTGGCTACACTCTGAACAATGAAGGCGAGGTCCTGGATGAGGATGGCGATCCGATCGGCCGCGCGGAAATCGTCTCCCAACAAGCCAAGGACGTAACAGATGGGTTCGACGACACCGAGAAGTTGGCCCCTGAAGATCAGAGCACCCAAGAGGACGTCGCAAAGCAAGCAGTTGAGAGCGTCCAGCAGCAAGACGTGGATGACACAGCAGAGAAGGCCGAGTCCGCAGCTGACGACACCAAGGAAGAGGCCGAGGAACAGCTGCCACCACTTTCCTCGCTTGAAGGCATGAAGTGCACTAAATCAGGCAAGATCGTCGATCCGGACACTGGCAAGCCCATCGGTGAGCTTGTCGAAGGCGATGCAAAGAAGATCTCCCGCATGGGTGCTCAATTGGACGACAAGGGCCAGTTCTGGGACAACCGTGGTAACGTTATCGGCAAGGCAAAATCCCTTCCTGTTGAGGATTACGAGGGCGAGCCACCCTTCGCTGGCCTGGAAGGCCTCCACGTCGTTGAGGACGGATGGGTAGAAGACGAGAATGGCAAGCGAGTCGGCAAGATCGTTCAAGGAGACCCGAAGAAGCTGCTTGGACGTGCGGTCGACGAAGACGGCGATATCACTGATAAGAACGGCAATGTCATCGCACAGGCTGAATACTACGAATCACCCGACGAGCCAGAGCCGGAGAAGCCTGACCTTTCTCAGCTGAACGGCTTGAAGCCTAACAAGCTGGGATTTGTTATTGGTCCAGACGGCGTGCCCATTGCCCGCGTGATAGAGGGGAATCCAAAAGAACTGGCTGGCAAAGAGATTGATGATGGCCAGATCTGGGACGGCCGCAAACCCATTGGACGTGTGGAGCTCATCCCGGAAGAGGAGCGCGACAAGAAGCCCGAAGGCGTGTTTGCCGGTCTTGACAACCTTGTCGTCAATAAGGAAGGCTTCGTCGAGGATGACGAAGGCAATATTGTCGGCAAAGTGACCGAGGGCGACCCCAAGAAGCTCAGGGGCCGCGCCGTCGATGAAGATGGAGACATCATCGACAAGTACGGCAACGTTAAAGGGCATGCCGAGCCTTACGAGCCAGAAGAGGAGGAGGAAGAGAAGCCGGATCTTTCCGTCTTGGAGGGAAAGATCGTCAACAAGGCTGGCAACGTCGTTGACGCCCAGGGCAACATCTACGGACGTATCGTTTCCGGAGATGGTAAGCGCCTCGCTGGCAGAAAGGTGGACGGCCAGGGTCAAATCTGGGGTGACAATGGAAAAGTCATTGGCAGAGCAGAGATCGTCCCGGGTGCAGAGCAGGAGAAGCCCGAAGGACAGTTCTACGGATTCGACAATGTGGAAGTTGGCAAAGATGGCTTTGTCATGGCCGGCGGCCGTATCATCGGCCGTGTCATCGAAGGCGATGCCAAACGACTCCTTGGTCGTAAGGTCGACGAAGACGGAGACATTCTCGACAAGAATGGCAACATCATCGGCAAGGCTGAACGCTTGGAGCCAGAGGAGAAGAAGCGTGATGTCAACCCCATGTCTGGCCGAAAGGTCAACAAAGAGGGCGAGATCCGTGATGCTGACGGTAATCTCATTGGCAAATTGACATCGGGCAATCTGCCAACGCTTGTCGGCAAGTCAATCGATGACAACGGTTATGTTGTCGACAACGACGGAAACAAGCTGGGCGAGTGTACTCTGCTCGAGAACCTGCCAGAGGAAGAGGAACCGGAACCAGGTCTCACCCAAGAGGAGTCGGAGGCCCAGAAGAAGGCCGAGCAAGATAGAGACCTGGCGAAGAAGATGGCCGGTATCATCAGACAGACTCTCGATCGTCTTCAGCCTACCTGCAAGAGGATTGCCGAGGTAAGTTGACGCTCCACCCGTATGTTATCCGAGATAACTTGCTAACTGGTCTGTCACAGCTGCTCGAGAAAGCCGATCGCACACCACGCGACGAATTGGACGAAGAGAAGCTCGTCAAGGAAGTCCGACCCCTGATCGAAGAGGGCGGGCAGGTCCTCCAGGAATGCAACGGAGCCATCCGTGCTTTGGATCCCGATGGCTCAATTGCTTCGACTGCCAAGGCTCGCGCTGCATCCCACGAAGCATCTCCTGAGGAGTACGCTCTCGCTGAGAAGATCAAGGAGCTGAGTGAGCTGGTGATGACCACGATTGAGAACGGCCGCAAGAGGATCGCAGACATGCCTCATGCCAAGAAGAAAATCAACCCTCTGTGGGCCCTGCTCAGCGATCCTCTCTTCCAGATCATCGCGGCTGTTGGTCTGCTTCTTAGCGGTGTGTTGGGCCTTGTCGGTCGTCTCCTCGACACCCTTGGATTGGGTCCTCTTCTGAATGGTCTGCTGGGTGGACTCGGTCTCGATAAGCTCCTTGGTGGATTGGGACTGTCGTCTCTGACGGATTCTTTGGGGATAACTGGAAGCAAGAAGGACTAAGGAAGATTGAATTGATTTGCTATTGATGAGATGGAGGTTGAATTTGAGCACTTTACTGATTTCTGCAATCGAAGTTGATTGAGGTACAAGGTCCATGTCCTTCTCGACGGCTTCAATTGTTCTGCTTCTGCACAATATAGTTTGATTGCCTTATGAATCTGCTGTCATTCTGCGAGCTATGAATGTACGATAATCAAGTGAATATTTCTATCTATATTACCATTATGCATTTATGTATAAACACATGAGTGAAATGTATCCACACTACCGGCTCCCAGCCTCATGATACATCAGTTTATGGGCGTCGCATAAACCATAACCAAACTCGTAAAGTCACTCATCATGGAGCTGAGGATATATCCCCAGGTGGCGAAACAAAGTGTAATTACAACAGACCGTAATGGAAATCCAACGCTCATATACAAGCCCTTAGTATCATAAGCAAGGGCCTGAATTCGAAGCCGATCAATCATGCGGAGTGCCTGCTTGGCGCTCCATAGGATGGAAGTAATAAGATCGCTTATCATCGACCAGAGAATGATACGAAAGCGGGATCAATGGTGTTTGAGCCCGCCTTTGAGGGGGTCCGTAGCATCGGGGACCTCTAGAAGGCTCTCTCCGAAATTGCGATAGGCCTGTTCCCTAGCCATCGAGCGATCCTTTTTGATGGTCAGGCAGTTAATACCCAGGAAAGTCGTAATCCGATTGATCACCAAGAACGCCCAATGCATGTAGGCGACGAAGGCAAACAACAGATAGGCCCTCAGGTACAGAAGCTCTACCCATGCACTCACTGCAGGAAGACCCAAGTGGGGCAGATTCGCAAGAATTGCACCGCCGATAAGCGGCGTGAGCTGGACAGTCCAGTACGGAAATGGTTGCCTGAGCAGATGAGCGAGGATGATCTTGGTGGTCATCCGTCCGAAGACAAACGAGATTGTCCAACAATACAAGACTAGTCGATTTTGAGCCAGCAGAGTCGAGTAGGGAGAGAAGAGCCAAGCAATGTTGCAAATGGTGAAGACAATCATTGGAACCCATTCCTTGAAGATGGTTGACACTGGCAGACCTTGCTTTTTGCGAGCTTCGATGACATTGAAGACGCATCCCGGCAGATGACCGACAAAGAACGATAGAAGCAGGAATGGAACCCAGACATCTTTAACCGAATAATTCCCAAATATCTGGGGAAAATTCAGGAATTCAACGATCGGCCGACTCCATATCTGAGGACCATAGTATCCTGAAGCGATCATGATTCCGATTGCAACGAGCAAGCCTTCGGTAGGCCCATTGATGTATCCCAGGTAGAGAGTATGTGTGTGGTAAGTCTCCCAGGTCGAAAAGTACATTGCGAGACAGGGAACAAGAGCCGTGTAGGCTCCTAACTGGGAAGAGCCAAAGCCCATTGCTGCTGTCTCCAGCAGACTAGCCAGAGTGCAGTTGAGAGAGTCAATCCCATGGCTGGAGACGGTTTAGTCACAGTCCGTCTAGCCTCTAAGAGCGGTCACCTACTCAAAAAGCTCACCCAGTCCACTCGACGTCCCGGTCCTCCGCGCTTGCTTACCATCGACGTTATCCAAGGTAGAATACCTGCTCAATCAGAAAAATTCTCGAATAGTACACCATGCGTCTCATTGACTTACATCCACATGCCAAGAGCGAAACTATAGTACAGCCAGGAAGGACCCTTGGACAGAGTGTCAGTAACCCATGGGTAGATTTCTTTGTGTTTGAGCGATGCGTACCGGTCCGATAAGATCTGGCATAAGCACCTCTATGAGCATCACATTTCCTACTATGAAAAGGAAGCCCAATAGTGTGACCATGTTTGGAGCAATCCATAGCGGGAGAACTTCGACAAATGCATTCCACTAGCGTGACAATCTTTCCGTCAGAGCGAGAGCGTATGGTATGTGGGAGGAACAATGGACATAATACGTAATGCTTTAGGATGTGATTCGAGATGTAAGACTTATCCACGCTCTGGTACTTGTAACTCTTCAGGGGCATCAAAATCTCATCGGTAAGCGTGTCTTGAGTCGCTGTATGATGAGAAAATGGATCGATTAGTTTATAGAATAGCCTATGTGATGATTAAATATTTGAACGGACCTTTGATCCTCCTGAAGATTGCGTTCATCTTGATCTAGGTTGTACGCTGTGGATTTCGTCCCAAAAGAAAAAAAAAAATAACGTCGTCTCAATTTGTTGCGCCTAGTTTCATAGCGTCGTATGTGAGTCGGGGGAACAAACCAAGACTGGCCAATTACTTCACAGGACCTCGCAGATTTTGGAGACTCTCCAATTCAATGTGAGCGTATGATCCGGAAACCCGTCCAACCTCCAAGAGGCAGATAAAGCAAAGAACGAGGTTAGAGCGGCAGATTTCTTTGTAGAGGAATGATCGGATTCGGATTCTCGGAGGTAAAAGCAGTTAAGATCACGTGTCGCCAGTGGAAGCTCCGCATCTTTTGACGCGACATGACAAGAAAGTGAGGTGAAGTAGATCGGCTCGAAGGAACACTTCTTGGCTGTTCCACTTTAACCTAGCCTTTTCTTTCACTTGCTCATCTATAAATATAGCTTGAGACTGAAAGGCAAAACTTCTACGAGTCTATTTCGATTGCGTCTTCCTATTTTGCCAACTTCGCTCCTGCTCACCTCGACTTTTCCCCGCCGTTGACGAACCTTTATTCATTGACAATTTTCCCAACCTTATTTTTTGGACGTATCATAGGGAAGTATTACGAGAGGAATGGTTGCTCATTGAGCTGGACATGACGGTGGATGGTCAGCGTGGCGCTCGCGGCGCAGTGCACGATTGAGTATCTTGCGCGATGCCAGGCGTCGTCGATACGCCCGGCGGGCCTCTGTGGCCTGGATTGGGATTCACTGTCGCACACCAGAAAGTTGAACTGGAGATAGATTTTGCGACCAAAAGCCTCAAGGGAAAGACAGAAATAACGATCCATCCGCATTACAAGGAACTTCGAATCATTCGATTGAACTTCCGACAGGGCGAGCTGAAACGCTTAAATGTCAATGGAAAGGCGCCTACAATCAAATATGCGGATCCATATGAATCCCTCCAGCTGTACGGCCCTCATTATCATCAGCGTCTATCGACCAAGATCGATAGTTTGCTCACGACTACCCCCGAGCCGGACCTGCTTGTGACGATCCCGAAAAGTGTTCGGATTGAGGAGCTCGATCCTTTCTCGCAGGAGGCCCAGGATCAAATGACTTTGCGTGCTAGTGGTGCAGGAGAAGACACGGATGGGCCTTTGGGTTCTAAACTGGCAGAAACTTCATTACCTCGGTTTTCAGCGCTCACGGTCTACATCGAGTTTACGATTGAGAATATTCGGGATGGGCTACAATTTGTCGGGGTGGATAGCGGCGACAGGCGCTATCCGCATGCTTACACAACAAACTCGCTTGGTTACGGTGCCGCAAGCCCCCTGTTCCCTTGTGTTGACGACCCTCTGTCTCGTTGTACTTGGGAAATCTCCGTCAAATGTCCGTGCTCTTTAGGCGATGTCTTCGACCGCAAAACTCGGGATCCGTCTGGCGCTCATCGTTCAAAGCAGACGCCTGGGGGTAGTCGATTCATCTCTCCAGACGACGAGACTCTTGACTTGTCGGTTGTTTGCTCTGGGGATATGACAGATGAGATCGTCGACCCCCGGGATCCTAGCAAGAAAACGGTTTCCTTCGCATGTATGTCGCCGCTTTCTGCCAAGCAGATTGGCTTCGCCGTCGGTCCCTTTGAATATATAAACCTCTCCGACTTCCGTGAGAGCGATCAGGATGAGCAGCTTGGCCAGAACGCTATTCCTTTGCACGCGTTCTGTCTCCCAGGAAGGGGAGATGAAGTCAGAAACACATGTTTCCCCATGGCGAAAGCTATTGACTTTCTTTCGCTGACTTATGGCTCGTATCCATTCGCAAGTTACAAAATATGCTTTGTGGACGACGCTCCCGAAAACACGCTGCCAACGGCGTGCTTGTCAATCTGCAGCAACCACCTCCTCTTTCCTGAGGATATTATCGATCCAATGTATGACTCAACGCGAGCTCTTGTTCATGCCTTATCATGCCAGTGGATCGGTGTCAATATCGTTCCCAAGGAACCTGCAGACACCTGGGTCACGGTTGGGGTCGCCTGGTATATTACCGATACGTTTCTGAGGAAGCTTTGTGGCAATAACGAATACCGTTTTCGCCTGAAACTAATGTCCGATCGAGTGTGCGATTTGGATTATGAACGCCCCTCGATCTATGATATGGGAAATATCTTGAACCTTGATCCTTCTGAAATTGAGTTCATTGCGCTCAAAGCGCCGCTCGTCCTTTTCATTCTGGATCGACGTCTTACAAAAGCTAGTGGGAAAGCCACAATGTCTCGAATTATTTCACGCATGTTCCTGAATGCCCGAATGGGGGACATACCCAATGGAGCGATCACCTCTTCCCAATTCCAAAAGATATGCGAACGACTTGGCCACGCGAAGTTGGATACCTTCTTCCAACAATGGGTTTACGGTGCTGGATGTCCTCGATTTCAAGCCACGCAAAGATTCAATAAAAAGAAACTGGTGGTGGAGATGATGATCAAGCAAGTTCAAGCTGATCAGCCAAGTACCCGTGATCTCGACAAAAACACATTCATGCGCGATGTCAAAGAGGAAATTCGAGGAGTCTATGCCGGAAACATTCAGCCGGTGTTCTCGGGTTCCATGACGATAAGGATTCATGAAGCTGATGGTACTCCTTATGAGCACATCGTTGAGATCAAAGAAGGTGTCACCAAGTTCGACATACCTTACAATACCAAGTACAAGAGGCTCAAGCGGAACAAACGGCAAAAAGAGCGTGCAGCTGCGGTATCCGGTGGGGACCCAAATGCGGAAACGCAAGAGGATGTGCTATTGTATTGTCTTGGTGACGTACTTCAGACTGAAGAGGAAATGCAGGAGTGGAGACTCGCAGACTGGAGTAAAGAGGATGAGGATCGAATGGGTCAAGAGTCGTACGAGTGGATCCGCATGGACGCGGACTTCGAATGGATATGCAAGCTGTCGCTAGTGATGCCGGGTTATATGTACCTCTCGCAGCTTCAACAAGATCGCGATGTCGTCGCGCAATTGGAGGTGAGCGCATAACTTCCCCCCCCCCCCCCCCCCCCTTTTTTTTTCCTTATGCTGACAGTGGTAGTCTCTACAATACATGGCAGCTCAGCGAGAGCACCCCCTTATCTCAACCATCTTTGTTCGGACATTGATGGATCGGAGATACTTTTATGGTATCCGTGAAGCCGCAGCGAGAGCTTTAGTAAAACATGCAAAAGAAGAAACCAACTGGTTAGGACTCTTTCACCTTGAAAGGGCTTTCCAAGAGCTGTTCTGCCTCCCTGGGTCACCCATGACTCGCTCGAACGATTTCTCCGACCGGGCGGCATACGCGCTCCAGCTTGCGATTCCAGAAGCTATATCTAAAGTGCGCGATAATGACGGAAAGACACCGTTGAGAGTCAAGCGCTTTTTATATGATAAGCTGAAATTCAATGACAACTCTAACAATGAGGTGAGCAAGTCGTTCTACAAGACGCTTACGATCCGCTTACACTTAAATAGTATTCCGATCATTTCTACGTCGCCACTTTGATGCAGTCGCTATGCCATGCCATGCTTGGCAAAGTCGAATCCCGTGATGTCGACATCGATGATTTCGACATGGAACGCATGCTTGAGATCCAAGCTGAAGAGCAGTTGGAAAAGGACGCTATTGCGGAATTTGATCGGTACAGGAGAATGGACGAATGGTCTAGTTCGTTTCAGAACGTCTACTCTCGTGCAGCACTGCGCTGTCAAATGCAACTCATGCGTGCCAAGATATTGGACGTGGACATAATGCAATTTCTACCATACACCCGGGCCGGAACTTACGATCTTCTACGCGCCGATGCCTTTGAATGTCTCGTCGAGCTCGATATATTCAAAAGTCCTGAGCTTGTGAAATGGTTCATGTTCACCATGTCAAGTGACTCTTCCCTTTGGCTCAGACGACGGCTTCATGATTTGTTCGGCAAGGCCTTGGCGCCAGTTGCCTTTGGTCGTGAACCGGAAAATGAGCCCTCCGCTACTGCCGACAGCTTGATAATCGAGCAAGAATCTTCAACCAAGGTTCGTCAGGCGGATCTCGCGAGGAAGCAAACCGTCACTGGAGCCATTGAGGCGCTCAAAGGGGAAATATCTGGAGATCAAAATTTCAAAGAATGTCTCTGGGCTGCATGCAACTCTCCCGGCATTGGAATTCTTGAACTTTCTGTATTCACAGATCTGTGCAAAGTCCTGTATGACTCGGTCACGTCGGTGATGGTAAAGTTGAAGTACCCGCGGTATTGGCAAGTCAAGCATCTTGGCAAGGTAATCCCGTTCCAATCTTGGATTTCAAATCTGATACTAATAGCCTCAGGGCCGCATGCATTTCTCACGGTCCAACCGAATCAGGACTACCCTCGCACCCTCAAAAGATTCCTCCACAAGTGGGAAGCGCAAACGCGAAGAGAACGGGATGCCTCCACCTGGGCCCCGTATCACATTCAAGCAATCGAAGCTGGGTTCAAACACCCCCTCAGCAAGTCCTCATCCAACCTCGCAACCCATTCCGAAGCTGCACATCCCAAACCTCTCCGCTTCGCCGGCACCTCAGCCACCGAAGACGCCGGCTGCTCCGTCGACGCCGTCGACACCAAGTGGTGGCGGCGGCGGGCTCAAACTGAAACTCAAATTCGGGCAGAAGCCGAAATAAGTTGCCTACCCGCCATGGTATTCTATCGAAACTTCTTCACCTCTGTACTTTTTACATCGCATTTATTCGAAACCTGGAGGGGAATGGTTGAACAAGCATCACGGCGCATGGCTGGCAGACCTGTTTCAAACGATTTATACATGTTGACTTTTATTATCTTCTACGACGGAGCTGCGTGCTCACTTGCATTGGGGTTCATCGGGTTCTTTGTGTGATGCGATTTCCTCGGCCTTATTCTCAGTGCCTCATGAATGACGATATCTTGACAACAGTCAGGTCCGTAGTCCCAGCGCGACTTCAGTGTAGAACTCATCCGGTAAGAATCAAGCCCAGTCGTCGTAGAGATTAGGTGATCTATTCCCCGTAGAGCGAACATGTAAAGAATCCAAAATGCTTTCGATCGTTTCGTACGAGCAACCAACCCATGAACTCCTAATTGCAATAAATCAATCCCACAATGTCGATGTAAATTCAATCCGTGCGCATCATCCAGACTTCAAGGAGGCGCAGTCTCTATTTCTCGGATATCCGTTCAAGAGCCTCAAGCATAACGACCGAGTTGCCGCGAATGACCTAGTCACACCAAATTAGCCTTCGCTCACTGCAGTCCTCCAATTTGCGCAACGTACCACCATGCCGATAGCGACTTTCTCTCCCCCCTGCTTCTCCTCGAAAGCCTCGTCGAGGACGATGTTCATGAATACCTGCAATGAAAACACCTTGTTAGCCACAAAAATGCCTTTCATAATCCAAAACCGCCGTCGTAATAGTGATCTCTTAAGCAAGCCAATGTGGGTAATTCATAACCTACATCGTAGCCTCGCAGGACGCCGATGACTTTGCGGTTGCCGTTCAATTGGCAGAACACCCGCTTTTCCATATACTAGCAAACCATGAATGTTAGCAGCGGAAAAATTGTCAAGGCAGAATAACAGAGGTGGAGCAAGGCATACCTTCTTCAATTCGGGCTGAGCTTGGGGCATCTTGGCTAGCTCGTTCTGAATCACTGTCCTGATGTGGTATTTCAATTTCTGGCGCGTTGCGGACTTTGGACCTGGCAGCGGGATGAGCTTCCGGAGAAATGATGTTCCCGCATGCTCCAAAAAGATGCCCGAGTTCCTGTGACGCAAAGGCCAGGATCGCCAACTCTCTCTTCCATTACCTTACTTTCCTTTGATTGGAAAGCTCCTAGGCGTATTTAACATGAGCTCCGCATTCACAAATCGGAGAAAGCCTCGCAAGGTCGGCGGCGATGATGAGGAAAATGACAGCGGCGAACAAGGTTTGTATCTACTCACCTTCATAGATAGCTTTCGATCTAGGCCTAAGGCATGGACTGACATATGCCAGACAACGGGCCTGTAGTGAAGAGGCCGAATCCTCTGAAGTCAAAACAAAAGTCAAAACTTCGCTTATCCTTCGGACCTGGTGAGACATCCATGACAGATGATGGCGGGCAGGAAAGCGAAGTCGTCCTGCCAAAACGGCATGGGCTAGGGAGGCGAGCGTTGGAAAAGAGTGCGCTTCAAAGGGCAGGGAAACCACCTGGACTAGGAGATCAGCTTCCGATTAGAGTACCAGAACAAGAACGGCCCAGTTACAGCGAGGATTATCTAAAAGAGCTCCGAAATTCCACACCGTCGACGCCTAAGGCAGCTACGGATGACGAGAAGGACAAGACCGTCGATGTCGCTGCGAAATTTGGTGAAGTAATGAAAGTATCTGCGCCTTCGGCCATCCCGAGCGAAGCGGAAATCAGGGAAAAGAAAGCGCGCAGAGCCCGCTTAGCCAAGGAACTGGCCTCCGGAACTGAAGAGCAGGATTTCATCTCTCTGGAGGAAAACATGAGCGACGAGGAATGGGGTCTAAAAAAGACCGAAAAAGAAGACATGCGCGATACCAGGCTTATTCGCGACGACGAAGATTTCGCCGAGGGATTCGACGAATATGTGGAGGACGGTCGAATCTCATTAGGAAAGAAGGCTGAGCGCGAGCAGAAGATGAAGCAGCGGGAACAGATGCGGGAACTCATTGAGGAGGCTGAAGCCATTTCTGATGAGGATGATTCAGACCTAGAAGAGAAGGCTGCATATGAAGCCGCACAGACAAGGGCTGCAATCGGTAGCGGCGGCAGAGACCATATTAACAGACCAAGGACTCCGCCTAAGATAACTTCACTACCTCGTCTTTCGACAAGTCTAGAACGATTGCGCACGATGTTGGCCGTCTTGGAGAAGTCAAGGACGCAGATGATCAACCGAATGGAAGACCTGAGGAAGGAGAAGGCCGATATAGCTGTTCGAGAGGTTGAAATCCAAGCTCTCATTAAAGAAGCCGGTGATAACTATGAGAGACTGAGACAAGAAGCCGGCCTCACACCTGGTTCCGAGGAGGATCTGTCAATTGCTACCGATATCAAGAACGCTCGCGGGCTCGAAAGCTTCGGCGCTTCCATAGCTGGCTCGGCAGGCGACTCTGGGAGCCAGTCGCCGTCATCGACTTGACGTTCTTTCCTACTGAAGCGTTACCCTTTCGCTCTTTCCAGCCAACAACCCGATGAAGCTGCAAATGACTCAAGCTCCTGTCAGAAGCTCGTGTATAGTATTTTCTTAGATCAGATCTGCTCAGACTTATGATACCCACGAATCTTTCAGTCGACATTTCCATATAATGACCCGGCCACCATTTTTCTCCTTCTCTCGTCAACCGCTGCGTAAGTCCAAGCCTATCAAGCAAGACGTGCTGTGAGTGAACTTGTCAGACATACTATCTACTTGGAGTTATTCTTATATCAACTTGAAGACAGCACAGAGGCTTAAGTCTTATTGCGACGCCTATAGACGAAAGGGATGGCGAGTCTCCCCATTTTTGCCGCCATTCCGATGCCACCCCCATAGAACTCTTCTTCGATTTGTTTTTCGTTGCAAACCTATCTTCATTTACGGCGACGCACGAGATCAACAATGTTGAAGGTATGTTGGGTTTAGATCATGGCTGGTCGGGTGTATCTAACACTAAAATCCAGGTCTTGGAGCATATATAGGCTTCCTGGGGGTCATCTGGTTCACATGGCTTCAAATTACATTATTTGATATACGATTCGCTCGAGACTCGGTTTTTGAACGAATTTGCAAAGCTGCTCAGCTGGCTGCCATGGTAGGCTTCGCGTCTGCGGGAACACGATTCACGACTCAGATCCGCGGTGAGAACGTTTGGGCCTTCCAGTCCTTGAGTCTTCTACTTGGTGGAAGTCGGGTACTACTTGCCGTGCAGTACGCGGTCAATATATGCTTGATCCATGAACGGATGAGACCCGCTGCAAGGGGATTGTCCATCATTGTCGCAGCACTACTCGCTTCCAGTTTGGTCTATTTCGGGGTAAGCATTATCTTTGATGAGGAACACTGTATAACAACCACGTTCTCAGTCTAACTTGGGTGAAAGATGTATTTTGCCTTTCAAGAGGATCATGGAATTCACTCGTACATTTGGACCGTTTGGTTTATGTTGTTCTGCTTTGAAATGTGGATGGTGATGGGGGTATCTTTCATCACTCCAGATATCGGTTTCGAAGACACTCATTTGGCCGTCCGAATGGGCCTCCTTACATTGATTATCATCGGTGAAGGTGTCATAGCAGTGACTCGGATTGCCAATAAAACAGTACGCCCCGGTGGCTGGACCAAGTGGTCATTTGTCCACATATTGGGAGTGACCACAAATGTGGTAAGGCATGTTAGCGATCAAACCTTGCTTTCGTCTACTAACGTCCTACTGTACTTAGTACTTTCTGTGGCAAGCCTATTTCGATGTCTCCCCCCGAGTCCCACTTGGCAAAATCTCTCAACAAGCATGGGCTCAGCTGCATTTTCCGTTTCACGTGGCCCTCATCCTACTTCTTGAAGGATCGCAAATCCTTGCTCTCACCTTGGATGTCACTTTAAAATTGACGTATCTGACTGAAACAATCCAGTTCGCATGCGAAGAGCCGCGGCCTGAGGCGGAGGTTGCCATCAGGCTACTGCGAAGTACAATTGCTGATATGGAAATCGACTACGGCCGGGGAGCGATGAAAGAAAAGGCTATCATCTCGGACATATTGGAAGAGCTACTAACCCTTCCGCTGTGCCCGACCAATGTGACGAGTAATGGCTACTTTCTAACCCATGACCGCATGGACGATTTGGTGGGAAACGTAACAGCCGCTTTATTCTCCAGCATGGGAATTACGCCGTCAGAGGGCCGAGACATCAGCCAACTGAACAATAGTCAGTTGCTCATGATGTACGTGGAAGTTCTGGGATTCGTCTACGTGTACTTTTTCGTTGTGGCGTCAGTCGCGATGTTTCTTTTTGCGGCTTTTACGCTGTTGGCACATCGCCACCAGCGCAAGCTCTACGTCGGGATTGGCGTTGCTGTTCGCCTGGTACTTGCAGCATTAGTGCTCGGCATGGTTTCCTTCGTCCAGCACTTTGCGTTGGCGTACTCCTTCATGACGTCTCCGGCCATATTATACGCATTTACGGTCATACTGCTAACAAGTGAGTCCTCGTGGCCATCTCTGCACCATGGAGCTAGCTCTGATGTCCTGTCTCGAATGTAGTTTTGTTGGTTGACCGACTTTTGGACCACTTTGAGGGACGCAGCCAGGCCAAAGATCGGTCCACGCGGGAAAGTGATGCTCAACTCATGCCATCAGGCCCAAGGGTGGTGGCTCTGGAATCATCCTCATATCGGGTTGCCATCAGGTAAGAGTGTTTGACATGAAATGGTGCGATGGGGAACCGGAAGAGGCAAAGCAAAATCCTATCGTCGACAGAAAGTTCCGATCTGTGTCTATGACAAGTATCCGTACTTTTCGCCAATAGATCCAGGCAGATCGTGGTTGGTCTGCTCCTTTCCGGCGGCCCCAAGGGGTTTCGCAGGTGCGAAATGGATAAGCTGGGGTCCGAGCTCAAGACATGTATGTATCTATTTGAGTTGGAGGGTATCAGAAGGATTGATATCGAATGGATTTGAGACCAGGCTACAGGAATTAACTCAAATCAATGCAATCATGCCAATCAAATGGGTCGACCGGAGTGTGCTGATCAGCAGAATATTGAAAAGTACCTATGATTTGCAATCGTCTGGATCCCGAATTCTTTCTGGAGAAGATTCCAACGGTTGCCTTCTTGCCAGCCGAAGCAAGACAACGGCGATGGCAAACCGGATGGACGGCAGCGGGAACGCACATCAAAGACGGGTTGTACCAAAGTCAGAATTCGGCATTGTACTTGTTCATCCGCAGAGGTGAAGGATGGTTTTCAGACCTTCGTTCGATGGAGGACTCCAGTCCTTGAGTTCAAGGAATCCGATGGTTTCAATACTCCCTTGGGTGGCTCGTATATGTGGATCGTCACGTTACCACATCCTTGGGACTGGTGGAGCAAGTTCATAAGACCATCATTCAGAGCGGTATACTGTGTTGGTTTCAGGGATGCTGCATTAATGCGATGATCACCGATTGTATCCTAGTAATGGGGATGGCAGAGGATCGGTCTGGCTCCAATAATGGGATAGTCCGTTTAAAGGTCAAACATGATTGCCAGGATGGATGTATCGATTTGAGTATGGTCAGGTTGGAACCTTAGCAAGACCTGCACTAGGCAATCGTCCATTTCGCCCTAGGCGGGTTGTTTGCGGCAAGGATAATAATAGACAAAGTGACTTAGTTAGCTTTATTAGACTAAGGTAGGAAGCTTAGAGTAGATCCTTTGTCAATCCTGAATAGACTCGTGTGTCGAATTAGAATTAAGAGTGCGGGATGAACCCTAAAATTGCGTCCTGTAGCTCTATCTACCCTCAAGTGAGAACCGGGGAACACTGTGTTCATTGGTCAAGTCAAGATATGTCTGTGATTGATGGTGAAGGGTCCTACATCTGCATATGCAGTCGGTTTGAACAACCAGAAGCCACCCACCCTGTCAGCTCTATCTATGGATATTCCACTCATTATCAGCTCTGATGACGCAACGGGGACGCTCTAAAATGTCCTTTTGGATCAGTTTGCATCCTCCGATCAACCCCGATCAAACGTCCCGTTCAATAGTCAGGTATGATCACCAAAGGCTAGAAAAAAATCCTCCGACTCTTATTTCTCCTCGATTTATTTTCTCCAACCCTTCTAGGTAAATAGAAAATAAAGCAAAAAGAGAAAGGGGAGATAGGTTCAACTGCAGCCGTCCTACAGCCTCCGAAGAACGAAGATCACCACGGAAGTGCGAGAGAAAACAAAAAAAAAAGGTCCTGCATGTGGCTATCCGGCCCAGCATTTCGACACCGTACGCCAGTCAGGTTGGATCCGTCGGTGCGTCTGTCGTCTGCTCGTTTCTCATTCGTGCATTGTACTGGCTTCTTCCTGGGGTATTTCCTACATCGCTCTGCGGTATTTGCACCGGGTGTCCGGTACTTCGTTCGGGTCGTCTGGAAAGGGTCCGTCAAACTCTCTGGACTACTGTATTAGGAGACCTGCGGGGAAGGCCTTGAGACTGGTCAATTGATCATCGGGATGGAAGTGTCTAGTAGAGGGCAGGAGAAGCAGGTTTGCACAGGTTGTGTATGGGAGGCGATATCTCTCCTGGTATTATCCATGTTCTATTGAGACGAGAGTCGATAGTTTTCCAAACCATTGTCTAGGTTTAGAGGAAAAGGCAAATAGGCAATGGCATTCGGCTTGACCATTACTCGTGTGAAGGTTCGAGGTTCCATGGAGACGGTAATGTTTCTAGGGGATCCAAGGTCTGGGACCTTATTAAAGGCCGGTCTCACTTGGTGGTTCAATGTCAAGAGCAGCTTGGAGGGGTGTCCGTCTTTGGTTGCCAACCAGCCTGAAGCTGTCTCTTTGTTTCCCTGTCCTTTATTCTTTCCGACTCTCTCGTTTAGAGCTCGACCAGTCTATTCCTTCTTGGCTCAGATCAGCCGTTACATCACACACAGCCTGTTGAGACAGTCCCCCTGTGAGCTTGGAGGTCCCGACATCTTTGAATAGTAACGATTTCTGTGGAAGAGAAGAGAACCTGAGACGTCATATCGTCTGCTCGAACTTGTGCATCTCTCCCATGAACAATCGGCTCTGCTTCTATCAACCCTCGTAGCGAGAGTTGTCCTCACACCGGCATATCTTCCTTCAACAGCATCTGCTGCATTCTTTCATTCTCTCGCCTTCCTTCTCTTTCCTTTCTTGGTGCTCAGAGCAGAGCGCCACCAACAGCTAAGACATTTGCACTTGAAAAGAAGCGGACGCACATACAGCGCGTGTGGTGCCCAGTCGGAGATCGTCGGTACGTCACTCATGCCCTATGGCAGGTGAAACCTCTCCATATGGATCTTGTCATGCTCAGTGTCCACATGTGCCCTGCAGGTGTCCCGTCAACCCCAACAACGCGCATAGTCCGCCAGTAAAACTTCCCATGCACGTGCTTCACCCGCCATCTACAACGGCCATAGACGACAGGAGCGGTGAACTAGGTAATAGGAAGGGCAATATGGCCTCTCTTAAAGCGATGCTCCGCATGCTTGTCAGTCCGGATCACTCCAAAACATGTTTGATCTTCAAGAAGAACCCCGATTCTATTGATACCGAACCTGCCAGTTACCTTTCTGGGAACCGTGAATATCTGTCCCAGACAAAGCTTTGCGATCAGCAGTCTGAGCTGTGCGCTAGAAAAATGATCAACTATGATCAGGCCTGGACAAACCACTGCACCGGGGTCACTGAAGGACTGTCCGAAGCTACAGTTGACACCTCAAACAAATTGCCAATGGCTGACGAACAAACGATGGAACCAAACGTTTGCTCATGGTCAGATATGCTCACTTCTTTTGAATCCGGGCACGGACTTGCTCCAGAGTACTGTACTTGCCCCGCCAATATCCAAACTTTGCATCGACCTACACAGCCTGAGAAAGGCATCACTGGCCCTGAAAATAGTGAACAGCATGACGAACTCAAGCTCGATGTTGCCATACAGGACAGTGATTTCCGTGATGAAGTGGCCAAGTCCGACAATTATCATTGCGGCCTAATGCACTCCATTCCTAGGCCGAGTCTGTACATGGCGGCGGACCCCTTCGGTTCGTCCTCAGAGACGAACGCCACATCACATACAATTCCACCTTCTGTCTCGCGAGAGAGTCTACCGGACTCGTTCAAGGGCGGTCTCCGCAAAGTGCACCGTCCTTACGGTCACATCGAAGGCGCTATGATATTCCACGACCAAAGCTCGCCAGGTAGCTCTGTGGCTACAACCAACTATCCTTATAATCCTATGGCCAACACATGCAGTGGCAGCACCCCTATCCACTGGTCCAGGGACGGACAGATGGTGCCATGGGAGATGCAGACTCTGGGATTTGAGCTCCAGAACAACTGCTTTTCTCAACTGCGTCATCACGGCGGCCGGGTTGCAGAGATTCCTCGTAACCCCACACTGGACGCCTGCCATGGTCTACCTTCTGTAGACTGCAGCCAGCACTACTCTCAGCAACCACCATCTGTGCTCTACCCCTTCACACCTCATGAATACAACTCAACAAGCGCCAATGACCGGAGTGCAGTCGACGATGGGCATTGCCAATTGACATATACCAACGCCAACCTCACGTACCCTCAGCACCGCCATGAAATCATGCAATCTGTGCACTTGGAATCTGCGAGCGACGGCGCCCTAACCCATCAAGGACGAAAAAGCACTAGGTCAATCTCATGCCACAATGAAGTCCGAAATGCATTCTTGATAGAATGCAAACGCCGCGGATTGTCATACAAGGATATCAAGAGGCTCGGAGGATTTGAAGAAGCCGAATCAACCCTCCGTGGCAGATTCCGGACCCTCACAAAGTCTAAGGAGCAGAGGGTGAGGAAACCCCAGTGGAAAGACAAAGATGTGAGTGACAGAAAGCCAAGTGTCCCTTTCGTTCTCAGCTGATGCCCAGCGCAGATCGAACTGCTCTGCAAAGCAGTCAACGCCTGTTCGGGACCTGGGAAGCAGACCTCTAATGCATTTGCACCGTCGTGTCGACCGAGAGGTGTCGGCTTGCCGCCCAGAGTGTCTTGGAAGAAGGTCGCTCAGTATATATGGACTCGTGGAGGTTCGTATCATTTCGGGAATGCGACCTGCAAGAAGAAGTGGTGTGAAGTGCACAATGTTAAGATATGATCTAGGTGGCGTTCTGGACACCAAGTCTTAGAGTTTGTCAGCGTTATTTTCCCATTGCTCCCGTCTTGATATTCCTTGTGCTTCTCCTTTGTCCTTGGCGGGACACTGTTTAGCGAACTTAGTCGCTTGTCTTGGGCTTCAAAAGAGTAGAGAGATTTCTGAATGCTGTGTCATATGTACTGTGTCGTCAACTCCCATACAATGCAAAAGACATAGCGTCTTGAAGCGACAATGCTATATACATCCTCTCTATCAGGACTGAGGAGACCACGCCAATGATCGTCATAACAAAGCGAGTCCACAAGAGTCTGGCTGGGGATAGCCGACAGACGCGAGTATGCCCGCCAACGTATCCGGATTGCGCCGAAGCTCATTCCACTCGGCCTCAGCTTTGACCATAAGCGTTCCGGCTAGGATCGTGCCGTTCAGGGCCACGACGCCAGGTTCCTGGACATTTGGTAAAGCACTTGGGTCGACAGGTATACGAGCAGCTTCACATCTTCTAGGGCAAATCATCATCATCGACTCGGTCATAGCTAAGTTGTAGCTGATTGCCGCAGGGCCATCTGTCACTCGCGAATGGTCCTCCAGGCTTCCCTTCGCAGTCCAGAGCGCTACTCTGTACAAAGATAAATAGATCGCATGCAGGGTATCTGCCGTTGGGTTCGGTGGCAGCGGTAGTGCAAAATGGGCGAAGGGTATTTGGCTCAAGCGTCGGTACTCCGAGTCGGGGCCTACCCACTGGGATGAAATCGTGTCAATGAGAGGCTGCCAGTTTCCCGAGTCACCCTGAGACATGTCTTCCACTGGCAAGAACTGCAAATGCCTATGGGGCTGACTCGCGCCACTCTCGTCCCCGGAATTGAAGAAAGCAAATAGTCTGTTTGACCCCGAGTCTCCCTGTTCAGTCTGGTTATCCCTCCAAGCTTTGATGCAGGCATAAGCAGCGTCCAGGTCCTCCTTCTCGAGAATATCGGTTTGAGACTTCCAGGTCTTGGTCGCGAGGATGAAGTGATTAGGTATGACGGGAAATTTGTTCAAGACAAGCGTATATTTTGGGTTTTCCTGAGGAATCTGAGCGATCAAAAGGTCTGTCGAGGGATTCTCGAAAGGATCGGGCTTAGGACCTGGCCAGTCCTTGTCGGATTTAGGAGCGCCTGAGGGTTTGTTTGCGAGAGCTGGGCAGTAACGAAGTTGATACTTAAAAAACGCCGCGGTTAGCACTGTAAGTTCAAAGATAGCTATATCACCTTGGAGGGAATTGAAAGAGCACACAGCCTACCGCGATTCCTCCAGAGTTGATTATGGAGAGATGAGTATGTGAGAATATCAGGTGGCCATTTTCCTTGGCTGCAGTGAAACGCTTGGCTACCAGAGCAGGGAGACTCTCCCTTAAGCCCAATTGCATGTTGGTGGACGTCTGGGTTGATCTCTTTGCAATTGACTCGGTTCCTGAAGGGACCGAAAGAAAGAGAATGAAATGGTTGTTGGCTCTATGGCTTCGGAGATTGCGGAGCAGAACCTGGCCTGGCATCTGCGGGGAATCCGAATCAACATGAACCAACACAATGACATCAAATGCACTCATCACCCATTCACCCTTGACAACCGGCAACAGCATCTTAGAAGACAATCTATGTATAAGTCTTGTACGGCTACCAGCTGTACGTGCGGATAAGGCCAAGATTATCGCATTTTAATACTCTTGATACTTTTCAGCTGCAGCCGCACTGAGCCGAAGGCTAGGTAGTCAAGAAATTACCCTACCATTTTCATATGAAATAATGCGGAAAGAACGCGTCGAATTCATCTCTGTCTAGCAGAGCAGATACTATATATGGAAAGTAGAAGATGGAGCTTTTTGTCTGGTACCAGAATGTTTCCCGTTTCCCATGACACCATGACTTAGCCAAGAAGCACACAGGCTGACAAATGAAACGTAGAAGTCATACATCAAAGCAGATAGAATAGGAAGTGGTATCATATCCGGTATATAGCACACAGATTTCGCCATTCATGATGCAGCATATGCAAAACACAGAGGTATCCAACAAAAACGCAAGGGCGAAGAGAGAAAACAAGGCACGATCGAGGGAAGGCGGCCGCATTCATGACATCAAGTCATCGATATCAACATCTTCGTGAGTATGAGAAAGTGCAGGCAACATCTTTGCTGGCTGTCCCATGAAATGGGTTGCCGGTCCCTCTAACCAGGGACCCTTTTCATCCTCGTTGGCGCTCAACACGCCTTCAGCACGTTTTAAAGTCTCGACATCCAGGTCAGTTATATATGCTTCCCGGTTCGTACCATCACCAGCTCCTCCGGGTAGCTTCAGCCGTACTTCGAACTCATTGTCGAGCATCATTTCATCTTTCCACAGACGGCGCTGGCCGTCGAAGACGCACAAGACGCGCTTTTTCGTCTTCATGCTGCTACTGGGGCAGCCCCAGGAAGGAGGGTAGCGATCGCGGTTGTTGCGCCTCTTCGAAATAGTTGCGCGGGCCTTGCCATTCTTGGTAACAGCGTTGTGGTTACCCATGATGGGACGAGATCCTAAGCTCGAATTCGCTTTGTTTGACTTGAATGCACCTTTGCTTGATCGCAGCTGAAGATTGAGTTCGTTATAATCGTCGTCATCTTCCTCAGGTTCATCGTCGACGTCACCGGCGGCATCGAGAAGCTTGTGCTTCTCCATGGTCTTCTTGACCTCCTCATCGCAGTCCACTTCTGCCAGCCGTTGCTGGTTAATAACCTCGCTAGGTTCTACTTGTTGCACAACCCGGAGAACACAATCATCAAGATGCTCGTAAAAGTCCTGTGCGTTGCTGAAGGTGGCAGAGCAAGTTGAGCATTTGCCAGTGGCATCCTGGCAATAATCCGAAACCTTCTTGACAGAAGATGCACCAGGACTCCTCTTGCGACAGTTGGGTGGTGTTTGCTCAACGCCATGCACGGAGGTCAAATGACGCTTAAAGACATCCGCTCTGTTGAAGCTTTTCTCTGCAGGTGATCCAGAACCTGGACAGAATCCACACACCATGGTTCCCTTGTAATGGGTGAGCGTGTGTCTGTTCTTGTCATATTTACGAGCGAATCCCTTGACGTGGTATTCGCACGTAACGATGGGGCACTTCTCGGGTCGTTCTGATTGATGCGTGAGCATATGAGCTTTCAGGTCCTTGAAGACTCTTCCACAATCGGGATGAGGACAGCGTCCTTTCTCCTTGCTCTCTTCATCAAAGTCTGCGACGCTCGCAGCTGGACTTAGTTGAGATCGACGGGAATTGGTGGATGAAATGGATGACCTCCGGTCATAGATCGAAACAGAGCGCGAGTGGGGGCCAGAGTTCGGCATAGGGGAAGAGACTGCCAGTCCTGTTTGTGAAAGGTGATCTGCAGAGTAGTTCTCGGCAACGGGGAGGTGAGATTGGTCGGGAGACTGAAGAAAAAATCCACAATTGGCTGAGAAGTTCGAGTGTTCTGGAAATGAGATAATAGGAGTTGAGTAGTTTGGATACTGGTGTACTGGCTGTATCAAGGAAGGATCTGTTGGCCACTAGTCAGCATTTCAAAGGGCTCGGCAATTTGACGGTCGAAAGGCAGCATAGGAATCTGCTTTAATAACAAAGCGGGATGCAAGCTCATGGTACTCACCAACAAAGTCGTCTGGGCCTTTTCTTTGATACGTATGGTCCGCTTCTAACGAGCTTCCCATAAACTCATTGGGAAAGAACTCATCCATAACGGCTGCAGGAAGGCCGATACCGTGGTTGGTATCGACCCAGCTCTCCGGGAAGGTGTGTGCTGTACAGGAGTATGGCGAACCGATCGCTGATGATGATGCGCTTGCGATGGAGGGTCCGGATGCACTAGAGAGGCCCGACATATAAGGCTCTGTGGAATAGGGTACGGGAAGGGATGGGGGAGTAGGAGGCATGGGCGGGAAAGCGGAAGTTTTTGGCTCAAGCTGAGAGTCAGCATAAACAGGTGATGTTCCGTAATAAGATGTTGGTGCGCTAGTTGGACCAGAAGTCTGCCCAAACCCGCCGAGGTTATCCATCTGGAATCCGAACGGATCGACCAATGCTGGGTCCATATGAACGTCCTGAAAGTATGATGTTTGTTGTTGACGTGACGAGTCCAATGCCAACATGATGGCTTCTTTGTGCGCTAATGTAGGGTATAGAACGAAGTCGGAATGTTCTCCTGGGCTCTGCATGCAGACGTCCTAAGCTCGATAGTCGACTGTGCTAGTCCCCACCATTCGGTAAAAGACAAGGTCTGCGTTCCAATAAGGAGATCGAGGCGGAGAATCTGAAAGAGGTTGGTTATCAATCATCATATTCCTTCATTGTGATGTTGCAGCAAGCTTGGTAGATCGCTAAAGGAAATCGATGCTGATGGGAAATGCGAGCATACCTGAAGAAAAGGTCGCTCAACAGAGAACGTGAACCTCGGTCAACGAGCTGATAGTCACCTGCGCGATGTAAGGGGAAGTGCACAGGACGATCTTTCAATTTAGGCGACAAGTATTTCGAGGTCTTTGATCGAGTCGCAGAGGGACTGGGTACTGTTCAGAGAACAAGAAGCTCGCGACATGCAGGACAATCGAGGCAGAATTCGATTTTGAATTACTTCGCTCCTCAATTTTGGATGAAAAAAGTGTATATAAGAGAATAACAGTCACAAGTAAGGCAATTAGGTGCAAGTCAGTGGACCTACACGGTCAAGTCCGTGAGGAGTGTGAAGTATGTGGCAGGAGACAGGTGAAATCAAGGGAAGGAGGAGGACAAGG